>NW_026095914.1:600000-1053795 GCF_023614345.1 Adelges cooleyi | reverse complement strand
CTTTTACTGGCTATAGTATCGAGAAAAAGAGTCGGATCGAGTTGAAATGTATAAAAAATATTTATTTGGTATGCCCGCGCACGTCAGTTTTGTCAAATTCAAAATATACCCATTTCCCGCCCCCCTAGGGGGGGTACAAGTTTTTTTGTTTTTCGGGGTTTTTAGCAGTAATTTTAAAACTTTTGGGTTGAAAATTTGCCAGTAGTTGGAACTCATATGTATCCATAACATATTAAGCGGGTGAAAAATTCGGCACTACTGTTTTTTTTTAATTGCCGGAAAACCGTGTTTTCGCACATTGCGTATATTTTAACAAAAACACCTAAAATCTTTTGACTTAAAGTTTACACAAATTCAATTTTTTTTTTTTTTTTTACTTAAGTTCTTTCCGGATATTAAAATTGAGAACTGATATTAAATTCGTAATCACCGACCCAAAAAACATATAATTTGACCACTTTTGATGTCTTTTACACAAAAATCCAGAAAAATGTTTTAGCTTCGTTGCAAAGCGAGAAGGTATTGGTTTTACTCTGATGTGGGCTTTTTTTTTCGCTGTATACACTGTAACTTTTTTAATACTAGACCAATTCCTTTGAATAGCAACTCTATAAATCACAAGTTTTGTCTAGTTTGTACTTTGGGGGGGGGGGTAAAAGTTAAAAAAGTTTAAGTCTTCGCAGACGAAAGTTGAAAAAACAAAAAAAAAACCGTACGAGTTTTTAAGTTAGAACTTTTACTGGCTATAGTATCGAGAAAATGAGTCGGATCGAGTTGAAATGTATAAAAAATATTTATTTGGTATGCCCGCGCACGTCAGTTTTGTCAAATTCAAAATATACCCATTTCCCGCCCCCCTAGGGGGGGTACAAGTTTTTTTGTTTTTCGGGGTTTTTAGCAGTAATTTTAAAACTTTTGGGTTGAAAATTTGCCAGTAGTTGGAACTCATATGTATCCATAACATATTAAGCGGGTGAAAAATTCGGCACTACTGTTTTTTTTTAATTGCCGGAAAACCGTGTTTTCGCACATTGCGTATATTTTAACAAAAACACCTAAAATCTTTTGACTTAAAGTTTACACAAGTTCAATTTTTTTTTTTTTTTTTTTACTAAAAACCCAGTGTACCAGATGTGAGAAACGAACAGACACTAAAAATTATCAGTTGGTAACGTCGGTCCGTGTTAGATTAGGTTAGGGCCCAATGATCGGTATCATAATATTGTGTTTATTACATGATATCACAGGCGACTAAATCGTGTGACTGATTATAGTAGACACTCGATTTATTGGGAAAAAAACCTGTCCGTGTACTTATTAAGACACTTAATGATTCTGATACGACAAAACCACTGTCGTTATCTCGTTATTTTATAGCCTGCGTTATATAACCTTACCGAAGGTTAACTATGAGTATTTAATGTCCAACTACCTGCAAATAATGAAGAGGACTGTTGTTTTTTGGATTCAGATTAAGTGTTGGTTTTTATGCAGTATACCGACTCAAAATGTTTTTTTTATTACACAATTTTTTTAAAGGAAAACTAATGTTTTGTATATTGTTATACTGTTATTCATTTAAAGAGAGTCACGCTTGATTGTTTAAATTGTCTAATATTAGATAATCTGCTTCGTGCTAATTTTATTTTTTTAGTTTATCAACTTGTAGCTCTAATTTTGTAAAAAATATTTCATTATTTTATTACTATGTACTATTACTAATAAGATAAATTTTAATAATAATTAAGTCATAAATGATAATACTTTATTTTATGACTAGATCAAATCTCGTGAACATTTAACATCATGATACTGCTCCTATGCTATGATTAAAAAAACACAATTTTTAAAATCTCCATTAAAGGTTATTGTTAAATAACAGGCAAGAGCCGACTGCTAGTGGCTATACACGTTAGTAATATTTAACTAATAAGTAATAAATGTAGGTAAAATTTATTGTTTTCTCCATCACAGTACCAGTATACGATTTATTTTAATTTAAATGTAAGAAAATCGATTTTTCTTTAGAAAATAACAAGAAATTAATATACAGGATGAGGCAGTAAAACGGCGATTTTCTAATGTATTTAAATGGTAAAACCCGTTTCACTAACCCACCCTTTACATTTTAAGGATCTATGAAAAGGTTTTTTTAGTTGCATTTTATTTTGTACATTGTCAATCTAGTAAAATAGAAGTATAATATAGCTTTGAAATAATATAATCTGTGAAGTATAAATAGTTTGTGTAAGATTGCTATAATGGAAGTATATAATACATAAATATTAATTTTATTGAGAATAAGCGATTATAATTTAAACTATGGAGTACAAAAGATTGAAACATGAATCGTCGACCATTCCAACAAAATATAACAAGACATTGTATTTGTGTTATTTGGTCCACTAAGTTTTTGCAAAAAAAAAAAAAACCAGTACAGTGGGGTCGGTGCATAGTGGGGACGGAGCATAGTTGGGTCGGGGCATAGTGGTGACGGGGAGGTCACAGGTTTACAGGAATTTTTAAATCTGAAAGTGATAAAATCACTTTCGAAAAAACGCTTCGATGCAAATCGGTAGTTAGTATTTTCAAGCCAGTACAGTCCAAACCAAGCACAGTATAAACCAGCAAAGTTAGAAAGTTTTAAATGAAGGTTCTGTATTTACAAATGAGCATCAAAGCGTTTATTTGAAAGCGATTTTATTCAATTTTATCACTTTTATTTATAATAATTCTTGTAGACCTGTGACCTCTCCGTTTCCTCATTGCTTTGATTACATTATGCCAATACTCTACTGTACTAGTCCTCTCGGATAAAATCACTTTCAAATTAACGCTTTGATGCTCATTTGTAAATACAGAACCTTCATTTAAAACTTTCTATTTTTGCTGGTTTATACTGTGCTTGGTTTGGACTGTACTGGCTTGAAAATACTAACTACCGATTTGCATCGAAGCGTTTTTTCGAAAGTGATTGATAAATTATTTTGAGTAATGTAGCATGATAGTAACATGATTGAATATATGCTTTATATTGAATGATATAAAATTGCGCCCCACATACACATATATTTTATTGTCGACAAAGAAAATTGTAAATTTACAAAATGTCTTTGTCCAAGGGTGGCAGTATAGTTTAATGCGGCACGAATTAAATTTGATAATTCATAGGGATAAAGGCGTTTCAGTCTAAGTACGATATAAGTTCTAATAAATAAGCAGAAAAATATTGTGTACGTGCATTGTTGAAATAATAACATGTTTTATGTAATTTTCATGTAAGTTATTTTACTCTATATTAGTTCCGTTATGACAACATACTCTTGTGGTGTCACAACGTTTTTCTTCGCTAGACTAGTGTTTTCGGTTCCCTACTCTGATGTATCGATGCAATTATTTAGATCACATCTCTATCTTTTCAGGTAAGTATATAGAGTTATGGCCCGTTCCTGACTTTGTTGTACAGGTGTATTTATGGCTGTATCCATGCGGTTTTTAAGGGAAGTAAAAATATTTATTAGACTAATAGTTGCAATTTGCATTTACTAATTGTAACTTGTTCCTTTTCGCAATATTAGTAATGTCTCGTCAAAAGTGTCTACTAAGCAAGTGGGGACCCATTCTCATACTATAATATTCATTAGTTATTGAACATCGTTTGGACATGAAAATATGCTCTAGGGTATATTTTTAGCATATCAATATTGTAATTCACCCATAAAACCAGGTATAAAAAAATAAAAATAAAATCCAAAAGTTAAATAGTGAACAATATGACGTTTAATATCTCGTATATGACAAAATAATAACATTAAATATATAATATAACAATTAACAACAATCATTTAAAGTTTATCTTTATATAAAACAAAACATTGTTAATTAAAAATATAAATGTTGAATTTTTTTTTTCTATTTATTTTTATCCTTTACGGCTGTTATGAACTTTTCGACGACATCTTTTATTTTTTTTAGAACACCCTCTTTTACTTGGACTGTGACATCATGCCAATTTTCCCACATACTATCCACTGCTTCTTTGTCTTCGAGCACATCCGCACAGTCGACTTCTTCGAGAACCACCATAGCTTGTGTTGCAGTGATTAACTTTTCGCTTGCGTCGCCATCTTTGCCGGCTATTATTAATTTTTCTGCATCTTCAACGACATCAGAATAGAATGGATGCAATTTAGATAGGTCGACTGTGCACAAATATGAAAAAACATTTTAAAAACAGTTATAATACCGTATAATTTATAAGTAAACTATGCCATGAAATAAAAATCGCTAGGATCATGGCCAAATTTGGTATTCTTTTTGAACGATATGACATTAAGCACGAATAAAATGTGCATTAAATATTTGTTCTTATTTACTCATTTCGCTAAGTCCAGTCTCATAATTTTACTAAACATAAATAAATCAGGAAAAACCCCAAAATATTAAAATCCCCCAAAAAAAAAATAAAAATCATTAATTATTCTGTAGACGGTAGAATGTATAATACAATACCAACAAAACATTTTGAAAGAACAATTAAGTGTTTCTTGATGACAAAATAGTTTGATCGGATGTTTTTAAATACATCATTCTAAATTTTAATTACTATGTATGTGTTCTAAACCTACTTTCTGCCATATTTTTCGACCATGTTTACAGCAACTATTTTCAAAATTTATATTTTTTAAAGATAAAGTTTTTCTAAGTCCGACTGATAATTAAATAAATATAGGGTTCCAAAACCCGCATCAAAAAAAAAAAAAAAACAGGTATCTACAGAATGGAAATTGGATCAATTTAATTAACTTACTCTCCCCTTTTTGCGTATTATACAAAAATAAAACAAAATAATGATTTAGATACTTACATTCACCAGTTTCTTTTTTTTGTAAACAGTTATATAAATAAGGTTCAGTAAGCCTGCATCGAAGACTTGTCGTCGGGCTATAACTGTTCAAACCCTCGTCAATGGCATCATCATCCAAGGGCGTAATGTTCCCCTCATCCTCGTCCTCCTCATCCTCGTCCTCATCATCCTAGTCCCCCACCTCCTCGTTGTCCGCTTCCTCGGAGGACTTAAGACGCTTCGAGGGAGGCGTAGCCGGGGAAGATGTCTCTGAGGATGACGCAGCATGTAATGAAATCTGAAAGACGTACATACACAGTATTAGTACTATTAGTAGTAACATAGTTCTTGACGACTGTCTTGACAAATACCAGTAGAGTTATAGTTTTGCAGGTTCAGTGAAGATAAGTCCAAGAAAATTGGGTACGACGTTATAGAGGTTCTGGGAACACTAGTTCCCATTGTTTAGTATAGTAAGATGACTAAATATGTAGTTTGCATGATGAAAAATATCACTGCAGTCGTTTTTAGTTACATTATGTTACGGACAATAAGTAAAATATTACTATTATTTCAACATTATGAATATACATATATATATATATATTTATATATATATATGTTTCTATAAAAACAAAAGAGTACAAACAGTTTTTCTATACATTTGAACGATATTCGTATTTGTTATGTTTTGTATAGAATGTTGCACTTACGATGAGACCAAAGGAAAAAATTGCAAATAACATGACACAACGAAGACGCATGATTGAGTTCATGGTTAGAATACCTATAACAAAACAAAAATCAATAATATTTATTATTTTTCATCGACAAACATACTTAATAACGGTGCTATGAAATAATAAATCTTCAACGATCAACTCTGTATTACAAACTAATAGAAGAATAACTATAACTCAAAATACAAATAATGGACACCCATTCACGAACGAGTTAATAAAATGTAAGTATTTTTTTATTAATATTCAACTGATATGCACGCTTATAATGTTTATTCGACAATAACAAATCCACATTAATTATCGATATTAGTTTCCAGTTTTGTACAAAATAATGTCCTGAGAATTACACGTTTCCGATAAACTGAGCAGTGTTGTTGCATAGAATCTTTTCAATAAAATTACATGGTACTAAATTTAGAGCTTACGATTACACTGGGTAGTTAAAATACCCGACTACTCGGTATTAAAACCCCAGGTATTCGGGTATTAACTAAAACTTGTTCTAATAGTTGTAATTATGTTCAGAAATATATTTTTTTCATTTAAATAATAAGCCTCGAAATCAACGGCCAACGTCTAAAATGTGTTTACGGTATTATTATTTTAACAGTAAGTTTTAAATATAATATTTATAATAAATTTTAAATACATACATAAATATCTAGTATTTTTAATTTTAATACTAATTATATATTTTACTGTCGATATTTGTATTTCTGAGGAATGTAAATTAACTATTGATAACACATTAATCGGGTCCAAGTAGTACAGACATCGACATTCAAAATTAAAAACTGCCTTGTTTCCGCTTTACTAACTTCTTACTTTATAAGGAAAACCACAATTTGTCACTTTAATTAGTTAGCTCTGTATTGTCTTATGTTAAATCGGCAGCCGAATGTACCCGTTATAGTTTTAAATGCTTATTGTTGATTCCAAATCCTAAACAAAACCATTGTGTAGGGTGCTAACATCCTAAGAGTCCTATGTATCACGCATAATTTAATTTTAATAGTAATTGACAGGATCAATAATTATTTAAAAATACCTACATATTTTCTGCAAATCTAGAGCTGAAAACGTAATATTTTTACAATAGTGTAGATTTTCCTATTTTTGTGTTTGGATTTTTTTTAATTTGTGATTTTAATTTTACTATAAAATAATGTATTTATAGGCTCGATTGACCTAGAAAACATTGCAATGTATAATCACCGTAAGGGAATCCTGCACAAGTGCACTCATTAAGAATAAGACACCCATTTTCTTCGAAAATAATCGCAATTTTTTTTTTTAGAAAATGTCTTTATTACATTGAATACTTACAAATATACAAAATATATGCACAACAGTAAATGGGTAAACAGTAAAAAACAAAAATAATAATATAGCTTGAATAACATGCAGTAGGGGGACACCCAATGGAGCTACCTACTTTGAATTTTGAGTTTGTTTATCTAATATTTCTTTTTTGTTTGATTGCAATTTTATCGTTTTTCTTTTTGAAAACATTGCAGTTTTTGTTATTTTACAATATTATAAAATTACTAAATATTTACATGTTTTAGTAGGTATTTTTTTAATTAAATGGGACCCGTGCATATTAGTTTAACTTTTTAAACTAAGAATAATTTTCTGAACATTTTGACTCGTCGATAACCGGTTTTGGATACCTAGTTACTTTTGATGTTACTAAAGTTAGAGCTATGCACGCAGATAAAAATAATATTACACTCTATCCTTTTTCCCGTTCTAAACTTTTAACTTTAAAAACCTTAAAATTAATTATCTAAAACTGGTAATCGACGAGTCAAAATGTACAACAAATGATTCTTAGTTTAAAAAGTTAAATTAATATATACATACGTTTTTATTTCAGTTTCAAAAGACATAATAGCGTTAAAAAAAAATTAAAAAATATCAAAATTAGAATAATTTTCAGTTTTTTACAATAACAAAAACTTATGTTATTGTAAAAACAAATAGAAAAACTACAAAATTGCAATTTTTTTTAAGAGCGAATGTGTGTCTTTTCCTTATTGAATCACCCTGTATATATGCATTCGATTCATTGGTGTACATATCTTTGTATACGGCAAAACTTGTCAGTGCAAAAATATGCAATATGCAAGTGCAACGAATAATTTTATAACATAGGTTGTCATCTATAATGACTATAATGGGTGTCGTTTTGTTCAGACCACTCTGATAGTAAGTTATTATTAATAAATATTTAATAATCGCGTTAATGGGTACTCGACCGGTCTAGTCGGCAACAGAATACGGCACGCTTCTAAAAGCTTACGGCGAAAATGGATGTGAAAATATTCCTAAACCACGATGCCTTAACCAAGTTCGGTTGAGTGCAATACTCAAATTTTTTTTTTAATTTTAATCTGCCCGCAACGCGCAGATAAAAATAAACAACACATTACTTCGACCCGAGACTTAAATAGTTCTAAAACTAATTGTTTTATTAATTAAAAGTTAATCGATCAATAAAATAATACAAACCAAATTAAGTCTTAGTTTAAAACGCTATGAAATTACATGCAGTCAATGTATAAATTACGAATGCACTCTAAAACGTACCGTCAAAGAAAAATAATTTTTAATAATACTTACTTGGTAGTGGTTTGATGAGCCGTATGGATTAAGTCATGTGTGAGAGAAACTCGAAAAATCACTAATACAGTTTACAGTGTTCGGTTTGACTTTATGTAGTTAGTTTTGTGACTCTCCTCCACTTGCCGCATTTTCTTAAGTTGCAAGTAACACCCGTTTTGCAACCGATTGTGTTTACATAGGACAACCAATAGGATTCTATTGTAGATGGTAAGACGGGTCTTCGCTACCCCCACTTGTTGTCTGGTTTGTCCAATGTGGTTCTAACACATATTTTTGTTAGCGCCCATTGTACCGTGAGCCGTGCATTGCAAATTATATTCAACTTGAAGAAACTATAGACTAGAATTATTAAAAAAAAAAATATTTAATTAATTAAGGTTTTATTTTATGCTCCGAATTTTCGTTGTACGTTATAAATGCGTGAACATTACACGGTTGGTAGTATTTTTTTTTTTTGCGTTTTATTTACCTTAAATTCGTATCGGTAGCAACGAACATATGAGTCATAATAATACACATAAAAAAGCTCCTTGATGGTAGATGTACTCAGATTTTCCGTACTATTAAATGCGTTGGTATATAAAACGCCTTGGAGTTTTATTATGTTAAACATACATTCGTTGTAGACACAAATGTGTTGTATACACCTTTGGGTAGAATTTACAGAAATGAGAAAATTGTAAATACATTTATAATATATTATTATTTATATAATGTGAAAAAAAAAACTATGAATTATCACGAATACATATGTTTTTTTGTATTGTATTTTATTCCATATTCCTACAATTGGTCTTAGAACACCTAAAAATGTCTACATCCGTGTATGTTACTATATTATTTTTATATTCAAAATTTAAAACCTTTATCGTTACTTTTCTAAATAATATTGTATATTCACTTTTTTCAACGGGAAAACGTATTGAAAACACGTTTTAAGTTGTATTATTTATTTAAAATAAGAAGACCACTTGTTTTGATTTGTTGTTTTGTATGCTTGTTCAAACAGTTACAGTCATACACATAATATGTCCTAAATAAAAAAATATTCGAAAACAAAAACAACATCTTTTGTCATCGACCTAGTTATATTATTTGAATGTGGAATTTCTTTTAGCGACCGGTATTAATGCGAACGTGACTTTTTGTGTGTTATAAAAAATAATAATAATCCAACTTATTAAAAGACTACGGCTCTTTTAAATTTGATCATAAACTTCAAAGTCCAATCAAATTCTAATTTACTAAAACACAAAAAATAGATTAACATAAATGTATAAATTTATTATTCATACAAGTTGCTATAGGATATTGCAAAATCGCCCCTCCCTAAATTCCTCTTACCGAAGGGGGAAAAATTACAATGACCTTGAAATAACATTGTATTACCAAAAAAAATTTGTTTTTTTTTTATTATTCTAGAAAATCGTCAAAAAGTCGGGTTGGCCATGAATTTGTTAAGACCTCGAATTTGTCGATTCGTACTTTTCAATTTATGTAAACAGTGGAAATGGGAACGCACATCGAACGACCCAAGTGTTTTTCTATAGTGAAAAAAATTGTGTTTTCTATGTTAACATGAGTACATCGGTGTTTTCATACCTATACGAATTTAAGGTAAATAAGACGCGAAAAAAAAAATTTACTAACCGTGTGTTGCTTATCGTTTTATATACCTAATATACTAGCACATTTCATACAACGAAAATTTAGCGCATAAACTAAAACCTCAAACATAATATTCGGTTTGAAAACCCAAATTTGGGCCTCTGGTAAAAGAAATCTGTACACGTTAGCCAAGAAGAAGGATTATTTTCTAACGTTAACGTTAACATTTTTCCAAAAAACAAAGCCAGTAGAGTTAGGTCGAGGCATAGTGGGTGGGGAAGGGAGGTCACAAGTACACAGAAATTATTACAACTGAAAGTGATAAAATCGTTTTTAAATAAACTCTTCAATGCGAATCTATGGACGTATCGGTTCAAACCGGTACAGTCCAAACTAAGCATAGTAGTTGAACGTGTAAGTAGTAGTTGGTAGTAGTAGTATTATGTAAGTAAATAAGATGGGTTTACAGATAAAAATACAAATATCGAGAAAACCTAACGTACCAAATTACAATTGTTTGCTTGAAAATTAATTTTTAGTTTAAGGGTTGATACGATTAGGGTTGATCGTCTGTCTGTATGAATGTATTGCTATAGTAACCCATATATCGTTGTCAACAATGTAATTAAATATTTCCATTGCCTGTTTACTCATTTGCACACAGCAATGTGTGAGTAGTCATGGAAATTGACTACGGTCAATGTGTATTTCCCCCTTATTTTGGAATTTTCCTTAATAAAGTAAAAGTTTGATCAAAGATTTTTTTGACAAAATTGTATATCCTTATTAAATTTCTAAAAAATTGCTTCGAAAAGTGAAATAGAGAAAAAAATTCTATATATTTCATTGGAAACGGTTTAAATTTAGTGGTCTTATAGTTTTAACATTTTAATGGAATTCAAAAAAAAAATTTGCACGACGTACATCGTCGGTTGTATTTTATGTTTCAGCTAAAGTTTATGCTAAAGTAATCAGTTTTTATTTACTTTTGAACTCGGTGTAACTTTTGAAACACATGTGCTCTCTTTTCAATTTTAAATATTGAAGACGAATTACTCAAATCCATTAATTGGTCAGATATAACCATATTTTTTTTACATTTTATTGTTATATTATTTTTTTTGTGTATTTTAATAATCTATTGTTATTTGAATAGCTAATATATACAGAATGGACACATGTCTAATATTCTACAAAAAACACTTTATTGCATAATCAAATGTAATACCCATAAATATATGATTCTGTGCAAACGAGACACATGTCCTACTATATAAGTAAAAAAAAAAAATTATTATGAACAATTTCGTTAATTATGGCACTTGTCATCTGGACGTCTGAGCTTTTTGCCCTAAAAGAATTGTTATCGAAAATTATATTGCAGTATTACCATTGTCACCATTTTTTTCCACAAAACATTGCTTAAACAAAATTGTCTTGGAACTTCGGTAAGTACAATAGTTATAACAACTTCTTCTTATTGATAAATTATTTTGAGTAATGTAGCTTGATAGTAACATGATTGAATATATGCTTTATATTGAATGATATAAAATTGCACCCCGCATAAACATATATTTTATTGTCGACAAGGAAAATTGTAAATTTACAAAATGTCTTTGTCCAATGGCGGCAGTATAGTTTAATGCGGCATGAATTAAATTTGATAATTCATAGGGATAAAACCGTTTCAGCGTTTTTAAGGGAAATAAAAATATTTATTAGACTACTAGTTGCAAATTGCATTTACTAATTGCAACTTGTTACTTTTCGCAATATTAGTAATGTCTCGCCAAAAGTGTCTACTAAGCAAGTGGGGACCCATTCTCATACTATAATATTCATTAGTTATTGAACATCGTTTGGACATGAAAATGTGCTCTAGGGTATGATTTTTAGCATATCAATATTGTAATTCACCTATAGAACCAGGTATAAAAAAAAAAATGAAATCCAAAAGTTAAATAGTGAACAATATGACGTATAATATCTCGTATATGACAAAAGAATAACATAAATATATAATATAACAATTAACAACAATCATTTAAAGTTTATCTTTATATAAAACAAAACATTGTTAATTAAATATATAAATGTTGAATTTTTTTTTTTTATTAATTTTTATTCTTTACGTCTGTTATGAATTTTTCGACGATAACTTCTATTTTTTTTAGAATACCCTCTTTTTCTTGGTCTGTGACTGTGTCATCATGCCAATTTTCCCACATACTATCCACTGCTTCTTTGTCTTCGAGCACATCCGCACAGTCGACTTCTTCGAGAACCACCATAGCTTGTGTTGCAGTGATTAACTTTTCGCTTGCGTCGCCATCTTTGCCGGCTATTATTAATTTTTGTGCATCTTCGACGACATCAGCATAGAATGGATGAAATTCATGTGAGTTAACTGTGCACAAATATAAAAAAACATGTTAAAAACAGTTATAATACCGTACAATTTATAAGTAAACTGTGCCATGAAATAAAAATCGCTAGGATCATGGCCAAATTTGGTATTTTTTTTGAACAATATGACATTAAGCACGAATAAAATGTGCATTAAATATTTGTTCTTATTTACTCATTTCGCTAAGTCCAGTCTCGTAATTTTACTAAACATAAATAAATCAGGAAAAACCTCCCAAAAAAATAAAAATCCTTAATATTATTATGTAGACGGTAGAATGTATAATACAATACCAACAAAACATTTTGAAAGAACAATTGAGTGTTTCTTGATTACAAAATAGTTTAATCGGATGTATTTAAATACTTCATTCTAAATTTAAATTACTGTATGTATGTGTTCTAAATCTACTTTCTGCCATATTTTTCGACCATGTTTACAGCAACTATTTTCAAAATGTATATTTTTTAACGATAAAGTTTTTCTAAGTCCGACTGGTACTTAAATAAAGGTATTAAGGTTCTAAAACCAGCATCAAAAAAAAAAAAAAAAACAGGTATTTACAGAATGGAAATTGGATTAATTTCATTAATCTAATCTTCCTTTTGCGTATTATACAAAAATAAAACAAAATAATGACTTAGATACTTACAACCATCAGTTTTCTCATCTTTTTGAAAACATTTATATAAATAAGGTTCAATAAGCCTACATTGAAGACTTGTTATCGGGTCATAACTGTTCAAACCCTCGTCAATGGCATTTTCATCCAAGGGCCTATCCTCCTCATCCTCGTCCTTCTCATCCTTTTCCTCCTCAACCTCGTCACCCACCCCCTCGTCCCCCACCCCCTTGTTGCCTGCCTCCTCGTTGCCTGCCTCCTCGGAGGACTTATGACGCTTCGAGGGAGGCGTATCCGGGGAAGATGTCCTTGGGGGTGACGCAGCATGTAATGAAATCTGAAAGACGTACATACACAGTATTAGTACTATTAGTAGTATCATAGCTCTTGACGACTGTCTTGACAAATACCAGTAGAGTTAAAGTTTTGCAGGTTCATTGAAGATAAGTCCAAGAAAATTGGGTACGACGTTATAGAGGTTCTGGGAACACTTGTTCCCATTGTCTAGTATAGTAAGATGCCTAAATATGTAGTTTGCATGATGACAAAGATCACTGCAGTCGTTTTTAGTTACATTATGTTACGGACAATAAGTAAAATATTACTATTATATCAACATTATGAATATATATATATATATATATATATATATATATATATATATATATATATATTTATAAATATATATATATATATATATAAATGTTTCTATAATAACAAAAGAGTAGATATTCGTATTTGTTATGTTTTGTATAGAATGTTGCACTTACGATGAGACCAAAGGAAAAAATTGCAAATAACATGACACAACGAAGACGCATGATTGAGTTCATGGTGAGAATACCTATAATAAAACAAAAATCAATAATATTTATTATTTTTCATCGACAAACATACCTAATGAAATAATAGTAATAATAATGAAATAATAAATCGTCAACGATCAATTCTGTATTACAAACTAATAGAAGAATAACCCGTTCACGAATGAGTCAATAAAATGTAAGTATTTTTAACTGATATAATCATACAAACAATACAAAAATATAAATATGATAAAATAATACAAATAAATTAACTTAGTTTTAAACGCTATGAAATTATATGCAGTCAATTTATAGATGACGAATGCACTCTAAACATACTGTCAAAGCAAAATAATTTTTAATATTACTTACTTGGTAGTTGTTTGATAAACCTTATGGATTAAGTTGTGTGCGAGAAACACAAAAAACCACTAATACAGTTTACAGTGTTCGGTTTGACTTTATGTAGTTAGTTTTGTGACTCTCCTCCACTTGCCGCATTTTCTTAAAATGCAAGTAACACTCATTTTGCAACCAATTGTGTTTACATAGGATAACCAATAGGATTCTATTGTAAATGGTAAGACGGCTCTTCGCTACCCCCACTTGTTGTCTGGCTTGTCCAATGTGGTTCTAACACATATTTTTGTTAGCGCCCATTGTATGGTGAGCCGTACATAGCAAATTAAATTCAATTTGAAGAAACTATAGACTAGAATAATTAAAAAAAAATATTTAATTATTTAAGGTTTTATTTTATGCTCCGAATTTTCGTTGTACGTTTTAAATGTGTGAACATTGTACGGTTAGTGATATTTTTTTTTTTTGTGTTTTATTTACCATCTCGGTAGCAACGAACATATGAGTCATAATAATACACATAAAAAAGCCCCTAATAATAGATGTACTCAAATTTTTCGTACTATTAAATGCGTTAGTATATAAAATGCCTTGGAGTTGTATTATGTCAAACATATTCGTTGTAGACACAAATATGCTGTATACACCTTTGGGTAGAATTTACAGAAATGAGAAAATTGTAAATACATTTATAATATATTATTATTTATGTAATATTAAAAAAAGCCAGTACAGTGGGGTCGGGGCATAGTGGGGAGGGGGAGGTCACAGGTTTACAGGAATTTTTAAATCTGAAAGTGATAAAATCACTTTCGAAAAAATGCTTCGATGCAAATCGGTAGTTAGTATTGCCGTGAAGCTGTGTGTGAGTAGTCATGGAAATTGACTACGGTCAAAGTGTATTTCACCCTTATTTTGTAATTTTCCTTAATAAAGTAAAAGTTTGATCACAGCTTTTTTTGACAAAATTGTATATCCCGAACAAATCTCTAAAAAATTGCTTCGAAAAGTGAAATAAAGAAAAATTGTCTATATTTTTTATTGGAAACGGTTTAAATTTAGTGGTCTTATAGTTTTAACACTTTAATGGAATAAAAAAAAATTTTTTGCACGACGTACATCGTCGGTTGTATTTTATGTTTCAGCTAAAGTTTATGGTAAAGTAAATAAAAACATAAAATAGTGAAATTTAAACATTAAACAAAAACAAAGCTATTAGGGATATCAACAAAACCGACGTTTAACCAAAGCCTTTCAAACGAGGATATTTATAGATAAAAAAATAATAATCCAATTAATCTAATCAGACAATTAAAAAAAGTCGTTAAAATGCTTTAAAATTATTGTAGAAATTGCATTAAAAAAAAAAATTAAAAAGCTACGTCTTTTTTAATTGATAAAATTTATAAACTTCAAAGTTTAATCGAATTGTATTTTACTAAAAATAAAAAAAAAACAATACAGTGGGGTCGGGGCATAGTGGGGACGGAGCATAGTTGGTTCGGGGCATAGTGGTGGCGGGGAGGTCACAGGTTAACAGGAATTTTTAAATCTGAAAATGATAAAATCACTTTCGAAAAAACGCTTAGATGCAATTCGGTAGTTAGTATTTTCAAGCCAGTACAGTCCAAACCAAGCACAGTATAAACCAGCAAATTTAGAAAGTTATAATTGAAGGTTCTGTACTTACAAATGAGCATCAAAGCGTTTATTTGAAAGCGATTTTATTCAATTTTAGCACTTTTATTTATAATAATTCTTGTAGACATGTGACCTCTCCGTTTCCTCATTGCTTTGATTACATTATGCCAATACTCTACTGTACTAGCCCTCTCGGATAAAATCACTTACAAATTAACGTTCTAACTTAAAAACTCGTAGGGTTTTTTTTTGTTTTTTCAAATTTCGTCTGTGAAGAATTAAACTTTTTCAACTACCCCCCCCCCCCAAAGAACAAACTAGATAAAATTTGTGATTTATAGAGTCGCTGTTCGAAGAAATGGTCTAGTATTAAAAAAGTTACAGTGTATACAGCGAAAAAAAAAGCCCACATCAGAGTAAAACCAATACCTTCTCGCTTTGCATCGAAGCTAAAACCAGTACTTGAGTATCAAAACCCAATAGTACCATTGTGAATAGATGTCAATAAAAATGTTTTATTGATTTGATACATTTTTTTATTTGTGATTTAAGGTGTTTATGTTAAAATCTACAAAATCTGCGAAAAACGCAGTTTTCTACTAATTAAATATGAACTGTAGTTCTGAATATTTATTTCGTTTGTTATGGGTACATATGAGTTCTAAGTCCTGACAAATTTTCAACTTAAAGGTCCTAAAATTACGGCTAAAAAAACTTGAACTACCTCTAAGGAGGTGGGAAATGGGTATAATTTAAATTTGAAACTATTTACGTACAAGAGCATACAAAATAAAAATATTCCTTGTACAAATCCTTATCAAAAGTTTTAAAACTACGGCTAAAAACCCCGAAAAACCAAAAAACTTGTACCCCCCCTAGGGGGGTGAGAAATGGGTATAGTTTAGGTTTGACACAACTGACGTGTGCGGGCATACCAAATAATTATTTCTTATACATTTCAACTCGATCCGACTCTTTTTCTCGAAATTATAGCCAGTAAAAGTTCTAACTTAAAAACTCGTACGGTTTTTTTTTTGTTTTTTCAACTTTCGTCTGTGAAGAATTAAACTTTTTCGACTTTTACCCCTCCCAAAGTACCAACTAGATGAAATTTGCGATTAATAGAGTTGCTACTCGAAGGAATTGGTCCAGTATTAAAAAAGTTACAGTGTATACAGATAAAAAAAAAAAACACACATCAGAGTAAAACCAATACGTTCTCGCTTTGCATCGAAGCTAAAAACGATTGGTATATTTTCATTTATGTAAACAGTGGAAATGGGAACGCTCATCGAACAACCCAAGTGTTTTTCTTTTAAATTTTAAAAAAAATTTTGTTTTCGAGTTAATGCTTAGGCGAGAATTCGATTAGTAATACTTCCATAAAAAACCGTACATGTAAATCTTTATTTACTTTTGAACTCGGTGTAACTTTTGAAACACATGTGCCAATGTGCAAAATTATACAAAACCCTCGCTCTCTACCAACTATTAAAATAAGTTATACACCTATGCAATGGTCTTATCATTAATGACTTATTGGTTCGTATTGGCCTAAAACGGAACCCCTAATTTGTTGGAAACTGTCCACCATCTTTTATGGTCTCCGCCGTTTTAAATATTTTCAAATTGAGCGAAACACCAACCAGCAATGGGTATTTTGAAAATTGATAAAAAGATTTTTATTCAACTCAAACCGAATGTTTTCGTCACGGTTTAAAGACGCAATGAGTACGCTTTAGAATAATTGTAATTTTGTAGTATTTTTTTTTTTTTTTTTGAGAACATTTTGGGTTATCATATTTTACAATATTATAAAAATACTAAACATCAACCTTTTTTTCTATTATTTTCCATAAGCCTATCAACTTTTAAAAACTTAAACGGCAATTTGTGTACATATTTAATTTACTATTTAAACTGAGAATTAGTTTCTGAATAGTATACCGGTCGATAACCAGTTTTGGCTAATCACTTTGGGAGTTATTAAACATTAAAATTAAGGAAGGGAGGAAGGGTGGAGTGAAATATGATTTGTTCCGCTGGCACTACGCTTCTGTCAAAATACCAAGTTGTGAAAAAAAAAAATAGAAAAGGCAAATGTTTAGTAATAGTTTTATAATATTGTAAAATAACACCAACTTAAGTGTCTCCAATTATTATAAAAGCTACAAAAATGCTATTATTTTAAGAGAAAACTAGTGCTCTGTCCTTAATGAATCAATCAATTTTCTAGTGCATTTCGATTTATCGAAAACAGTAGAATAACATGTTTTTGTAATATACTCGAAGGTACACGTGTATTAATATCGGGTGTTTGCTTTACAACGATTTATCATTTTGTTTTCTTTATCGATGTGCAACATGTAGTCATAAGAAACGAATTTAGCAAAATAACGACCGGAATGGCATAAAACTTTTCCTGAGGGTCCGAAAAGTTCTTTCAGTTCCTGGGGTGCAAATTGTAAAATGTATTATCTACGTTTCATTTTTTAATGTAATGGGATATGGGGGCGCGTAAAAAAACGGAAAATATTTTGACAAAACCGTATTTTAGCAGACACATAATTTTCTCATCAGCTTATGATTAATAAACTGATGAACTATATATTAGAGATGGGATAAATGAATCATACAAAAGATTCGAATCATCTGAATCGATTCACCAAATATGATTCGTTCTAAAGATTCGTTCACGTGTAAAAAATGATTCGTATATTTTCATTTATGTAAACAGTGGAAATGAAAACGCACATCGAATCACCAAAGTGTTTTTCTGAAGACAAAAATCGTGACTTCGATTTAACGCTTAGGCGAGAATTCAAAAAATAATACTTCCATAGAAAATCATACATTTTTTTTTTATATCTTTCTTTACTTTTGAAAAACGTGTGCCAATGTGCGAAATTATACAAAACCTTCGCTCTCTACCAATTAAAATAATTTATACACCTATGTCATTGTCTTATCATTAATGACTTATTGGTTCATATTGACCATTTACTACGATCACCGCCATTTTAAATATTTTAAAATTGAGTAGAATACAAAGCAATGAGCATTTTTAAAATTGTTATAACATTTTTTAAAAAGACACTAAATTAAAATTTTTTCATCATAATTTTCTAGCGTTGAAACATTTTTGGTTATCATATTTTACAATATTATAAAAAATACTAAACATTAACCTTTCTTTTTTATTATTTTCCTTAACCTTTTCAACTTTTAGACACTTAAATTGTACCGTATGTCATTCAAACTGGAAATAATTTCCTAATTTTTTAGCTTCGATGCGGAGCTGAGAGGTATTGTTTTTACAATGATGTGTTTTTTTTTTGTGTCTGGACCCACGATATCTTGGAAACCGCTCAACCGATTTCTTTGTGTAGCAACTCTATAGATCAGAAATCATACCTGAGAGGTACTTTATCAGGCCAAAAATTTAAAAAAAGTCACCCCTTCCTTATCAAAATCGAGAAAAACACCTAAGAAATTTACAAATATTTCAACTTAATCTTACGATGCTCTATAACTTTATATTTTCATTTTATTGTTAATTATGATGTATGGGTAACTATGACAGTACCTTTTTTATAGACAGACGATCAAACCCTATCGTATCTACCCTGCACAAGACTAAATATTAAATTTTAAGTACATTATTGCTGGTCCCACGATATCTTCTAAACCACTATAACTAGTTTGAACATACTATCCACAGATTCGCATCGAAGCGTTTATTTAAAAGTGATTTCATCACTTTCAGTTATAACGAAATCTTTAGACCTGTGACCTGTCCGTCCCCGCTATGCCCCAACCCACTGTACTGGCTTTTTTTAAAGTTATTTTATCACATTCAGTCAGCTCGGCCCAACTCAAGTCCCAATCCCAATTGTAATGGCTAATTCCTTTGTGAATATCCGTCGATATCCATACTTAAGGTTAGCTTACTATTTGCGGATTATTAAAGGCGGTGGTTGTAAAATAATAAAATATCTATGTGCGCAAATTGTATGTAAATAGTATATTCGATTCGATAACGTTTTCAAGTTTTCACGATTTGCTATGACCTTCGAATTTTCGACGTAAAAAGTATTACTAATAGATGCGTACAAAAAAAAAAAAAAATTTGAAATCGAACATTGCCAATTTTATATATTGTTTTAGTCGTTCGATCGACGTATTTTTCTGCTTAAAACTTATGAAACTTTATCGATGGCAAAAAAAATGTACTAAAATATTGTCATGTGTGCACAAGTGCCAAAATCGTATGGTTCTCGAAAATATTTTCGATTTATTATAACCTTAGCATTTACTTTAAAAAAAAGGTTATCAATAAAATTGCACATGAAAAACCCCGAAATGCCGACAACCCCCCCCCCCCCCCCTCCTGAGAGAAAGGCTGAAAGTTTTTAAAATTTGTTTGGCATAATATTAAGATTTAAGAACTGAAAATTGGTTCGAAAATAGGTCTAACAAACACCGTGTAACATGAGTAGGAAAAAAATATCGGTACCTTATCAGTATCCTAATAGGACATATTTTACTTTTTAATTTTGTAATTTGAGTTGAAGTTTTTTTTTTGATGATCAAAGTAGGACAAAGAAAGATACACATTTTGGTTGTATATAATTTTTGAAATCATAGTACATCCATCCTTAGTAATTTGGTAAATTATGGATAATAGGGACACGTGTGTAGGAAAATATTACAATCGCCATAACACAAAGATTTCTAGTAATTATAATGCATAAAACAGATTTAGCTACAATATAGATACCACTACTTTGATTGACTGACTTTTTTAGGAGGGGATCTGATCCTTTTTTTCTTTTCTTCTGAGTGATTTTTCTTTCTATCACCCATGTAACTCCTAAGTGAGTACTTTTGATAATGATGGCAGGAAAACTGAGATGCTACGGTTTGCAGACGATGTAGGAGTAATAGTTGAAAACGAATAGGAAGTGCAAAGGATGCTGAGATGTATGGACGAAACTCTGCTCAATGAACTGCACATGAAAATAAATACGAAAAAGTCCAAAGTCCTTGTATGTAGCAGGAACAATAATATTAGGGCAAGAATAAATTCGCAAAATAATCAAGCAATAGAGCAAGTAGAAGAGTTCGCATATTTGTGAAGCATAATAAGTAAAGATGGCAGAAGTAAAAGAGAAATAATAAAGAGAATATGCCAAGCTAAGATAGAATTCAACAAAAAAAATAGGAATTTTTACTGTATTATTAACTAAGATATATGGGTTACTATAGCAATACATTTATATAGACAGTCGATCAACCCTAATTATATCCACCTTGTCATTAGGTACAATGCTTTTGTCGATATTTTTTGTATTTTTATCTGTGAACACTGAACCTCCCTTGCTTACTCACTTACTACTTCTACTCACTTACGTATAATATTTCTTACTGTGTAGGTTTATATTGTGCTTGCTTTGGACTTGACCGTTTTGAACCTATTGTCCACAGATTCGCATCCAAGCGTTTTTTTTTTTAAATTATTTTATCACTTTCAGTTATATTAATTTCTGTAGTCCCGTAAACTCCCTATCCCCACTATGTCGTGACCCCACTGTGCTCCATTTTTTCAAGTTTGAAATGTTCATAAATAATAGTTTAGACTTAAACGCAAAAACATTCATGACACTCCCACTGTCTACTATGCAAGATTACAACTCTAAACTTAATGGTCATCCGAACCAACTCGTTTACAACCCCGCTACCGGACATTTGGTTCTTAGCCAAAATTTAACAAGAGATCTGCTTCAGTATGTCCAAGTCAATGAAAGGTTTAACTGTAGGACTTCCCCCTCAAGAAATGTCACTGTCTAGTTTTTATTTATCTATGTAAACCATGTACCTATTTCGTTGCAGATTGTAAATATTCCAATGAAAGTTTTACTTTATTAAAAAAAAAATAACCATAATAATTTTTATATTACTAAAGTATTTTGTTTTAATTATTTTGGATTATTAGAAGTTGATTTCGAGTTAAAAAAAATATTATATTATAGTCGCTTTGGTTTTCTATCAGTGCGGATGACACAAGGTCATAATATATCATTTCGTTTAAAACAATATTACATTTTCTTCAAAAGCAAAATTATTTAAGCGTACCTACATTTCATATAGAGGCACATGTTATCGTTGAACCGGATCGGTGGAGTATTGAGTTAAAAGATAAAAGTTAACATTTTTTTTATATTTAAGTATTTTTCCACGATAAAGGAATAAACAACTTGAAAACAATGTCGGCTAGGAGTAGTTTGGTTTGAATATTTCTATGTGCAATAATATGGAGTATTATTATGACTCATATGTTTTTTCATACCTATACGAATTCATGGGCAAACAAAATATTAGTAGTAAAGATATAAAATCTACTTGAACCCTAAACCATAAAAATTATACACTTCTTGCGTACACATGCTACGACAACGATGAACATATTAGTAACCGTGTGTTGTTGACACACTTTTCCGTTTTTTATAATATACTAGAGCAACATTTATACAACGACAATTCAGAGTATAAAATAAAACCTAGTACATTATCAATTGGAAACCCAAATTTGGGTCTCTGGATAAAGAAATTTGTAGACGTTAGAAAATAAAAGTCATAAAAAACCAGTACCGTTAGGCCAGGGCATAGTGGGGTTGGGGAGGTTACGGGCTTGCAGACATTATTATAACCGAATGTGATAAAATCTCTATTAAATGAACACTTCAATGCCAATCTGTAGATAGTGGGGTCAAACCAAGCACAGTAAGAAATTATTATATGTAAGAAAATGAGCAGTAGTAAGAGTGAGCAAGTAAGGGAGGTCCAGTATTTTTCATCGATAAAGGCATAAACAACTTCAAGGACAAAGTCAGCTAGGAATCGTTCGATTTCTGTTATTCAGTGTGCAATAATATTGAGTGTAAAAAGCCGGAACAGTGGGATCGTGGATTGGTGGTAATAATTTTTTTTTTTTCTAAGCAACCGTTGTATAAATTTATGGTAAATCGACGAAAAAAAAATATTACTAACCATGTGTTGTTTATACGCTTTACCGTTTTATATAAGACGCTAGCGCATTTCATATAACGACAATTCAGAGTATAAAATAAAACCTAATACATTGGTAAACCCAAATTTTGGCCTCTGGATAAAAAAGTTGACTTTTTCTACTTTTGACCTACATTTATGTACTACTTCTGCGAAAAACAGTTTTGCGGCAATTAAAGAAAAACTTTAGTCCCGAATTTATTATTTGTTAATGTATACTGTTATACGTATGAGTTCTAACTGATGATAAATTTTCAACTTAAAGGTCCTAAAATTATCGCTGAAACCCCCCCAAAAAAAAAAAAAGTTGCACCCATCCCTTGGGATGGAAAAAGGGTATAATTTAAACTTTTTTTTTTTTTTTAAACATTTACAATATGTATATAAAAAAAGTATACAATAAGCAAATATGTTAACACTGTAAATATGTGACTTGAAGATTTTAGGTAGGGAAACTATCCAGCGATAGGACCCTATGACATGTTTCGGCTAAAATTAAACGGCAGCATTACAATTAAGGAGGTCTCGACACCAACGTCTTTTAAGACGACAAGGGGGGTTGTCCGGGATAGTAGCTTTGTGCTGGCTTGCTATTAATGGATTCGAGTGGAGGAGTAATCTGGAGTGGATTTTTTATAATGAGTCTTAACTAAATTTTCAACTGATTCGATGTGTAAGTCATTGTGAAGGGTGAGTTTGGAAACATACCATGGAGCGGACGTGATTGTACGGAGGGAAATCGATTGGAAAACTTCTATTCTTTTTAGTTGGGATGATTTAGCACAACCCCATATTTGAGCTCCGTATGACCAAATTGGTCTTAACATTGACTTATAAATAAGAATTTTGTTATGAAGCGGGAGTTTGGATTTCAGTATAGGACGTAGTAAGTACGAACGAGTATTTGGAGACTTCCTTTTTGATTTTAGGTGGGGGCCCCAGGTTAGTCTTTTATCTAAAATAATACCTAGATATTTGACTTAAGACAAGGAGGGGATAGGAACTTCTTGGAGGGTGAGAATAGGCGTATTTTTTTTGTTGAGTGTAAAAGAAACATGTACAGATTTTTCTGCATTAATTTTAATTTTCCAGTTTAAGGACCATTTTCCAATTTGATTGAGGTGTTGTTGAAGAGCATTAAATGCTTCGGTGGGGTCTCTATTGGAGGATAGAATAGCTGTGTCATCGGCGTAGGTGGCTAGAATAGTATTTTGGGTGTGAGGGATGTCTGAGTGACAGTGCAGATTAGGTGGGTAAGAACACTCTTTAACAGCAGATTGGATTGAGCTGACTAGTTGGAGCGCTGCAAATTCTATTTCATTGCATGTTTTAAGGGAAATTTTTAAGTTTGTATGATTTTCTAATGTCGTAGAAAATCGTTTCCAGTTGACTGGACCTTTGGATAAGGGGGGACGACGAGGAATAAGAAGTGGAGGTTCCATAATGTTTAATATAACGGGGGAGTGATCGGAAGATAGGTCGCGTATGTTTTGAGTAGTGTGATTTATGTGGTTGGGAATTGACGATATAAAAAAATCTAGTAAGTCGGGTTGTCTATTCGAATGAGTAGGCCAATAAGTAGGACCAGTGGGTGAAATAACTGAAAACCCTTTTACCTGTATGGAATTATAAAACAGTCGACCTCTAAGATTTTCAACCCGACTACCCCACAAGAGGTGTTTGGCGTTGAAATCTCCCCCGGCAATAAATGTACGCCCTAATGAGGATAAGAACTGGTCTAAATGGAGCTGAGATATACATGGCCGGGGAGGACAGTATACTGCTGAAAAAGTTATAGGAATATGATTTATTGAAATTGAGACACTTGTTGCTTGGATGGTACGGATTTGAAAATACGGTAGTGGATGGTGTTGGATTGAGGATGAGGTTAAAATAGCGGTACCCGCGTGTGACGTACCATCCGGATGATTGGTTTTGTAGATATTGTAACCCGGGAAAAAATGTTTGGAACTGGAAGTATAATAAGTTTCAGTGATTAGAGCTAAATCAATTTGATTCTCTAAAAGAAGTTTAATAGTTCGGATTCTTTTTGTTTGAGGCCGTTAGCATTCCAGAGAATGATTTTAAGTAATTTATTATTTATTAGATTATTAATCATAATTTAAAATTAGTTTACTAATTATGGGGGTAAATAATAGGATGAGGAGGGAGTTAGAAGTAATGGTGTTAGACGGCATTTCTATCTACAAGGCGTGAAATGACTGTGGTCAAGAGTGACAAAAGTGGCGTGATTATTGATTTAAACTCAGTTATAAAGTTCGTTAATACTGTAGTAACGTCTGTTGAGTTTTGGTCATTATTTTTTTCGGAATTATTTTTAAATTGTAGGTTATTGGAAGTAACCTGAGAGTAGGAATGGGAGTTTTGAGTAGTTTTATCAGGTGGTTGTGTCAGAGGGACGGTTTGTTGAGGGTGAATTACATTGTGGGGTGGGTTTTTTGATAAAGGTAGACGAAGACGTTGGAAATCTTTATGAATTTGGCAGCCACGATAATTGGCAGGATGGATTCCCTTGTACAAGATGCAGGTTGCTGGTATATCCTTTGGTTTGGAGCAGAGGGTTGATAAGTGGTTTTCTCCACAGCGTACACATCGCGGTGAGTACCCACAGTATGTCCGAGAGTGACCATAGTCTTGGCAATTTTGGCACTGGATAATTTCGCGTCTTTTATGTGGTTCCTCTATTTTGATTTTGGTGTGCAAGATCGCAGTAATGTCAAAGATCGATTGGCAGTTATCGTCTTTTTTTAAGTCAACAAAAAACAGAGGGAGAGCCGTTTTGGTTTGCCTTTGCAGCACATTGGTTACTTGAATAACAGAAAAATTGAAGTTTTCAAGAGCTGATTTTATTTCCTCGCAGGGAGTTGAGGGATGGAGATTTCTAATGACTACACGGTAGGGTTTTTCGTTTTGTAATTGGTAGGTGTGGAATTGAGCATTGGGTTCATCATTAAGAAAATGTAATATTGTTCTATAGTTGTCTGTTGAATTTGCTTGTAGTTTAATATTGTTTGTGATGTTTTTACAAAAAATTCTTGGTCTCCTACGAGGTCAATAAGTTTTGATTTGAGAAGTTTAAAGTCCTTCGTCCTTGATGTAGATTGGCGATGGATGTTTTATTCTACTCACTGTCTCCTGATTTTCGATATTAGGGTCGACGATGTCGGCGAATTTGTTGTCTTCGAGAGGGAGGTCTTGTGTAAGTGGAGAGTAGCGATTCGGCGAACTAAATATTTGAGAGGCGGACACTGATGAGGTTTTGGGGATCTTTGGTGATCTTGGAGAGCGAAAACCTTCGTCGTCTATGTTTGTTTTTTTATTAATTTTGATTATTAGCGGAGGCACTTTTTTCGGCGGCATCGTAGATAGGTGGGTAATGTGTAGGTGCTACCTGGATAAGGCTTGCCGCGGCGGCCGTCCAGTGAGCGTGGTTTGAGTAGGTTTCGATAGTATGCTACCGGGAACTGGTGGCGTTTTTATTAGTGGTATTGTAACGGAGAGAGAAGATAAGATAAGGCCAGCCGGCGGCCGGCTGTAAGCGTTTGCTGTTTATTTTTACCAGTAAAACTTTTACTTACGAAGTATGATAACTTGAGAAGTCCGAAATGAATCTTGACTGTTTCGGCTTTGATTGACGCGGAAAATTTTTTTCGTTATTTGGATATAAATTAAGAAAAAATATATTCACTTTAGCGTCGGGGGTTGCCGAAAAACTTATGAGCATGTTTCACTTTCGAGTGATCGGCATCGAAAATTTAAACTTAAAACTATTGACTGTGATCCTTATCAATAACCTCACTGATAAGCCACCAAATCGATTGATTCAAGATCGTTTGACAATACTCAAAGGTCTGGTCGTTGTTTTAGATTGAACATAATTAGCAATTAGGCACTTTGTTATAAATTATCGTTGAAAATGTTTAGTCAATATTAATTAATTACCACACATCATAACATAATGTAGGTTTTTTTCGAATTTCAATACCGTTAAAGTTGTTTCAAATTTCAATATTCGTAACAGTTAAAACAGTTTTTGTAAATTCAAAAAAAAATAAATAAATAATACCATTCCGTCAAATAACATATTTTTTTTATTTAAGCGTATTGCGTAGAAAAACATAGTCCAAACACTGCTTTCTAAGTAATGTTTCTATACAATAAAACAAAAAAAAAAAAATGAACTGATTATGTAAATAAATGAACATAATATTATTTTCCCTGCGAAAAAATATTTGGATATAAAAGCCCATCCATAAGTCGCAAGCAGTACATTTCGTTTCAAAAGCTGAACAAGTCGACTGTTGTCCAAGAACTTCTTACCAGCTCCACAATTTAAGTAAGTATTTTTTATTTGCTTCTAAAAGATTTCTTTACGCTAAAATTAAAAAGACACGAGCCTAATGAGTCAACATTTAAAAACATGCAAAAATATAGTTTCTTTTTTACTATGAATTAATTTTAAAGAAAAAAGTTAGTCGTTTTCCTATTAACATAAAAACCGGATTATAGAAGTTTGCAAATAATGAATTCTATATTGCTAAGAGCGTGGCTCCACCCTAGAAAGGATATATCTATGTTTATTACAAAAATTATTTTAATGCTAAAATATAGAAAATATCTGTTTTCTTATTTGACTTTCTAAAAAACACTAAGTAATAACAAAGTTATAATTCATTGTTTGTTTCATAATTTACACACATTTTCTATCAAATACATATATAAACAAAAACAAATCTTGTCATTTTCAAATTAAAAAATGCAATATTCAGCAAAACGATTAAGATTTTTCATTATAACTTAAAAGGTTTCAACAGTGTAAAGATGAAAAAAAAAGCTCTGTAGGGAACTAAATTCCTATTATGTGCACAATTTCATTGTAAAATTTTTTTTTTCAATCGACAAAAAAAATGTCTAAATTAAAAACATGTAAAACAAGTTTCTTTTTACTTTGTTAGTTTTAAAAAAAAAGTATTTGTCATTCCAAAAAAAAAAAAATTGATTTAAAAAAAAAAAACATAAAAATCATTTTATAGAAAATGGAAAATATGACTTCTATATTGATAAGAGCGTGGCTAAAGGCTAAATTCTAGAAAATAAATGTCTATATTTAATACAAAAAAAAAATGTTTAATGTTAAAATGAAGGAATCATCTAATTTTTTGTATGACTTACTAAAAAGCACTTAATAATTTATCGTTTGTTTGTTAATTGTATACACATAAATCAAATATATAAAATATATTTTTATCACCCGTGTATATTGCGAAGAAAAAGTCAATTTTCAAAAAAAACTTTATTGTTCACTTTAACATTAAATCAAAATAAAGACAAAATGTTTTCCATGTTTTAATATTTATTTTTTTAAAACAAAACGCTTGAAACAAAAATTTGTACTGTTTTTTTAAAAAGAAATTAATACTCTGCAAAAACAGGATTTTATTTATAAGTTATGATGGAAAATCTTAATAATTTGATTTGGTTGCGACTTTTGTGTTGTATTATGAAAACGGTTTATAAACTTAAATTTTTTTAACTACATCTTAGTGTACCATTTGAAAAGATATTTCAATATTTTTTATAACGCTATTAACTTTATTACTAAGGATATTTTTTTAAAACGATTACCTATGACATTATGCCAAAAATAGTACCTTCTTTCCACTATAAACTCATAAATATTTTCGCATTCGCCGGCGTACAGTCGCCATGTGCACGCATTATATATTTGCTCCGTCTTTATATATCCCAGTGTGTGTCACTTTTGTACATTTAGTGAATACATTTTATACCAAAATTTTAATCAAATAACGCTCTTTCCGATTTCGGGTTTTAAACGAAAATTGGTATACTATTCCACTCGGGAATCAGTAAAACACAACTTCCTTAATTGGCTGTAAGTAATAATCTTTGCTATTACGCGCGTTATCAGCGTTACCGGTTACGGCCGTAGTGCCGTTAAATCGTAATGTCACAAATAAACCAAACCGTACCTCCACTAGTCATTTCTAAATCGCGTCTACAGAGTGTGTCAAATACCTCAACCGACTTTTCTCATGTGAACGTCTCGTCTGACGGGTGGTCATCACCAAAACCCCTCAAACGTGTAAATTCGCCTAATCACTCGCCTAATCATCCTTCAAAAGCTTCCAAACAATTTGTCACTCCGAATAGATACTCCCTATTTAGTTCTCAACAAAATGATGAACCGGGAAAAAAAAACGATGAGATGGAATGCACGGATGATTCATCAAATTCCAATACAAAAAAAGCTGAAAATAAACCTCCACCACCAATATTCATCCGCTTTGTAAAAGACTATAAGGCATTCTGTGAAACCGTTAATACCCTAACGAAAGGTGAACCCTTTTTTTGTAAAAGCTCCACAAATGGCATCAAATTATCCACCAGTTCAGCGGCTTCTTACCGCTCCGTCATTAAATATCTACAAACTGAAAAAGCAGATTTCCATACATATCAGCTTAAACAAGATAGAGCTTTTAGGGTGGTAATTAGAAACCTCCACCACTCAACTCCAATAATGGATATTAAAAAAGAACTTGTCTCCCTAGGACATTCGCCTAGAAATATTACAAATGTTCTCCAGCGCAATACCAAAACACCACTTCCTCTATTTTTTGTTGATTTGGACCCTGCAATCAACAATAAAGACGTTTTTGACATAGATCACATTTACTACACTAAAATTAAAATTGAAGAGCCCCGAGCAAATCACCAACCAATCCAATGTCTCCGTTGTCAAGGTTTTGGTCATACTAAATCGTACTGTAACCACCCCCCCAAATGTGTCCGCTGTGGTGAACTTCACATCTCCGACACTTGCCAAAAACCTAAAAACCTACCTCCCAAATGTGCACTTTGTGGTGGAGATCATCCTGCTAACTATAGAGGATGCCCAGCCTACAAAAAGATTCAAGCCGCTCACATCTCAAAAAAGAAAATTCCAGCTCAAGAAAACCCTACTTTTTTCGAAAAAAATATAAAATCTACTAATGTAAGCACTACTCCATTTATGAATTTTTCACACAAAAAATCGTATGTAGAAGCAACTAAAAACGCCCTCCAAAATCAATCTACCCCCCCTACCTCCGCCCCAAATACCGACCCCATAGCCTTCCAACTGGCGTCATTTCTTGATGATTTTAAATCTATTATTAATCCTTTAATATCTCTCCTCACTACTGTTATAGATAAACTTATTCTCTCTAACAATGACAAATAGACAAAGTAATATTCATCATCCGATCGCAATCCTTCTTTGGAATGCAAATGGTCTAATCCATCAAAAAAATGAACTTTCCGCCTTCCTTAAATCTAAATCGATAGACATCCTACTTATTAGCGAATCTCATTTAACACCCAACAGCTCCTTTAAAATACCAGGCTACTCAACTCACCTCTGCAATCACCCCGACGGTACTGCTCACGCTGGATCAGCTATAATTATAAAATCTTTCATCAAACATACAATACTTCCACCTTATCAAAACAACACTATACAAGCTACTAACATTTCCTTAACACTGAACCATATCCCAACTACTATTTCCTCAGCATATTTTCGTCCTGGGCAAGTAATAAATTCAAATGATTTTACCCTCTTCTTCCGCTCCCTTGGCAACCACTTCCTAGTAGGTGGTGACTTTAACTCTAAACACCCTTCGTGGGGATTTAGCTCACCCAACACTAGAGGCCGTGCTCTTAATAATTTTATACAAAACAATAATCTAAAAATAATCTCTCCACCAAACCCCACTTACTGGCCCTCGCACAATAATAGGCGACCTGATGTATTAGAATTCTTTGTAACAAATCTTCCCAGCCATATAAACCATACTATTATCAACACATCAGACCTCTCTTCTGATCACACACCTGTGATCTTAACCTTAAACAATACCCACACTAGTACAACAAATTATCCGACGATCACCCCCGGTAAAACAAATTGGCAAAAATTTTCTAATACACTATCAAACCACATTTCACTTAACACCCCTCTGAAGACACCTTTGGACTTGGATAACGCTGTCTTATCTTTTACATCTGCTATCCAAAATTCAGCAAAAAACTCGTCTAGTCTTTCACCAACTACTCCTTACTCAGCACAAGTTCTACCCCCTCACATATCTCAACTCCTTATCGATAAACGCCGAGCCCGATGCAAATGGCAAAGAACCCATCTGCCTAATGACAAAACAAACTATAACAAACTTGCAAACTCCTTAAGAAATATCCTTCGGAAACATAACTCTGAAAAATATTTATCGTACTTAAAATCGCTCTCAAACTCCGACAACTCACTGTGGAGAGCAACAAAAAACACTCTAAGCGAAAAAATTAAAATACCTCCCCTACGTAACCCTGACAATTCCCTAGCCATATCTAACTTTGACAAAGCAAATCTATTCGCATCAGATCTAGAAAATAGATTTACACCTCACCCGGACATATTAAATATAAATCACTGCCAGCTTGTTGAAACCACTTTACAAAACACCCTGCCAATGTGTCTTCCCACTCATCATACTTCCCCTTCTGAAGTCTTAAACATTATTAAAAAACTTAGAAATAATAAATCTCCTGGTCACGATATGATAACAAACAAAATAGCCAAAAAACTACCAAGAAAGGCAGTTTTATTTCTTACATACATTTATAACAGCATACTCCGCCTCTCCTACATCCCACCTTCGTGGAAACACTCAGTTATCATACTCATTCATAAGACAGGCAAACCCCCTGATTCTCCTGCTTCATACAGACCTATTAGTCTGCTCCCGACTTTCTCCAAAATCCTGGAAAAAATCATTTTAAGAAGACTAAATCCATTAATCAATGAAAAAAAAATCATCCCCAACGCCCAATTTGGCTTTAGAATTAAGCACTCTGCGATACATCAAATACACAGACTAGTTGATAATATATCCACATCCCTTGAACAAAAACAATTTTGTTCAGGAGTGTTCCTTGATGTCGCTCAGGCTTTTGACCGTGTCTGGCACGATGGACTCTTGTTTAAACTTCTCTTTCTTCCATCCCCTCTATTTCTCACTTTGAAATCCTTTCTCACAAATCGAACTTTCGTGGTAAGATGCGTAGATGAACTCTCCAATACCCACCCTATAAGAGCAGGCGTACCCCAAGGCAGTATCTTAGCTCCGACCCTATATAATCTCTATACAGCTGACCTACCACAATCCAACTATACTAACCTAGCCACTTTTGCCGATGACACAGCAATTACCTCTTCTAGCTCTGATATTCTCTCTTCAACTGAAAATCTCCAAGAACACCTGCTAAAACTTCAAGAGTGGTACAACATATGGAGAATAAAAATTAACGAAACTAAATCCACTCACATAACCTTCACTCTTAGACCTAAAAACATCCCCCCTCTCTTCCTAAATAATCAAGCTCTTCCCTTAGATGACTCTGTGAAATACCTAGGTGTTCACCTGGACAAGAGTCTTACTTGGGCAACCCACATTAAGACCAAAAGAAAATCGCTAAACCTCACACTTCACAAGCTTAGACATCTCCTTAAATCAAAAACTTCTCTAAATAACAAAATATTAATTTACAAACAACTCTTACGTCCAGCAATGACCTACGGTATTCAAGTCTGGGGAACTGCTAAAATCTCAAATTTAAACATCCTTCAATCTTTCCAATCAATAAGCCTACGTCTCATCACAAACGCTCCCTGGTATGTAAGTAACCGAACCCTTCACAATGACCTCAACATACCAATGCTAACATCCCTTACTTCCTACCACTATAAAAAATTCCATACAAACGCTCTCAACCACTCTAATCCTCTTATATCTAAGCTAGCTTCTCTCACAATTCCCGACAATCCTCCTCGCCGACTAAAACGGAACTGGCCACGCGATTTACTCAACTCTTAACATACAATTTAAAAAAAAATGTAAAAAAGTACTAATCCCTTAAACTGAAAATTTAAATTCCTATTTGGAAGTAGTGTTAATGGACGCTCCCTTCTTTCACGTCGTCTTGTCTAGTGTCTATTTCAGCTCTTTTACCTATTGTTTTATTGTATACAGATTGTAAATATTGTCTTTATTTTAATAAAAAAAAAAAAAAAAAAAATATTTTCGCTTAAAATCCATTATGGGTAGACCGAGGAACATTATCTGTAGTCAAGTTCAGACGCTTGAAAACTAATTGTATAAGGCCACTTCATAAAATCAAACCACAATAACAATATTTAGTTAAATATTTATTTTAATTTCTATTTTAAACAACGTAACCTAACTTTTTATACAATGCAATTTGAATAGTTAACAGACTTATTCATATTTGTGTTTATCTTCATTATGGCGAAGTATCTGTAATTTTGGCCTTTAAATTAAATTAAATGTAAACAATAATTGTATTATTATTTCGATTTTTAATTTTCTTAAACAGTATGATCTATTAGATGTACAATAATTTTTAGTGTTACTCGAATAATAATAGTTTTCAAGTTATATTTTAAAATTGTTTTTTACACCTTAACTCCTATTGATTATGTGCACACCGTAGACCTATAATAATACATGTCACAAGATTGCTTTTGTATCGGTATGTATATATTATGTATTAGGTAGCTATAATGTTTAATTTTTATTTGCCGCAGTTTACATAATATCAGCTTATAGAATTGTAATTGGTAATTTATGCGCGGTTGATCATCTCCCCAAAAAATGTGTATATATTAAACTGCCTTGCAAAAACCACACCTGACCTAACCTTCTCATGTGTGCATCGGAGGCAAATGTGACTAACATAAAATGTTTATTTTGTTTATTATTATTCGCAGATTAAAATGAAACTAATCTGTGTATAATTATGTTTTTTCTTCGTGGACGTATTAGCCACAGAGCGAGATCATAATGGTAGTTATTTTATTTTTACAATTATTAACTAAAAGTAGTTAAAATTTGAAAAAAATTCAATATTTCATTTTTTACAGAGAAGTATATGGATTATGTTTTCACTACAAGTCAGTAACAATTTTATTTAATAAGCAAATGTTTATTTTGTTTATTATTATTCGCAGATTAAAATGAAACTAATCTGTGTATAATTATGTTTTTTCTTCGTGGACGTATTAGCCACAGAGCGAGATCATAATGGTAGTTATTTTATTTTTACAATTATTAACTAAAAGTAGTTAAAATTTGAAAAAAATTCAATATTTCATTTTTTACAGAGAAGTATATGGATTATGTTTTCACTACAAGTCAGTAACAATTTTATTTAACAAGCAAATGTTTTTTAAGTTTTTAAAATCCGCTGTTTTTTATAAATATTTGTTTAACTATGTATCACAGCTGAAGCTATGAAGCATGCTTCTAAAAAGAATGTTTTAACTGAAGAAGATGGATTTGAAGCAAGTAAGATATTATGTTTAAAATAATAAAATAATATATATATATATACATAAAAGCTTTGTTATATGTACCTTATTGTCAAGTTATTAGTAAATTAATAATTATGGTTTTATCAAAAACTAAGAAAAGTGCACCAAATATGTAGAACAGTGTACAGAGTAATATAATATTTCCATTAGCGATTTCGAATAAAATAATCGAGGGAAACCTTTAAGTTAAATGGCTACCTACTGCCCAAAGCCGTACGGTACCTAATTTGTGATTTGATTTTAATATTTTAGTATAGCCAAAACTTTCATTTGTTTATTCTAGATGCATTGGAGTATGTGATTGAGAAAATGATTGATGATTTCAAAGATGACTACGATAATTTCGGTAATCATAATTATAATAATAATAAAGAACATCCAGACAAAAGTAGAGAGAAATATTCAAATACAATACAAAAATTACACCTCAAATTTATTTTTACGCTTTCGTTGAGTGTTATAGTTATTATATTTTTCACAAAAATCTAAATCGAAGCTTTATAAAAAATTACTGATAGTATATACTATCGACCTCGTCTGATGAATATATTTTATTCTCATCGCCTCAACTGCATATCAACTCAGCCATTACGTTTCATAAAGATTCAACACACTATACAACATAGTTTTATCTACTTGGTCCTTTGTCTTCTAATTTATAATTATGTAATGTAATAATATATTATAGCAAATCAAATCCAATATAATAATTTTATGTAATGTCAATTTCAGGCAGAATTTGTTTTTTGATTGCTGTACCGGGTAATAGTTTTTGTTAAATTTTATAAAAATATTTCCAATATCTCATTCCTATTAAATTTTCCAATGAGACTCTCAGTGGAGTATATTTCTTCCGAGTTACTAATACACGTGTTTTTTTCTACCTTGGAATTCTTCTTCCTGTTATAATAGAATAGAAAATGAAATGCATTAAATCGTTAATTTATATGTTGTTAATTTCAGATAATATAGATATTTTATCCAGTATAGAGGGTAATAATTTGCATTGCACTTTACGGGAGCATTTCCCGACAGTTATTTTATATTTTTTATGCAAACAATATTTTTGTTTTAGTTTCAAACCCTCCAATTCCGGACCAAACTCTAAGTAAAAGTCCCTTTTGATATTTATTATTTCTAAATACTTTAAGAATAATCATAATATGTACCTATTGACAAATACCACTATGACATATCGGTTTCATTCATAGAAAATATATAGAGGTCCATTAAAGTGTATTTTTTTTTTAAATTTTAGAAGCCATTTTTTTCTTGCAAGTAATGCTACAACACATTCGAAGTATAGTAGGAGGTAAATATAAAATCTTAAAAATAAATAGATACATATTTTGGTAGTTTACAAAAAAAAACTCAATTTATTACTTAAAGTCATATGTATGCAAATTGTATGTTTAAGCTTATACGAATCATTCTAAATACAATTTAAACCGTCAGTTTAATCATCGATATAAGATATAAATTATAACATTTATACAATAATATTTTGTATTAAATAACCACAGTTATAGAGTGAATGTTATGTATATTGTTATACTAACCGGGTTTTATTGAATGCATGATCATTTGATGTTTGATGTATATTTTACAGATTTTCAAATGCAAGGACTTAGTAAAGGTAATTAAGAATTTTTTCACAGTCGTAAATAGTCTCAAAAGCTTGTTTTAGATTTTAGATATTAGCTTAATTGTGTTTAATTAATTTTTTATCTCAAATAACAATTTTAATAAGTTCAACTTTTTGTCGAGGAGAGAGAGTGAGAAAGGGTGAGACTTAGTAAAAATTAACGGTGATACTTTGAACGTTGTTATTATACATTTTAATAGAAAAATGACGATTTTTTCACCTCAACAACCTAAAGTTGACTACAATGTTGATGTGTAATGAACTCTTCGGGATTTCAAGTACAAAGAAAGAACATAATCTTTGAATTTCAACACTAACAAAAGTGGTTGTACAAAAAGTTAGTCACTAATTAATTATTTTCATAGCTTCGGGAACATTGAAAACCATTGCAGACGAGAGAAGAGAAATAGTTATTCCAGCTTTAAACAATATAATCAGACGTCGTTTATTAGGTAAATATTATTATGGAGTTGTAAAATTGTTTTAACGAAATTTATAACGCTTTGCACCATAAATAAAAATGTAAAAACTAGCGGGTTAATACGAGCAATTATTAAAAGACTTTTTTTTTCAATTTTTTTAGCTAGTCCTGTGCAGCGTGCAGATCATGATCATCCTTTAAGTGTAAGGTGTGTTTTGATAGCATTATACTTGAGTTCACAATTTCCAGAATTATACACAAAAGGAATTGTAGAGGACCCACCTCTACGTCATTGTATCATAAAGGATAAAACCGATCACATAAGGACATACAGTGCAGATGATGTCCAAGCGCTTGAGGAACTAATACGACTTGAACATCCGCAAGTTCCCCCCACGTCCTAACCTAATGTTAGAAAAACACTAGCAGCTATATTCTGTTCATTACATAATATATTATAATTTACCTTATTATTATCACTATATATATATCATAAAATCTAAAATTTAAAAATATTATGCATATTATACTAAAGCTGACGGGAAAATAACCGTCGGTGGATTTTTCCAATAACATGTTATATCATTTCTAACAATAAAAAACAAGTAATTACCGAATAAGTAAACTTGTATTTTTTTTTTTATCTAATTCCAACTAATATTGAGTGTCATTAGTGGATGACTTCTCACGTCAAGCGTATCATGTTGTAAATTACTCTAACCATATAAACCTATTGTGCCCCTAAGGTATAGATTGTTTATCTCAAATAAAGAAAAAAAAAAAAAAAAATTCCAACTAATAATTTCTGCTTCTAAATCCTTTCCTCATATTTTTTACCTTTATTAAATGATTGTGCAAATTTGGGTGACAGGTTCGTCGTTAATATTTCTAACAGATAACTTATCTTAATAGTTATTATATGTTGACGTTAGAGGTGACGTAACCTAAATAGATTTCTAATGTTGAGTGACTAAGTAAAACAGTGTAGAATATAATATAACATAGCTAGTTGCGGGAAACAATATCCTGAATGGTCAACCACAATGGTATTGGATTGGTACGAAAATTAATCTTATGTAATATTTTAAATCGAAAAGAATGTCGATTTCAATTTTTTTTTTCGCAACGCATTGTAGTGTGCTAAATTTCAAATTTGTAAAATTGTTCATGTGGATGTGTATTGATTTTGTAAAGACGGGTTTTTTGTGGTCTATTACTCACGTTTTGTTATTCGCATCGCAACGAAACAAAAAAAAAAAAAAGACACTAAAAACAATGAAAATGTATTGTGTTTTTGCACACAAGTACATTCAAAGTATTTTATGTCTAACGCATTGAATAGTACAAAAAATCTGGTTACATAGACTGTTATTGTGAATTTTTGCGTGTATTTTTTTATTATTGCTTATACCTATGTTATTCCGTATCGACACGAACCGAAGGTAAATAATATACTAGCGCATTTCATACAACGAAAGTTCAACGTATACAACTATATCCAACACATTGACAATTGGTAACTCAAATTTGGGCCTCTGGTTAAAGAATTCTCTACTCGTTACAATTGTTCTGGATCTTCTTCTTCTGCAGTGTTCAATCTAATGACTGGTTTGCAGCAACTTCCGTGTTTCTCTATCATTAGCCTTCCTCTTCATCTCTCGATATGAATTACATCCTTGATCTTCTATTATCTGACTTATTTATTGCAATCTTGGTCTTTCTCTATGATTTTTTCCATCAATTATTCCTTCTAACATTAGTAATAGCAACCCATCGTGTCTTAAGATATGACCTATTATTATTCATTACGCCTTTTCTGTATACTCTTCCATATTGATTTGCTCTAAAACTTCTTCATTAGTAATTCTATCAGTCCAACTTATCTTTTCCATCCTCCTGTAGCACCACATTTCGAATGCCTCTATTCTTCTCTTGCAATAGTCCATGTTTCGCATCCATACAACATAATGTCCCAGACGTACGTTTTTAGTAGATTCTTTCTGATGTTAAGATCAATGTTTTTTGAAGTAAAAAGACTTATTTTCTTATTAAATGCCACCTTAGCTTGGCATATTCGCTTTCTAATTATTTCCTTTTTGCATTTCCCATCTGAGCTTATCGTACTACCCAAGTATATGAAATCTTCAACTTGTTCTATAGGTTCATCATCTTTTAATTTTATTCTTGTTCTTATGTTATTGTCTCTACTACATACTAGGACTTTTGTCTTCTTTGCGTTCATTTTCATATGTAAATCCTATTCCATTACCTGTTTCAATGTTACTAAAATATTTTTTAGGTTTTTTTCATTCTCCGCTATTATTGCAATTTCGTCCGCGAATCTCAGCATGTCTATTCTGTAACCATTTACTTTTATTCCTAGCTGTGTTTTATCTCTTATAGTATCTGTGGCCTCTTGAATATAAGGATTAAATATTAAAGGTGATAACGAACACCCCTGTCCAACACCTTTCTTTATCTTAGACTCGTTTTGAATATCTCTCATTTTTATGATTGCTATTTCATTTTTGTACAGTTGATAGAGCAATTTTCTTTCCGTGGTTGCAACTCCAGCTCTTTTCAGCATTTTCAACATTATTTCCCAGTTAACATTATCGAATACCTTCTCAATGTTAACAAAAGCAATAAACGTCGATTTATCTTTCCGTTTTCTTTTTTCTATTATTAATCTTAAAGCCAATGTCGCTTCCCTCGTACCCACATTTTTTCTAAATCCGAATTTGTTCTCTGATAATATGTCTTCTATCTTCTTTTCCTTTGTTCTGGATACCAAAAACAAAATATATAAAATATTATTAAATATTTCAATATAATTACATTTTCTAAGTATTGAAAAATGTAGTAAAATATAAACCTAAATACATAGGAAAAAAAGTGTCTTACATCAGACGGATCACCCTGTATATACAATTTTCAAATTACAATTTTAGGAAATTTGCAACCGTCCCGATGGATTCACACGAAAAGTTTGAAAGCATTGGACTAGAACTGAATAAATAATTTTGGAGGGTCGTCAATTAACAAATGGAGAATTTGCGATAACAATCCGATTGTCATATTGAATTCAAACATATTTTTTTAATTTAAAATCTTACAAGTTTTTTCCTAATTTTAAACAATAAGTACACGCAGTAGAATTTTTGGAATTTATTTTAAACAAGAATGGACAATCAAGTTATATAAGTCAAAACGTGTTTGATGAAATCCATACTTAGTAAAATAATGAAATAACAAATTAAGTAACATAGACACATTTACTGGACTCGTAAATTTGTCCGTGGTCGGTAAAGACAAAATTTGAATTTATATTTTAATATTAACTGTTTAAGCTTTCAATCAAATATGTATCTGATTAAAAATATTACTCTCCGGCCAAAAATATTACTTATTGTGTATTACCTACTAATAGAACTATGATTATTAACAGGCGATAAATTGGTTTCATATAGTTCTTACACTTTTCGCCAAATTGTTTTCACAGATTTTCTAACAGTTATCCGGGTAGTGTGTTTTTATTAATTTTACTTTTAACCATGTCTGGGTCTTGGATATATTATATTCCAAACCGCTGAATAGATTTCTTCGATTAGACGCAAGTCTGTAGATCAAAAATCCCACATGAAAGGTACTTTTATGGGCCTAAACATTTAAAACGTTGACAAACCTAAAAAATATTTTTATCCCTTTCTCCACAAGGGAAGGAGATTTTTATTTTATTTCACTTTTTTAAGTTCACTTTCAGGGCTTAAGGTCTGACATTTAGACTGGAGGTAGATATCTAAAGTGGAGCTATAACATATGAGTACGACTTTCCCGAAAAAACGTCTACGATTTATTACAGACATGTGACCAACCCTAATCGCATCCATCTTAATACTCAAAATACCGATTTAAGCACATATTATTGTTATTGTAAGTGCTATACGGTTGAAATACATTCAGTTATTTGGTTTAAAAAGCCTACGAGTATAAGTTTATATGAAACTTAAATTTTACATGCCGGCACGCGTTTTCTTAGATTTTATTCGACGCTTAATTTTTTTGTACGGGCAAAAAAAAACACATAATGTTGTTGTACTCTTGTCGATTCGTCATGGCATAAAGACAAACAATTTAACAAAAATACATCCAAAAATATACCTACACGTATTTGCTCGAATATTAAACATTTTACCAACAAATACACATTTCACAGTGTTACAATGATTCCTGATTAGCAACGAGATGCTACTCGAGGAAGCCGTTCCAGCAATAAACAACTTGTTTATAAGCATAATACATTATTGTGCGAAATCACATTTCTTGTCTACTCGCAAAAATTCCAAAAAACAAAAACCTAATAATATTATATCAGTTTTTGAATCATAAACTATAGGTTGAAATTTAACTACGTTGGGATCCAACCACACCACACGGATTTACTTATATTATAATTATGGCGACTAGTGTTGATGGGTGCTTATTTTACTATGGGTATATTTATAACAATTTTGTTGTGGCAACTATTCTTAATTTCGAGAGCCGCAAATTTATAACGCTAATTCGAAGCAATCCGCATTGTCAAGAGATGTTTATAAAATGAAGAAATGTGGGTACTTACTTACCTGACATCATTCAGGCTACATCTCCACCTGGTTGACTGAGGTCCGCGGTGATGTCACAACAGTTACCCGAATAAAAGCGTAGCCCAAGCGGGGAGTGGAAAGTCAAAAAATAGGCCGGTGTTGCATTAAAATAATATGTTTAATTCTAAATACAAATTTATCATAATCTCAGTTTTTTTTAATTTTGGCGGGTTAGGCCACTGTTGCGCTCAACGCGTCAATTATTATATGTCTTAATTGGACGCTGCCCTTCGATGGAATACAAATACACTAATACTCAATAACTGACCTATATTTTCTCAGTAGTGGTCGAATAGTTTTAACACTTTGATGGAATTAAAAAAAATATTTTTTATACGACGTACATTGTCGGTTTTGTTTTATATTTTAGTTGAATAAGTTTATATTAAAGTAAATAAAAACAGAAACAAGCTATCAAAAACGCTAAAAGCTGTTTTTAATCAACGACAGTTATGTTAATTATATTATTAATGAATTTATATGTTTTAGTCTAAAAAATTTGAATATTATTCTAATCATTTTGACACGGATTAGTGTCACATTGCTGACATCATGGATGATTATCATTTCGTCATGGAAGTGGATTATGGAGGCATTATGAAAGATGGTTATGGAGAGGGACTATGGAGGTATTATGGAGGAAGAAAAAGGGTACTGCTTTTTCCAATTTACCACAGTTGTTTTTTAACAGTTTTGACAATCCATCATCTCTGCTCGATTGCTTTTTAAAAGAAAGTTTAGTGTCAGATAAATGGGATTTGTGGCTATAGAGTTGAAAATTACTAAGGGGATAGCCATTGGCACAGGATTATTTAAGGTTTTTCAGTATTGTTCAACTCAATAGCCACAAAATTCCATTTATCTGACTCTAAACCTTATGATTAAATATGACCATAATTTCTATAAAACATATGTATGCAACATTAAATATTTTAGCCCCCAAAATCCTTTAGGGCAGTTATGGAAATAAAAATAATTCTCTATGAACGATTAATTATTGTCGATTAATTTCTTTATAATTTAAGTTTTTTACTTAAAATAATTTCCAATATTAGCGTATAAATAATATACTTATATATTTTTTGCAAAATGTTACTAATTCTAATCATATATACAATGCTATCTTAACAAAACCCAGTACAGTATAAACCAAGCTCGATCATAAATTAGCGCAGTGGTTGAAGGAGGGTATTTAATTTGAAAAAGATTTCGAAACTTCGATGCAAACCTGTAAATAGTATAACCTAGTACAGTCTAAATCAGTATGACCCAAACCAGAAGAGTATAAATTAAGTTCTCTCTATATAAATAAAGTATCAACTAAATACAATTTAAACCAAGCACAATGTAAGTGTAGTACAAACCAAGTACTGCCTGAACTAAATTCGCATTCGGATTTAATAATTGATATGAACCAACTTTGCCAAATTTTTCTGTACAGGTTGTATTACGCATTTTATAGGTATATGTTAGACCTATCTTCAAACTAATTTTCATCTCATAAGGCCTAAAAAATCAATAAAAAAAAATCATAACCCCTTAAATTAACTTGTTTGAGGGGTTTCCCGGTTTCGGAGGGAATAAGTTGACTTTTTCTGCACAACAAAAAATACATTAAAAAAGTGTTCAAGTGCTTAAAATATTCCAACTCTAACTTTGCAAAATCATGTTTGGTTTTTTTTGCGTCTGTTTAAATAACAATTATGGTAAAAAGGTAAAACAGTAATGCTCTAGTTATTTTTACTATGGTATGTAAATGCGTAGCTTAACAATTCGACGATAACAAAAACCAAACTACGTCAAAGCTAAAATAACAAAATATTACATTTCCATAAACCACTAATTGTAGTAGACAAATAATATTTAGTTATAATAAATATATATAATATATAGCATTATAAATAATGTTAAAACGTTTTAACTTAAGAGGACCGCATCCTCTTTTAAAAAAAATTATATTCCTATTTTATCACGACTGGTTATAATTTAATTCATAAAACCACTGACCTCTCAAATCTCAATACGGTCCGTCCCCATTACGCCGGTTTCTTTTTATTTTATATTTTATATTCCTCCTTTTATTTATGTAAAAGTTATACTTAACAATATGTATTCAACTGCGCGAGCCTTAATTTCTGTGCCTTTGAGCTTGAAATGTCAAGTTATACGGATTTTGACAACAGCTAGTATTTTATCACTCAGAATTGGTGATAGGTTATTGAACATACAAAATTAGAGTATATCTGATAATTAATCAAACACTTTTTTTTAATTAAATATTATTTCCAAAAGCCTATTAAATGTTTTTTTTTGTATCACGGACTATTTCAAATGTAATTAAACATATTGTTAAGCTAACAAATACAATTTTAACTTCTAACGAGAGTATAATTTGTTTCATTTATATATTTTATTTTATACATAATTACTAATAAGATTTTAACCAAATTTACAAAACATAGAGTATGGTATACACATGGTTAATACATTTTAGCTTTCAGAAAAGGTTACAATAATACATTATTTCATGTGTTGGAGACATTTGATTTTTTAATTCAACTTGATTGATTTCTGCTGTTCTGCAATTATTGTCTTAAGATACTATTTTGGCGAATAAAATATATCCGTTACTTTTTTTCCAATCATAAAGAAAATCAACATAAAATAATTTTGTCTATTCAATCAAACTAACATTTTAAGAAAAAATAAAGTAATGAACATTTAAATAGACATTTAACATTTATTAGGCATTTTTTAATACAACAAAATCCTAAATAATAACAAATTTCGAAAAAAATAATAGAGCTAAGGATAAATCTAAAGCTAAGGATGGTCTTTTTAAGTATTAATGTTAGAATGGGAAACCTAACGGTGTACCATAGCAAAGAATGTTGGCGCATTTAAGGTGGAAAATTGGGAAGTTTAGCCTTTTTTAAATTTTTAATTCTTAATCAATGCTATAATTACTCATATTTTCAAAAATAATTAAAACAGTATGTTGGGTATTATTAACTCACATACACAAATATTCAAGTATCAATAATTATTCGAAGTTAATCATAACACACCTTTCATTTAAATTGCTTAATATTGATATATTTTCACATGAATAATGTCACATTAGAAATTAACTCCTCTATATTTATAAATTACACATTGTTATATAGTTGTAAGGTCTTGGGTCCGTTTGAAAACATATTTCCAAATTCCTTAGTAATTAATATTGTTCATTCTCAAAATCAGTAATCCGTTAGTAATTCTGACATGATAACATTTGTTTTAAAATGATGCAATGTTTTCGGAAAAAAACATTCAACCTAAATTAAAAACGCTAATTGAATTCGTATTGTAATTAATTACCTATTAAACTCTAACACACTTACCGATTAAATTAATGCTGTGCCTAAAAACAAATGTCAAAAATAAAGTCGACAGAAAACATTATCAATCGATATATTAATTATGTGTATATTTTGAAAAAAAAAAGATAATGAGTTATGCCATAACTACAATATTCATGCTATGAAATTTTACTGTGTAGTAAATTTACTTTAATGTTTTAATTAAGTTTGTAATTTCTTATTTCACTAATGAAAAAATGTGAAGTCAAAATGTGTTGGTTGAAAGAACCATGTTATGTTTAAATATTATACGAATGAACAATTTTTTATTTTTTGTCTACAAATGTATGTATTGAAAACATATGTTTCAATTTAAAAAAAAAAACCAAAAATCACCCTTTTTGGCTTACAACGATTAATAATAAAAATTTTACCAAAAAATCTCAGGAATATATTGTTCAAAATATTTATTTATTTATTATGATTAAACGGGCGAGCCCAATTACAATTTGAATGTGGAATATAAAATATATACCTACATAGATAAAGGTTGTTGTGTAGGTACAATAAGTTAAGTGATTAAATTACTAAGATATAAATTAAAAGTAACAATAGAATTACAAATAAACATGTCAATATTGAAATTATTCACATGTTGCATGGATCTAAATAAAGGGGTGTTCTTACCATATGAAGTGCGCTGGAATGGCACATAAAAGGTATTAGTTTGTCCAGTCGTATGGCCAGGAACTAAAAAGAAATATTTGACAATAGATCTGGACATATTAATATATTTCGAGAAAATCAGTGTCTTACCCAAAACGAATCACCCAGTACTAGTAACATAATAACATATGTTGTTTTTTTCAAACCGATAAATTCGTATTTAGATAACCTTCATATTTTTTTTAGTTTAATATGAAAACATGTTATTATTTGAACAATTCACGTGCAAAATATTTTATAAAAAAGTTGCCCCAAAATGTAATAATAATCAACATCAGTTAATTTTTGGAAACTTTAAATAATATAAAACTAGGTAGGTTTTAAAGTTGTGGTTTTTGTAGTTAGATATATTTAATATTTATTCCATTGCATTGGTGTATGACTAACAGGTAACTGTTTAAACTAGCATAGAAAATATCCCATCAAAATAGTATTATTCCTAAATAAATAACACAACTTAAAATGAGTTTCCAATACTTTACCATGTAAGCAAGCAACTATACAATTGTTCAGAAAAATAATAACAATGATAAATTCAAATGATATTTTCATATGTAGGAAGCCTTAATTACAAACTGAGACACACCGTTGAATATTTATTGTGATTTTATTGGTGCAAAAGCTTTATCTTACTACTGTCAGTTCAAAAGAATTAAAAAAAAAACAGACTTTGTAGGTATTTCTATGACCTCGAATAATGTTAATTGGAGTGAGTTATTTATCAGGAAGGAATATTTCCTCGTCTATGAAAGTCTAGTTTTGTTTAACCTATTTTTAAATCTGGCAACCGGAATTCAATACAAAATTACCGCCCGATCCCAAAATTAAGCTCGTTCCCGAAACTTTTTGCAAAAATAATTGAACCAAAACTATCTTGGGTATTTAACAGACTTATTATAGATGAGAAGCATGTCTTTCGAGCCCACAAATTAACTTCTACCAATTTATTAGTGTATGTTAAAAATTTATTCGTTACTGTAAAAAAAAAAAAAGACTAGTCGACGCTATTTCAAAGGGTTTGACTCAGTTGACCATGTTTTGTTATTAAATAAGCTTAATGATCTTGGCAATGGTGGCTTTTTACTATCACGGTTTGGTTCCTTTTTAACCGGTAGGACCAAACAAGGTAAAAATGTTGGATGGCTTACGTTTCTGTTAGTATATCCATTTCAGTTTTAATTTGGCCAATTAAAATATTTAGACGCTCTTTGTTTGAGTTTTTTAAATAGTTAAGATTCATACGGTTTTTATCTTTTTTGCGAAGACATGGTCGTCATCTAATGACATGACTTCTATGAAATCAGATAAAGTTGCAGCAAACTCGTCTATTGATGAAGTTTGTATTATAAATTCTTCCAGTTCAATGGTTCCTATTGATATGAGGTAACGACCTATTTTTTTCAGCATGATTAATTTCAACAAATTAATTACCAATCGTTGATACTCTCCGGTGTATTCTAATGGCAATAATCCTGCGTTGAAGGTTCTACTCTTAATAAGTTTCAACTTTATAGCCACAAAATCCCAATTATCAGACTCTAAACTTTCTTTTAAAAAGCTACTGAGCTGAGATGGTGGATTGTCCAAAGTGTTCTTGTAATCGTGTTTTTGTAGTGATTTTTTTTTATTGGTGTCTTGCATACAAGGTATTTTTTTTTTAAGTTATACTTTGGTAAATTTATTGGCTGTTGTTATCGAATTTTGTTATTGTACATGTTTTATCCGTTCACCATATTTAAACAGACAAGGAAAAAACAACATGTTGTTGCAAAGCTAGGTTTTCAGTATGTTACGTCATTGAATACTTTGCATTAAATACAAATATAATAATAATGTATTTTTTGACACTATAATAAGCGGAGAATAAAAAAGAAAAATGAACTGTTGATTTGGATATGGATTTTTGAATATGATTTAATCACAGTTAGTTTTACAATAGTTCACGGAGACTCGTGACTTCGCTGTAGCACAATTGACTGGTTAATCAACCGTCAACTTTGATTTGCTAGATCTTCGCGAAATACAGTCGTATCGAGTGGAAATTTGTATAGACCATTGATTAGGCAGATTATATATATACATATATATAGTTTATATATATATATATAGTTTAGTACAGATTTTAGAATTCATTATACAGGGTGACCTACAGGGAACAGCTATATTATCAATTGCAATAATGAGAGACTTCTGTCTCTCCGAATTTCCAATCTCAATTCACCCCAATTTTTTTATTTTTATCAATCCAACATTTACAATTTAAATTGTATTTATGATATTTTTTATACTTGTTAACGCTTGTATGTAAGGTAAAATTCAAGTTTTCTAAAAAACAACGAGAGAACTGAGTCAATATTCTCTCCATAAAATGGTATCAACATTGTTTTTCTACGACCTTTCCGCTTTGACCTACACTACACGCTTTTCCATTAATCCGTTTTTACGATTTATTTAAAAGAGTTGGGCGTCCTCTCAAGTTAAAACGTTTTCACATTATTTTGTAATCGTAAATATGATTCTATAATACTATCAAGTATCACGATTGGTTTTCAAAATGAAACAACATTTAAGCTTCGATATTTATTGTACCAATATGAAAAAAAAAAAGCATATCTGAACAATGTAAATTCTAAAAACATAAAATATTTGTAAAACGATGAGGCATGGCTTCTGTTTTGAACTCTAGCGATTTGTCTTATTTAATAAATATATTTAGAATACAATATGTTTTTATAATCTATAATGTACTACATCGGTAAGTAAATGTTACATTTTGTGGGACAACTTTTATACATATTTCATTATTGTCACAAAATATACATTGTCTAAAACTATATTATTTATGATAACCAATATGCACTATAGTCTACATATTATGCATACAAATATCTTATTATACAAAATTAATAAAACTAAATACTATTTGCCTAGTACAATTAGTGGTTTATGAAAATGTTATATATCGTTTATTTTAGTTTGGTTTTTTTTTTACTGTCGATTTGTTAAATTACGCATTACCATACCATATTAAAAAAAAACTAGAGCGTTACTATTTTATCTGTTTACCATAATTATTATTTAAACAGACCTGAAAAAAACAACATGTTGTTGCAAAGTCAGGGTTGGAATATATTACACACTTGAATACTTTTTTAATGTATTTTTTGTAATGCAGAAAAAGTCAACTTATTCCCCTCCGAAACCGGGCAAACCCTCAAAAAAGTTAATTTAAGGGGTTGTGTTTTTTTATTTTTTAGGCCTTATGAGATGAAACTTAGTTTTTTGCAAAGTTAGAGTGCTAAAGGTTTAAGTCACCAAGAGAACAACTGATAAAAAAAGTCGACAGTAAATTTAAAAAAAATGGTTATATACCTTTTATAGTACAAGATTTTTATTTCATTGTCAACTCGCTCAATTGTAGTACCTTTTTAATGTATTATTTTTTCTTTTTCTTTTATTAATTTACTTTGATAAAATTGTTTTACAATAATGCTACGTTAAATATTATTTTTTTACTTTTAGATATTTGCTAAAATACGAGTCGGGAAGTATTATAAATCATTAAAACAGTTAGACGTATACTCTACGTGTTCATTCAAGTGCGAATCAGTACGAGCGTCTCTTGATAATAAAAAAGACCGGTTACGTTCACCGGTCATTTCGATACGAACAAGAACATCAGCCAATGTCGAATGATCAGAGTTTAAAATACACAGGAGTTCCACATAACTCCAAAGGGAATATAGCAGGAAAATTATAACATTTTTGTAAAAAAAGAGTTTAAATATAGGGACAAACGATAAATTAATATACGCCTGAAAGCAACAATTAATGCATACCAAAGTAGACTAACATATATTATACATAATATACTTGTCTATTATACCAGAACTTGATGGCTCATGATTCAAAAGTGTATTTACTTGTAACTATTCCAGCCATTAATTTCAATACATAGCTCTATTTGATGGAAAAACCATGAAAAGTACCATGATAATATTTAGATAACTCTTTATTTTTGAAATATATGTTCTACATATTTTTTTGAATACAGCACCATTGGAAATGTATAATAAAACGTTTAACGGAATTTAAAAAGCACAAAGTACAACTATTAAAATACACACTTGACATTATAGTAGTTTAATAATATTATAACAACTTCAGTCCGACAAAATATTTTTTTTCCCTTTTTTATCCGACATTTGTTTGACATCATCAATTATTTTAGCGAAAGAACGAATATACTGGAAAGAAGACTCGAATAAATTTTTCAATTTGCTAACAAAATGTCTAGCAGAATCCACGATTTCCTTGGTTTTATTGCAATAATCATGAATTGACGAGTTCTTTCTAGCATAATGCCAAGTTTCTGTTAGTATATCAATTTCAGTTTTAATTTGGTCAATTAAAGAATCTAGAAGCTCTTTGTTTGAGTTTTTCAAATAGTTAAGATTTATGCAGTTTTTTATCTTTGCAAAGATATGGTCGTCATCTAACGACATGACTTCTATAAAATCAGTTAAAATTGCCGCAAACTCGTATGTGGATGAAGTTTGTATTATAAATTCTTCCAGTTCAATGGTCCCTATTGATATGAGGTAACGACCTATTTTTTTCAGCATGATTAATTTCAACAAATTAATTACCACTCGTTGATACTCTTCGGTGTATTCTAATGACCATAATTCTGTGGTAAAGGCTCTCTTCTTAATACATAACAACTCCAAAGCCACAAGATCCCATTTCTCGGACTCTAAACTTTCTTTTAAAAAGCTATTGAGCTGAGGTGGTGTATAGTCCAAACTGTTAAAAAACAACTGTGATAAACCGGAAAACGCAGTACCTTTTTTCTTGGCGTAGTCCTTTTCAATATTAACGTCGAGTAATTCATTTAGCAGTGTTTTGTTCAATTTCATTGCATCACTGTATATTTTTTTTTTGTCATTATTTTTTTACTTAGACAACAATGTGACTGTCCCTTGTTTTCGCAATCTTCACAATTGCCATCAAAATAATAATTTTCTTTACAATTTAACTTTAAATAGTTTCCTAGCTCGGAAAATACAAATTCGTGTAAAGTCATGGCGTCTTCGATAGGATCACGATAAAGCCAGTCTGCTCTAAAAGGATAGTAATAAAATCTGACCATGTATTCAGCGTAATAGTAAAATAGCCATATCTCATTCAGTTTGATGCCTTTTTCGTGAAACAATAAGTTAATTATCTTGATTGATTCATTAACGAATAAAACTTCATTGGATGGTAATGGTTTAGAATCTCTTCGAAGCGACGGTAACTTTAAATACTGATCTTTTGTCAAATACATATGGAAATGGGCACTGTAAATGAAACCGCATTTAACACCATTGTATTTCAAGTATTGCTCGTGACTGCTATTAGCAGTTGGTCCTTTCGATCCTTCCGTTAGTTTTTTTAACACTTTACCAACACAATCATATTCTTTTGGTGGTATTTTTGTGGCATAGCATTCGATTGTTATACAAAAAATAATACTCCACAATTTCATTGAAACCATTTTGGTTAAATTTTGAAGATTTAGGTAACACACAGAACTAGTATGTTATATGCGACGCGTATTAGAACTAAAATATAATATTACACATATTACATTCCTTGTTGTTCACGAAGATGTTGTTTATTGTATATTGTTTTTAGAACATCACACTTGTAAATAATAATGTGTTTTGTTCAAAAAATGTACGTTCAATTTTACCTTAATCTATGTTTAAATAGTGGATAAGGTACACAATAAACAGCTATTGAGTAAACATTTGTGTTTTTGTAGTGGGTTTTTTTAAGTTTTTGTGTTAAACTTTGATAAATTTATTGGTTGTAGTTATCGAATTTTGTTATTGTACATGATTCATCCGTTCACCATATTTAAACAGATACGAAAAAAACAACATATTGTTGCGAAGCTAGGTTTTCAGTATATTACGTACTTGAATACTTTGCATTAAATACAAATATAATAATAATGTATTTTTTGACACTATAATAAGCGGAGAAAAAAAAAATAAAAATGACGTGTTGAACTGGATATGGAGTTTTGAATATGATTTAATTGCATTTAATTAGCTATACAATAGTTCACGGAGACTCGTGACTTTCCTGAAACACAAATGACCGGTTAATCAACCGTCAACTTTGATTTGTAAGATATTCACTAAATGCAGTCCTAGGCACACCTCTAAGGTTCACACATGATCTTAGAGCCAAATTTCCATATTGTAATAAAATTATGTCTTAACATCAGACGGTGTAAAAAAGGACATATTACTATGTGTAAATTCGCTATGACTCATTTTTGTATGTTTCAAATAGTTATTTTAATTAAATCTTCTGTTGATACAAAAGCCAACGATACATATATTTATTACATTATGAACACAATAACAACAAATGTTTTAACTAGAAAACAAGATATACGTAGGTGAACAACTAAGTATTATTATTGGTTTTATTTATACAAAATTTGTAATAGCTTTAATATTCGCAACGATATGGCAGTATCGTGCAAGCAAATTCAAACGTGTAGAAACACAAATATTAGAACAAGATATGACCAAAAACAACTTATTTTCCAAAAAAAAAAAAAAAAATAGTAGAACTGTACAAATTGTATTTGTAAAATACAACAGATCTCTTAAGGTAAATGCCTAAAAAATGGGTGACGCCAACAGTTTTTTGTTTACCTACATTATCAAACTATATAAAACGTATTATCCGTTTTTGGTACATTACATAAATTTGTAAAAATTTATTAAAAATGTTGAATACACGTTAAAACGCATTTAAAATATTAGGGTCGTTATATGTATGGATAGAATCAGATAAACACTTCGATGCACATCTGTAATTAGATATATTTTTTCTGTTATTATGCACATTCCCATAATGATAATTTTATCGTGAACCACTCAGTTTCTTATAGGATTTAATAAGAAATTACATTTTTTATATGGAGTTTCAAGTTTAGGGCTGGAGGAAAGGTGGTGTAGCTGGTTAGCTAAGTTAGAAAACTACCCTTTAACAAATAAAAGTGTAGCGTTCTATTAAATTCAAATTGTGTCTATCAGAGTATTTTGAAAGGCAAAATGTTTTTTAACCTATATAGTTATTTTTCTTTTATCTACATTATCAAACGATACAAAACGTATTATAAATTTGTTGTACAATACATATATTTCTAATGCGAATAAAATTGTTTAGTTGAATACACGTAAAAACGCATTTAAATTATTTGTATGTAATTTTTATTAATGGATGGAATAAAAAAATATGACTTCAATGCACATAGATACATAAAAAACTGCCAATTAGATCTTTACTTTTTTTTTTCTAGAACTAGGGTGGATACGATTAGGGTTGATCGTCTGACTATAGTAATTTTTTGCTGTTATTATGCACAAAACCGGGATGTTACTTTTATCATAAACCACTTAATATCTCGAATTATTGAAGTTTCAAGTTTAGGGCAGGAGAAAACGTGTAGTGTAGTATAGTTTTTATCGTAACGTACTTCCCAACAGTCAATAGGTTCCCATGAAAACAAACGAACATACAGTTATTCAGAAAAATAATAACAATGATAAAACCATTTGATATTTTCAAAATGTTTTAAATGAATATAAAAATTGTTATAAGAAATAAAAAAGTAAATTGTTCATGATGATGAATCAGTCACATAACATCATTTTAGGGTGTGTACAAAATACATTTCTGTATTATTTCATCGATAATACTCCTTAATTTTTATGGAAGATATCGGGAAAGCCTCATTATTTCCCAAATATGAATTTTGACAAAATTTAGTCTTGGTTTTTTTTAGTTACAAACCGTCTTGACGCATATGCTTTAATAATAAATTACTCTAGAGAATTTTTGATGGGCAATTGGTGCATACGTAAAGACGTAAAATAAGATTAATTGTTGTTAACCAGCGGGTATGTGACATCTTCCCGGGAAAAAGTGTAGCTAGTTGAGCAGAATACACACCAGTTACTTTAGCCTGATACATTTCTAAAAGTCATATCTGGTTATAACTAAAATAGTAATTTGAAAAATTAACAATTTCCGCATAGATTGTTTTGAAATTTATAATTTACCTTTTTTCCAATTTTATATTGATTTTTCTATAGCACCTTACAGGAAGCAGGGACGTACTTGATTGATCTTTTTCTCGTATAACGCCACGCAATGGTAATTTATTTAAGTGAAATAATAAAAAAAAAACTAATACTGTGGGGTCGGGGTTTAGTGGGGAAGGAGAGATCACAGGTCTACATGAATTGTTAGTGATAAAGTCACTTCTAAAGAAACGCTTCGATGTGAATCCTCGGGTAGTATGTATATACCATACACGGCAACCTAAAAACTGACTACGGTCAAAGTGTAATTTTTCCGTATTTTTTGGTATTTCTTAAATAAAAAAAAAAATTGACTACAGTTTTTTTTTAAAAAATATGTTATAGCCCCATTCTTGATCTACCTTTGGTCTAATTTTCATACATAAACCCCAAAAACTTTACATGAAAAAGGGTATGAAAGAAAAATGTCCACCCCTTCTAAGAGAAAGGGTGTACAATAAATGTATAGGTTGTCAACGTGTGTCGGTAGTATTATGTCTTAAGACTATTGTATACAAATTTGGAACTAATTGGACTATTTTGAAAAAAGATGTTGGGTGTTTTTCTCGATTTTGATGAGGAATGGGTGACTTTTTTAAAATTTTGGACTTTTAAAGTACCTTCCGGGTATGATTTCTGATCTATAGAGTTGCTACACGAAGAAATCGGTTCAGCAAATTGCAAGATACCGTTGGTTCAGATAAAAAAAAACACATCATTTTAAACCAGTACCTTCTCAGCTCCGCACCGAAGCTAAAATATGGTACTCAGTATCATTTTTTTTCATATAAAAATCATATAAACTAAATAAATTATAAATATTATGAAAAAGAAAAGTTCAGTTTTTGTATTTTATTGTTATCTGTCGTTACAATAGGTCTCGAAGCACCTAAAAATGGCTACCTAAGGTCATGAATAACATAACTATTTTATTTATAAAAGTTGTCTTATTTAAAATATTTTATTTATTTATTTATTAAAGCCCATAGAACAAAGAGTGTACAAATATTTACATCTAATACAAATTTAACATAGAATACATGATATAGTAAAACGAGTATAACAGAATACAAATTATTATAATAAACAAATTAATATATATCATAGGATTAACAACTATTATATACAAATTTGGAACTAATTGGACTATAAGTAACTCCAAAAAGTTTGGTTCATAACTTTAAACCGACCAGTTTTTTTAGATTTCATGTTTTTTTACTGGAAATTCATTATAAACCTAATAAATATTTTAAAACACATAACTTATTATTTCTTTTTTTTTTTTTTTATCTTAAACATTAGTTTTAACGTGTACAACGATTATTTTCTAACATGTACAGAACTCTTTAACAGATGCCCAAATGTAGATTTCATATTGATAATATATTAAGTTTTATTTTGTGCTCTAAATTTTTGTTGTATGTTTTTCGCCAGTATATTGTATTAAACGGAAAATGTGTAAGCACAATTGGTAATATTTTTTTTGCAACTTATTTACCGAAAATTCGTATCGATAAGAAATAACATATGTGTAATAAAAACACAATAAAATACATAACAATGGTCTATGTACCCAGATTTTTATATAAGGTCTTGAATAAGTAAAAACGTTTTCCTTCAAAACCGAAAAACCACACATTAATATGCTTTTTTTATATTTAAACTAACGTTTTTTAAAAATAGTATTGATTCCAATATTCCATGTATACATTATTCTTCAGTTAATACTTTAACTAACATATTATAAATATAATATGGATTATTTTAGAATATTGGGCAACTAAAAAAATTTAATTTTTTTTCCTATCAATCATATTCGAGAAAAATTTAAGGTATGGATACCAAGGGCAATGAATTGTTAGTACATAACAATCAAAACACAAATTATAATATGATAATAATAAATAATACCGGTCGATGGCTACTATTAAATAAATATAGTGTACAGAATATGAAAAGAATATGGTACTCGGTATTATTATTTTTTTTTTAAAAATTGTATTAACTAAATAAATAATAACTAATGTAAAAAAGAATAGTTTAGTTTTTGTATTTTATGTTCATATGTTGCTACAATAGGTCTCAGAGTATCTACAAATTTCCACATTAGGTCATGAATAATTATACTTTTTTTTTAAAAAAATTTATTTGTGTAACGGCTTCATTAGAAAATATGATTAGCCATAACATTACAGTTATGTAATGTTTAAATAGTTTGTATTGCTCCAGAGGAGGTTGTTTGGGTATGTGTTTCGAAGACGGGGATGAAATGGCCACGTTCGCGGCTAGGTCAGCTGCTTCGTTTCCGGGTATCCCAGTTATGCTATTTTATTTATTAAAAATTGTTTTATATTCGTTTAAAATATTTTGAAAATATCATATGGATTTATCTTTGTTATTATTTTTCTGAACAGTTGCTTGCTTACATGGTAAAGCACTGAAAATGTTTATGTTGTTTATTTAAATAAAAATAAAACATATTTTTATGTGATGTTTTGTATGTTTTGTATATAAGATATATGTTTCTTGAAAAACAAAATAAAATTATCCTATGTTATAAAGAACAAAATACCGGTTTAAAATACAAAATCCATAATGATTAAAAATAATCTAGTTATTTTTGTTTAAAAACATTTTTATATTATTAAGAATTAAGACTATAATAATAAATCGCAAGGAGATATAGATCACAAATTACGTTTTATAACTTAAGCCGTTAGGGTTTAATTAGAATGCAACTTTTTGGCATATTTATATTTATCTTTATACTTGACCCATTTTTGTAATGTAAGCAAAAAAATATCGGCAATCTATTTAATTAACAAAAGTAGCTCCAGTTTTAACAAAAAACGAAATCATAACATTTAACTTGAAGGCATTAATACGAATATAAATCTCCATGAAAGTAATAGCAATAAACAATGAAAAAAATGGTTTCTCATAATTGGTATGATTGATTAGCAAAATAGGAAAATAATGACATATATACTGTCCAAAAAGTATTTTTGTTGCATTGTGATTTCCGTTGTATGGCCAATAATAGGAATAAGTTATTTTAATGTATTTTTTAATCTCGTTTTTTTATACTTTCTAAAAAAAATAAAAACATTTTATTTTTGCTAATTAAGTCATTAAACATGTGTAAGGCACAGAATGAAAGATACCACGTGTATGTATATGAGCTTAAAATAAAAACATTAAAATTATAGTAAATTAATAAATGAGATGGACCAATCACAGACTACTAACTAAGGTTAAAGCACTACAAAATATCAATTGAATCAATAGAAAGTTTTTTAATCAACGATCGTTATGTTAATTATATTATTTATGAATTTATATATTTTAGTCTAAAAAATTTGATTACTATTATAATCGTTTTGACACGAATAATATGTCTTATGGCTGGGGTCATTCTAAAAATTTGTCCGTCACGTTTAGTGTCACATTGCTGACGTCATGGATGATTATCATTACGTCATAGAGGTGGATTATGAAAGATGGTTATGGAGACGGACTATGGAGGTATTATGGAGGAGGATTAAAGAAGAAGATTATGAAGGGTCGTTCTGCAGATAACTACATCAAATTGAAGGATATTTAAAGTTATAATATACCATAAAATGCGATAAAATCGTAGTCAAAAATCCATAATTTTAATTTTTTATTATTCGCTTATTATAGTGTCAAAAAATACATTATTATTATATTTGTATTTAACGCAAAGTATTCAAGTACGTAATATACTGAAAACCTAGCTTTGCAACAACATGTTGTTTTTTCCTTGTCTGTTTAAATATGGTGAACGGATAAAACATGTACAATAACAAAATTCGATAACAACAGCCAATAAATTTACCAAAGTATAACTTAAAAAACCAGTACAGTGGGGTCGGGGCATAGTGGGGACGGAGCATAGTTGGGTCGGGGCATAGTGAGAAGGGGGAGGTCACAGGTTTACAGGAATTTTTAAATCTGAAAGTGATAAAATCACTTTCGAAAAAACGCTTTGATGCAAATCGGTAGTTAGTATTTTCAAGCCAGTACAATATTTACAAATAAGCATCAAAGCGTTAATTTGAAAGTGATTTTATCCGAGAGGACTAGTACAGTAGAGTATTGGCATAATGTAATCAAAGCAATGAGGAAACGGAGAGGTCACAGGTCTACAAGAATTATTATAAATAAAAGTGATAAAATTGAATAAAATCACTTTCAAATAAACGCTTTGATGCTTATTTCTAAATACAGAACCTCAATTTAATACTTTCTAACTTTGCTGGTTTATACTGTGCTTGGTTTGGACTGTACTGGCTTGAAAATACTAACTACCGATTTGCATCGAAGCGTTTTTTCGAAAGTGATTTTATCACTTTCAGAAAAGACCTCCCCCTCCCACCTATGCTCCGTCCCCACTATGCCCCGACCCCACTGTACTGTTTTTTTTTTTTTACAACAACGTATTGGACCAAATAATACATATAAAATGTCTTGTTAAATTTAGTTGGAATGGCGGCGATTCATGTTTCAATCGTTTGTACTCCATAGTTTAAATTATAATCGCTTATTCTCAATAAAATTAATATTTATGTGTTATTTACTTCCATTAGAGCAATCTCACACAAACTATTTATACTTCATAGATTTTATTATTTCAAAGCCCTATTATTATACTTCTATTTTACTATAATTGACAATGTACAAAATAAAATGCAACTAAAAATAACCTTTTTATAGATCCTTTAAATGTAAAGGGTAGGGTAGTGAAACGGGTTTTTCTATATAAATACATTGGAAAATAGCCCGTTTTACTGCGTCAGTCTGTATATTAATTTCTTGTTATTTGCTAAAGAAAAATTGAGTTTATAACATTTAAATTAAAATTAAATCGTATACTGGTACTGCGAGGGAGAAAACAATAAGTTTTACTTACATTTATTACTTATTAGTTAAATATTACTAACATTTATAGCCACTAGCTGTCGGCTGATGCCTATTATTTAACAATAACCTTTTATGGAGATTTAAAAAATTGTGTTTTTTAATAATAGTATAGGAGCAGTGTCGTCAAGTTAAATGTTCACGAGATTTGATCTAGTCATAAAATAAAGTATTATCATTCATGACTTTTAATTATTATTAAAATACAGGGTGATTTTTTTATCACGAGCCACTCAATAACTCATAGGGTTTAATAAAAAATAATTACAATTTTTAATATAATTAAAATAATATATATAAAATTTTATATAATAATCAATTTTTCACAATTTTATTTTACCCCTCTCCCAACTTAGTTTTTTTAATAGCAACTTTTGAAACTTAAATGGTAACATAAATATTTTATTAACTTTTTAAGTTGAGAATAATGTACTAAGAATTTTGACTGGTTGATAACCAGTTTCGGATAACTATTTTTGAAGTTGTTGAAGTTTCAAAATTAGGGCAGGAGGAAAGGTGGAGTGTAGTATTATTTTTATCTGCGCGCATTTCCCAACCGCACATTCTCTCCCATCCTAACTTTAAAACTCTTATAACTTTAAAATAAGTTAGACAAAACTGGATTATTTTAACTGGTTTATAAATTGGCACAAAACTTAATATTATCATTCTGCATAGATCTACATAAAATTGTTTTAATGATTAGAGAAATTTTTTTTTTAATTTTAGGCGTTTTTGATAAAATATACGCATTCTGCGAAAACATTGTTTTCCGGAAATTAAAAAAAAACTGTAGTGCCGAATTTAATTTCTGTTTAATATGTTATGGATACATATGAGTTCTGACTACTGACAAATTTTCAACTTGAAGGTCTTAAAATTACGGCTAAAAAACTAAAAACTTTGAACACCCTCCAGGGTGGTAGGAAATAGGTTTAATTTAAATTTGGTAAAACTGACGTGTGCGGGCATACCAAATGAATATTTCTTATAAATTTCAACTCGGTTCGACTTTTTCTCGAAATTATAGCTAATTAAAGTTCTAACTTAAAAACTCGTAGGGTTTTTTTTTCGACTGTGAGGAAGTAAACTTTTTCAACTTTTACCCCCTCAATGTACCAACTAGATGAAATTTTTGATTTATAGAGTTGCTACTAGAAGGAATTGGTCCAGTATTAAAAAAATTACAGTGTATACAGATAAAAAAAACACACATGAGAGTAAAACCAATACCTTCTCGTTTTGCATCGAAGCTAAAATACCTTGCATGCAGGACACCATTAAAACCCCCACTACAAAAACACAAATGTTTACTCAATAGCTGTTTAAAGTGTACCTTATTTACTATCTAAACGTAGATTTAGGTAAAATTAAACGTACATTTTTGAAAAGAAGTACGTAATACACTGAAAACTTAGCTTTGCAACAACATGTTGTTTTTTTCGTATCTGTTTAAATATGGTGGACGGATAAAACATGTACAATAACAAAATTCGATAACAACAACCAATAAATTTACCAAAGTATAACACAAAAACTTAAAAAACCCCACTATATAAACACAAATGTTTACTCAGAAGCGGTTTAAAGTGTACCTTATTCACAATTTAAACGTAGATTTAGGTAAAATTGAACGTACATTTTTTGAACAAAACACATTATTATTTACAAGTGTGATGTTCTAAAAACAATATACAATAAACAACATCTTCGTGAATAATAAGGAATGTAATATGCGTGTAATATTATATTTTAGTTCTAATACGCATCGCATATAAAACACTAGTTCTGAGTGTTACCTAAATCTTTAAAATTTAACCAAAATGGTTTCAATGAAATTGTGGAGTATTATTTTTTGTATAACAATCGAATGCTATGCCACAATAATACCACCAAAAGAATATTATTGTGTTGGTAAAGTGTTAAACAAACTAACGGAAAGGTCAAAAGGACCAGTTGCTAACGATTGGTACTTGAAATATAATGATCATAAATGCGGTTTCATTTACAGTGCCCATTTCCACATGCATTTGACAAAAGATCAGTATTCAAAGTTACCGTCGCTTCGAAGAGATTCTAAACCATTACCATCCAATGAAGTTTTATTCGTTAATGAATCAATCAAGATAATTAACTTATTGTTTCACGAAAAAGGCATCAAACTGAATGAGATATGGCTATTTTACTATTACGCTGAATACATGGCCAGCTTTTATAGCTATTTGTTTACACCAGGTTTGTATTATAGTGATAATATCGAAGACGCCATGTCTTTACATGAATTTGTGTTTTCTGTACTAGAAAACTATTTAAAGTTAAATTGTAAAGAAAGTTATTATTTTGATAGCAATTGTAACCACTGTGAGGATAACGAAAAAAAGGTGCAGTCACATTGTTGTCTAAGTAAAAAAATAATGACAAAAAAAAAAATATATAGTGATTCAATACAATTGAACAAAACAATGTTAAATGAATTACTCGACGTTAATATTGAAAAGGACTACGCCAAGAAAAAAGGTACTGCGTTTTCCGGTTTATCACAGTTGTTTTTTAACACTTTGGACAATCCACCATCTCAGCTCAATAGCTTTTTAAAAGAAAGTTTAGAGTCCGATAAATGGGATAATGTGGCTATAGAGTTGAAACTTATTAAGAGAAGAGCCTTTGGTACAAGATTATTGTCATTAAAATACACCGGAGAGTATCAACGAATGGTAATTAATTTGTTGAAATTAGTCATGCTGAAAAAAATAGGTCGTTACCTCATATCAATAGGAACCATTGAACTGGAAGAATTTATAATACAAACTTCATCAATAAACGAGTTTGCTGCAATTTTAACTGATTTTATAGAAATCATGTCATTAGAAGACGACCATGTCTTCGCAAAGATAAAAAACTGTATAAATCTTAACTATTTGAAAAAATCAAACAAAGAGCTTCTAGATATTTTAATTGACCAAATTAAAACTGAAATGGATATACTAACAGAAACTTGGCAACATGCTAGTAAGAACCCGTCAATTCATGATTATTGCAATAAAACCAAGGAAATTGTGGATTCAGCTAGACTTTTTGTTAGCAAATTGAAAAATTTATTCGAATCTTCTTTCACTTTTCAGTTTATTCATTCTTTTGCCAAAATGATTGATGAAGTCGCACCAAAGTTGGATGAAGAGGGGAAAAAAGATAGATTGTTAGAGATTAGTTTTTATAATTTTTCTTAATGTCGTTACTTTAATGTCCAGTGTGTATTTTAATATTCGTACTTTGTGCTTTTTAAATTTCGTCAAAGGTGTTAATATAAATTTCCAATGGTGTTTCCTTCGAAAAAATATGTAAAACATATATTTTAAAAATAAAGAGTTATTTAAATATTAGCATGTTACTTAGCAAGTATTTTTTACTATGTTTTTATTTTAAAGAGACACTCGTACTCATCCACGTAAGAATCAACACGTAGAGTATACGTTCAACTGTTTTAATTATTTATAATAATTCCCGACTTCTATTTAAGCGGATATCTTCAAGTTAAAAAAAAAATAATATATTAAACATTTTATTAGTTGTTCTCTTGGTGACTTTAACCAGAAGAGTATAAATTATGTTCTCTCTATATCAATAAATTATAAACTAGTTACAGTTCAAATCAAGCACAGCGTAAAAAGCCAGTACAGCCTCAAACAGTGAAGTTTAAACCAGTATAGTACAAACCAAGTACTTTCTGAACCTAATTAGCATTCAGATTTAATAATTGAAATGAACCAACTTTGCCAAAGTTTTCTGTATTACGCATTTTATAGGTATATGTTAGACCTATCTTTAATTTAATTTTCATCTTATAAGGCCTAAAAAAAAAAATTAAAAATAAAAAACATAACCCTTTGAATTAATGTTTTTGAGGGTCTTCTTGGTTTCTGAGGGAACTGGTTGACTTTTTCTGCATATCAAAAAATATATTATAAAAGTATTCAAGTACGTAATGTATTGACATCCTAATTTTGCAACAACATTTGGTTTTTCAATCCAATCCACGGTGGAATGTACATAAACCTGTATAGACTAATTAAATTGAGTGTATAGTAGTTTCAAGGTAGCTGTAAGTAAACTTGTAACTAAATTTCGATGTGGCCTAATGTGAATATTGTCATCAGGCCACCACCCGGAGTGGGTGTGTTAGTTTTTAAGTTCATGTTTGTATTTATTGTTTACTATACCCAATAAATGGCATCAGAGACTGGGGGGAAGTAATGCCTCACAGGGCGCGTCCCCCCCCCGGTATTCTATGGGTGCATGTGGAAAAAAAAAAAAGGAATGTTGTAATAATAGTCAACAAATACATAGTTTTGTCGAGACACAATAAGGTAATGAAAAAAATTAAGAGTATCCACACTTCATACAGATGCATCAATACATGGATATGTCCTACAATCTAGTGTCTCTAATATCTTATCTCTAATGCACTATCTCTATGAATTCACCTCCATAATCCTCCTCCATTATACTCCATGATTACTTAATACTCCCCCACTATCTCTTTATAATCCTCCTCAATAATCGCTCTGTAATCCCCCCATAAAATCCTTCTATAATCCATAATGACGTCAGCACTGTAACACAAAATTTGACCGACAAATTTTCAGAATGGTCCCCAGACATAAGACATATCCATGTGAAAACATTGTTCTAGTTTCAAGTACTTGTTGAAACAGAGTCAAGGGAAACCAGCTGCATGTGTCATCGTCGTCTACTCCGACTGGTAGGAAATCATCTAATAAAGTTTAGGTCGTGATAAGAACGATTATATCAACTTGAGAGGCCGGGGCCCGGGTTACAATTTACGGAATGGTCTCAAGTCTAGTATAACTTATTTCACCAACTGTTGACTGCGTAGCGCTAAGCGATTATAGTGAATTTGATTTTACTTTAAAAGCCGCTCAACGCGAAGAATGTCTAGGTTTAAAACAGTTTACATTATGTAAAGGTAACTTGTCAATTCAACGCAGAGCATCGTCTAAATTATGCGAAATTGTATAATCAAAATCTCTACACTCTTGTAATCTTAAATAAATTATATCATTTGCGTTCACAATTTCGAACCGTTTATCGCAATCAGATTATTGGATTTGTTGTAAGCGATCTGAGTTAATAACTTTGAGCTAATTACTGACTTTTAACCTAAATATATTCCTACCCGTGGCTCACGTTACAGTTGGGACAAATTTAATATATTTTAAAAAAGCATATAACTCCATCTCTAATATTATGTTAAAACCGTATGAACTTATGTTTTTAAATAGTAAACAACATTAACACATCTGGGTATACAAATCCTAAAAAAACATATCTGATTTGAGAATACCATCGACTCATGCTATAGTACAAGTATGACCTTCGATTTTCTAAGCTTTTGTAACGAAGGCTCACACAAACACAAAAAAAAACTAAATTCGAGCGAAATAATATTAAAAGGTTAAAACGATTTAAAAGCAGATCTAAAAACCACTTTATTGCTTTTTGACCCACCAAAGTACCAACCGCATATTATTTCGGATCTATAGAACTGCTACTTGAGTAGTATTAATACTCATTGGAAATGGGAATAAGGTGGAATTGGGGGTGGGAGTGGGGATGGGGTTATGGTTGGGGGTGGGAATGGGGATGAGGTTGGAGTTGGGGGTGGGAATGGGGTGAGATGGGATTGGGGATGGTAAGGTTAGGTTAGGTTAGGATGATATTTTGTAACATTAGTATGTGTTCAAAGGACAAAAGGTAAGCGTAAGTCCTATGAAGATGATGTACAATAGGTACTTAAAAATATTGGAAAAAACTAGTTTACTTATGAAATCGTTGAAATTGAGTATGGCTTCTTTACCTATATGAGACAATATACAGGGTGTTACAAGTGTATAAGTTACAAGATATTAAAAGTTAAAAGTACGGGAGGGGAAGTACAGGTTGGGAAGCGCACGCCGATAAAAATAATTCTACTCTCCACTTTTCCTCCTGCCCTAAACTTGAAACTCTAAATAAAAATGTAATTTCTTATTAAGTCCTATGAGAAATTGAGTGGTTCACGATAAAAATATCATCCTGTATATGTGCATAAAAAATATAGCAAAAATATATCTAGGTACAGATGTGCATCAAATTTTTTTTTTTGATTGTATCCAGACATTTAACGATTAACGATCCTAATATTTTAAATGCGTATTAACGTGTATTCAACATTTTTAATTATTTTTACATATTTATGTATTGTACTAAAAACGGATTTTGTATAGTTTGATAATATAGGTAAAAGACAAATAACTATTGGCGTCACACATTTTTTACGTTAAGAGAACTGTTGTATTTTACAAATACAATTTATACAACTCTACTATTTTTTTTTAAGGAAAACAAGTTGTTTTTGGTCATATCTTGTGTTTCTACGCGTTTAAATTTGCTTGCACGATTCTACCACATCGTTACTAATATTATAGCGAATACAAATTTTGTATAAATAAAACTAATAATAATATCTAGTAGTTCACCTACGTATATCTTGTTTTCTAGTTACACATTTGTTGTTATTGTGTTCATAATGTAATAAATAAATGTATCGTTAGCTATTGTATCAACAGAAGATTTAACTAAAATATTTATTTGAAACATGCAAAAATGAGTCATAGCGAATGTACACATAATAATAATATGTCCTTAACTAAATGCGATAAAATCATAACCAAAAATCCATATCCAAATCAACAGTTCATTTTTCTTTTTTATTCTCCGCTTATTATAGTGTCAAAAAATACATTATTATTATATTTGTATTTAATGCAAAGTGTTCAAGTACGTAATATACTGAAAACCTAGCTTTGCAACAACATGTTGTTTTTTCCTTGTCTGTTTAAATATGGTGAACGGATAAAACATGTACAATAACTAAAATCGATAACAACAGCCAATTAATTTACCAAAGTATAACTTAAAAACTTGAAAAAACCCACTACAAAAACACAAATGTTTACTCAATAGCTGTTTATAGTGTATCTTATTCACTATTTAAACATAGATTTAGGTAAAATTGAACGTACATATTTGAACAAAACACATTATTATTTACAAGTGTGATGTTCTAAAAACAATATACAATAAACAACATCTTCGTAAATAACAAGGAATGTAATATGTGTAATATTATATTTTAGTTCTAATACGCATCGCATATAACATACTAGTTCTGAGTGTTACCTAAATCTTTAAAATTTACCCAAAATGGTTTCAATGAAATTGTGGAGTATTATTTTTTGTATTACAAGCGAATGCTATGCCACAATAATACCACCAAAAGAAAATTGTGTTAGTAAAGTGTTAAACAAACTAACGGAAACATCAAAAGGACCAAATGCTATTAGCAGTCACGAGCAGTACTTGAACTATAATGAACTTAAATGCGGTTTCGTTTACAGTGCCCTTTTCCATATGTATTGGACAAATAATCTGTATTCAGAAATGTTTAACCGTCGAAAAGGTTTTAAACCTCTCCCACCCAATGAAGTTTCATTCGTTGATGAATCAATCAAAATAATTAACTTATTGTTTCGCGGAAATGGCGTCCAATTGAATGAGGTATGGCTATTTTACATTTATGCGGAACAAATGTTTAGTTTATACTACGATTTGTTCAAAAAAACAGACGGTTATTATCGACATTTAAGATACGATAACGGTATGTCTTTACACGAATTTGTATTATCCGTGCTAGAAAACTATTTAAAGTTAAATTGCGGAGCACTTTGTTGTATTGATGACAATTGTGAACACTGTGGGGATTACAAAAACAAGGTGAGTAAAAAAATAAAAATAACCAAGAAATATGAACATGCAATAAAATTGAACAAAAGAATGTTAAATAAATTACTCGACGTTAATATTGAAAATGACTACGCCGAGAAAAAAGGTACTGCGTTTTCCAATTTATCACAATTGTTTTTTAACAGTATGGACATTCCACCATCTCATCTCGATAGTTTTTTAAAAGAATTTGTAGAGTCCGGTAATTGGGATTTTGTGGCTGTAGAGTTAAAAATTATCAAGAAGAGATCCATTGACATTGGATTAAAGCCATTAATATACACCGGAGAGTATCAACGAATGGTAATTAATTTGTTGAAACTAGTCATGCTGAAAAAAATAGGTCGTTACCTCATATCAATAGGAACCATTGAACTGGAAGAATTTATAATACAAACTTCATCAATAGACGAGTTTGCTGCAACTTTAACTGATTTCATAGAAGTCATGTCATTAGATGACGACCACGTTTTCGCAAAGCTAAAAATCTGTATAAATTTTGACTATTTGAACAACTTAAGCAAAGAGCTTCTAGATATTTTAATTGACCAAATTAAAACTGAAATTGATATACTAACAGAAACTTGGCATTATGCTAGAAAGAACTCGTCAATTCATAAATATTGCAATAAAACCAAGGAAATCGTGGATTCTACTAGACTTTTTGTTAGCAAATTGAAAAATTTATTCGAATCTTCTTACACTTTCCAGTATATTCATTCTTTCGCCAAAATGATTGATGATGTCGTACCAAAGTTGGATGAAGAGGGGAAAATAGATAGATTGTCGAACTTATAATTTTTTAACTACTATAATGTCAAGTGTGTATATTAATATTTGTACTTTGTGTTTTTTAAATTCCGTCAAACGTTTTATTATAAATTTCCAATGGTGTTATATTCAAAAAAATATGTAGAACATATATTTCAAAAATAAAGAGTTATTTAAATATTATCACGTTACTTTAAATTGTTTCATCAAATAGAGCTATGTATTGAACATAATGGCTGGAATAGTTTCAAGTAAATACACTTTTGAAACGTAAGCCATCAAATTCAGGTATAATAGACAAGTATATTCTGTATAATATATGTTAGTCTAATTGGGTATGCATTAATTGTTGCTTTCAGGTGTATATTAATTTATCGTTTGTCCCTATATTTAAACTCTTAATTACAAAAATTGTATAATTTTCCTCCTCTATTCCCTTTCTTTTGTGTCTTGTGAACTCTGCTCATTCGACATTGGCTGATGTTCTTGATCGTATTGAAATGACCGGTGAACGTAAGAGGTATTTTGTATTATGTTTTTATTTTAAAGAGACGCTCGTACTCATTTGCGTTTGAATCAACACGTAGAGCTATATGGCCAACTGTTTTAATGATTTATAATCATTCCCAACTGCTATTTTAGCGGATACCTAATAGTAAAAAAAATAATATTTAACATAGCATTAAAGTAAAATTATTTTATCAAATAAAATTAATTTAAAAAAAATGACTTAAAAAAAACTAGTACATTTGAGCGAGTTGGCAATGAAATACAAATCTACTATATAAGGTATAAAATAAATTTTTTTATTTATTATCAATATTTTTTTTATCATTTGTTCTCTTGGTGACTCAAACCAGTAGAGTATAATTTATGTTCTCTATATATCAATAAAGTATAAACTAATTACAGCTATAATCAACCACAGCGTAAAAAAAACAGTACAGTCTAAAATAGCAAAGTTTAAACCAATATAATACAAACCAAGTACGGTCTGAACCAAATGCGCATTCAGATTTAATAATTGATATGAACCAACTTTGCCAAATTTTTCTGTACAGGTTTTTTGTTTCAATTACAATTGTTATAGGTAAAAAAAAAATAAATAACCATAACCCTTTAAGTTAATTTTTTTAAAGGTTTTCCTGGCTTCGTGGGGGAGGTAGTTGACTATTTCTGCATACAAAAAAAATATCATTATATAATTTATACATTCTATGCTATCGTATTGAGTGTAAAAATAAATTGAATAATTCTTATAAAATAAATTGGGAATCACCCTCCTCGCGCCGACCCATTAAGGAAGGGACAAAATAGAAAACTGATACATTGAGCCTAACGTTGCAACAACATGTTGTTTTTTTCACGTCTCTTTAAGTAATTTATAGTAAACAGATAAAATAGTAACGCTCTAGTTTTTTTTTTTTATATGGTATGTAAATGCGTCATTTAACAAATCGACAGTAAAAAAAAAACCAAACTACGTCAAAGCTAAAATAACGATAAATAACATTTTCATAAACCACTAATATTGTACTAGGCAAATAATATTTAGTTATATTAATTTTGAATAATAAGATATTTGTATGCATAAGATGTAGACCATAGTGCAAATTGGTTATGATAAATAATATAGTTTTAGACAACGTTTATTTTTTTGGCAATAATGAATTATGTATAAAAGTTGTCCGACGAAATATAACATATTCAAATCGTTGTAGTACATTATAGATTTATAAAGACATGTATGCTAAATAAAACTATTAAAAATAAGACAAATCGCTAGAGTTCAAAACAGAAGCCATGCCTCATCGTTTTACAAATATTTCATGCTTTTAGAATTTACATTGTTCAAATATACTATTTTTTTTTTCATATTGGTACAACAAATATCGAAGCTAAAATGTTGTTTCATTTTGAAAACCAATCGTGATACTTGATAGTATTATAGAATCATATTTACGATTACAAAATAATGTGAAAACGTTTTAACTTGAGAGGACGCCCATCTTTTTTAAATAAATCGTAAAAACGGATTAATGGAAAAGCGTGTAGTGTAGGTCAAAGCGGAAAGGTCATAGAAAAACAATGTTGATACCATTTTATGGAGAGAATATTGACTCAGTTCTCTCGTTGTTTTTTTTAGAAATTTTAAATTTTCCTTACATACAAGCGTTTAAAAAGTACAAAAATGTCATAAATACAATTTGAATTGTAAATGTTGAGTTAATAATAATAAAAAAATTGGGGTGAACTGAGATTGAAAATTCAGCGAAACAGAGGCCCCTCATCGATTTTAAGTTGTAGGATATAAGCAGAAAAAAATTTTGCAGGTGTATTGTTCAAATATTAACATATTTCCATATTAAACCAAAAAAAATATGAAGGTTACCAAAGTACATTATTTAGCAAGTGTTATTCCGACTTTGTAGATACAATTTGAATAAAGTATTACCCTAAAAAGACAATGTATTTGGTAAAACAATAAAACGATACATGTTTCAAAAAAATAAAATGCTCATGTAAAGTAGAACATAGTTGTGAAAATTGTATATGTTATAGTTCCATTTTAGATCTACCTTCGGTCTAGTTTTCAGATGTAAATCTCATTTTTTCATGAAAAAGAGAACTAAAGAAAAACATTCTATCCCTTCTAGGGGAAAGAGTTTGTAATTTTTTTTTTTTGGTTGGTTAATGTTTATCGATAGTACTATGTTTGAAGAACAATTCATTTAAATTTGGAACTTTGTCGACTATTTTTGAAAAAGTTATAGAGCATCGTAATTTTAAATTAAAAAAATTTTTGGGTGTTTTTCTCGATTTTTTATAAATTAAATAAATAATAATTATTATCAAAAAGAAAAGTTCAGTTTTTGTATTTTATCTTTTTCTGTTGTTACAATAGGTCTCGGAGCACCTACAAATTACCACATTAGGTCATGAATAACTTTACTTTTTTATTTTTAAAAAAATTGTCTTATATTCATTTAAAATATTTTGAAAATATCATTTTTATTATTTTTTTGAACAATTGTATAGTTGCTTGCTTACATGGTAAAGTATTGAAAATTCATTTTAAGTTGTGTTATTTATTTAAATGGGAATAAAACATATTTTGGTGTGATGTTTTGTATGCTAGTTCAAACAGTTACCTGTTAGCCATAGACCAATGCAGTAAATAAGAAATATATCTAACTACAAAAACAACATCTTTAAAGTCGACCTAGTTTTATATTATTTAAAGTTTCCAACATTTAACTGATTTTGATTATTATTATATTTTGGGGACACTGTTTTAAAAAATCTTAGACCAGTATTACACGTTTTTCGGATTTAAGGTCTGGAAATTTGACTGAATTAAGAGACGTCATACCCTTTTTAAAATTTCGTAAATAAGTGTTGATGGAAATAAGTGTAGGTCAAAGTGAAAAAGTTATAAAAAAAAAATGTTGATACCATTTAATGGAGAGAGAACTTAAAAACTCAGTTCTCTCGTTGATTTTTTTTAGAAAACTTAAATTTTTACCTTTAATACAAGCATTAAAAAAGTATAAAAATGTCATAAATAATTTAAATTGTGAGTGTTGGGTCAATAAGAATAAAAAAAATTGGGGTGAATTGATATTGGAAATTCAGAGAGACAGAGGCCTCTCGTCGATTTCAAGTTATAGGACATAAGCAGTGAAAAAACTGTCAAGTGTTTATGTTAAGCAAAATAATTATATGACACACAAATTAACTGCAGTACTAACAATTTAAAATGTATTGTTCCGGTTTTGGCAATTTTCATTCAGTGCTTCAAATATATTGTTTTACTTTTGTAAAAATAATTTGTTACAAGTACACATTTTTTCAACGTAAATGTAAGTATTACCTAATTATTTAAAAACTAATTGCTCACATCCATATGATAACAAATAAGTTGGTATTTGTAAATTAAATCTATTCTATTTCATGAAAAAGCGAGTGTTGTGTTCACTTATATTTTTCGGTAACCACCCCATGGTTACCGAAAACATAGGCTCGCAATACAATAAGTATAATTAATTATATGTACAAAGATATATAATATACAAAGTACTTAGAATTTCATGTTCCATGTTTAGTGTTTTATTAATGTATAATATAATAACAATACAATGACACAATTGATTATAATAGTTTTTTTAATGAATACAATTATATTGATATCGAAACATTTAATAGTTAGTACAATTGTTTTAATTAAAATACAAGCAACATGAATATGCAATTAAATGTACTACTCGCCTGTGGGGCCTGCTACACTTACGGTCGTATACTCTAATTCACCCTGGCTGGTGGTGTCAAGTCTGCGATCTTGATGATATTCCACTACTTGAGTGGCGATTCGTGAAACACCACGTACCGTAACCTGTCCTATCTTAGTTATAACACACATAAGGTCGTCATTACATTCTTGTGTGTATACAAACCGAGGATTATCTGCTCGCTTGATTAACCCGACCAATAAACATTTTTTGTTTTCGTTGTCCACGCACATTTGGACGTTTTCTAAAACCATACAACATAATTGAATAGCAAAAAAAAAAAGTCGTAAATACTATACATTTATGACAAGAAACAATATACAGGATGTCCCATTTTAAAATAATAATCGATTTTTCTCTAAAAATACTGATCCAATCAAATAGTTGCTTATTAGAGACTTTTAGAGTACAAAGGGGGACGTAATAAAAAATTAAAAAATAGGGTCCAAAATTCAAAATGGCCGACTTACGGTCAAAAATATGTTTTTTTTTAAACGGAAACCATGTATTTTTTGCTAACTAAACAAATTTTCTTATCAAAACCAACAACTTTTGTGGGAACATTTTTTCAAAAAACCCATCATTCAAATGGTAAAACCCATAATTTTTAAATTAAGTATCTTTAGCTATTTTTAGTTTTGATATTTTATTTTTATGCATATGGTAACCTTGTCATGTGTAGTAACCTTGGTATGTGTGGTAACCTTGGTTTGTGTGGTAACCTTGGTTTGTGAGATAACTATGGTATGTTTGATAACTTGGTATGAGTGGAAACCTTGGATTGTGTGGTAACCACGGTTTGTGTGGTAACCGTGGTATGTTTATAATTTCCTAACCTAACCTTACCATTACATTATCATTATCTTTATCGTTAACGTTATCCTCTTTTCAGTGTATCACAAAGACAAAAACCATGGTTATCACACATACCAAGGTTACTACACATGACAAGGTCACCATATGCATCAAAATAAAATAACAAAACTAAAATTAGCTAAAGATACTTAATTTACAAATTATGGGTGTTACCATTTAAATTATGGGTTTTTCGAAAAATTCTCCTACAAAAGTTGTTAGTTTTGATAAGAACATTTGTTTGGTTAACAAAAAATACATGGTTTCCTTTAAAAAAAACATGTTTTTGCCCGTAAGTCGACCATTTTGAATTTTGGACCCTATTTTTTAAACTTTTATAACGTCCCTTTTTATACTCTAAAAGTCTTTAATAAGCAACTTTTTGATTGGATAAGTATTTTTGGAGAAAAATCGATTAATATTTTAAAATGGGACACCCTGTAGAATATAAAATACCTAGTTACTCCGGATCTAAATATTGTCTTTGTCTTAATTGTCTTTGAAAATAAATACAAGGGAATTCTCTTAAATGATGTGGTTACTATTCGCTGGACTTTAGTCCAGAGTCTTTTGGACATTTTATGACCAAATTTTTCGTTTTCAAAAATACATTGCTCTACTTATTTAAAAGTATTTGTTTTGTGTTTCCACAATACTAATTACGCATAGGTTAAGTTATATGCTAAAGTGGATTTTAATGACGTAACTAGACAACTATATATTTGTTCTAAGCATTTTATTAGTAACGATAAATGTTATAAAAATTCCTACTCATTTTTTCATCGAGCACATCTTGAAATGTTTCTTTTAAAATATGATTTCTCTTCTTTACTACCGAGATATAGGTTCCCCGGTCTATAAAATGATAATTAAGATGAATTAAGTATAATTTTTAACATAAAGGTAAAACTATGTAAATTATAGACTTGAAATTTCAGCTTTTTTAATTGACCAATAGTATATACTATATAGTATATAGTAAGTACATTGTACAATTGAGGATAACCTTCTACAGGTCACCATGACCATGAAGTACTTGGGCTTGATCATCGATGATGGTCTTAGATTTAAGTTTTTGTTCTAAGCATTCTAATAGTAGCCATAAATATTATAAAAATGCTTACGCATATTTTCATAGAATACTTCAAGTGTTTCTACTAAAATATTTTTGTTGTTTTCCATTGCCGATTCATAGGATCCTGGGTTTAAGATATCATACAAGTTATGATAAATAATGATTAATTTAGATTTTTTTTATTCATATAAAGGTAGTGTAAATTACAAATTATAGACAATAATTTTCAGTTTTCGCCATTCCTAGCACATAGTATGTTCTCCAATTTTGACTATTATTTGTGGATAGTCATAATTACAAAATATATTATGCAATACTTACTGTTTAAATCAATTGTATTCTCTGTAATAAAAATAATTACTTTTAAAATTGAGCGTTTAAAAAATGTATATATATATATATCTTATTTAAGTCATATAACATGTATAATTCCAACCAAGCACTTATCTATTGTAATAATTAAGTTAATACTTTAAATCATAAACATTAATAAAGTCGTTAGCCATTGAGGGTGTAGAAATAAGCATGCTGTCTTGTAAGTTGTAGCTACTAACCAGTAATTTAAGGTTTAGACAAGTCGATGAGTATTACAAATAAAAAATTATTTTACAAGAATAATGGAAGAATGTGCGTATAAGTAGTCCATGTTACCGTTTTCTATTAGACACAATACATATTAACAGTTACCTATGATGTCTATTAATGTCTCTTGAATAATTCGTTCGTTCGTTATTATTGAATCTATAGCTACACCTGATTAAAACATTAAATTCCCATTAAAATTTGTTATTATATCATGAACAATTTTACTGACTACCTATTTACTATTACAATAAATTATTTTTTTTAGCTAAAATAGTCAACACTCATTTGAGCAGTATTAATGGAATTGAAAAATGTTTGGACACCGATAACCAATATTCAATTATTTTTTTTTGTCATTTTATAGCGTTCAAATTTTAAATGTTGCAAGCTAATAACTCGACAAGTATTTAATAATTATACAACAATACTATAAATAGGATACTACGAGAATTTTGAAATTTTCATATTTTACTGGTTTCTCAAAAGTTAATGATAATATGTTTAACTTGACAACTAAAAAGAAGAAATATTGATCATTAAAATAATGCATTTTTTTTTTCAAATATTATTTTAAGTTAAAACCGATATTTTATACAAAAACAAATGTATTCAATTGTGATATTTTAAAAGCATGCACTATTGTAAAACATGTATCTTTTTTTAAAAAGTTAGGTAAAAAAAACAGTACAGTGGGGTTGAGGTATAGTGACTTTTATATCGTTAAAATTTTGAATACATGAAATTGATCCTCTAAAAAATTTCAATCCTCAAGATAAATTTTGTAATTTATAGAGTTACTATTCGAAGGAATAGGTCTAGTAATAAAGAAGTCACAATGAAAACAGACACAAAAATTACCCAACTTGTTATTATTTTAAAATAAAATTAAGTAATTTGTTAAAAATCCTGGCGTCATCAATGGAAACTTTATGGCGTTAATTTTATTAAAAATTCAAAGTATCCACACTACAAGCGGATACATAGGCACATGTATATGTCTTATGACCGAGTAAATGTCAATTTAAATATATCTACATTTCTAATTTTCTTATTTTAAAATTTTTTTTTTTTGTCAATAGTTTTTTGAGTAGTTTTTTAATATTTGGCCTTAATCGATTTATTGACAACATTCACTTGGTTAGTTATTTCTAATCAATTTAAATCAAGCCAGCCCCGTCCCCATCCCCATCCCTAACTCCATCTACAACTCCATTAACATCCCCATCTCCAAATTCATCCCAATCCCTTTACAATAGCTTGCCAACCATGGGAGACATTTTATCTCTAATCTCTTAACTCTAATACATTATCTCTTATCTCTAATCTTTAATCCCCGCAGCCGCCGAGTGTGACATCCAGCGTTACGTTTCGGACAATTTTTAGTACTTGACCCCCAGCCATATAACGTATACATGTTAAAAAGCCCACATCGTTATAGAACCAATAGCATCGCTGCTCCACATCAAAGCTAAAAAAATGTAACTAACTTAAATCGTTGGAAAAATGAAGTTCGACAAAATATCACAAATAAACGTCATTAGTATACATAGTTACTATTAATTATAAGTTATGCAGACGATCATTTCGTACCACTCGCCCTGAATCTGCTTGGCAACAGCATGGCACCTAAAACATATATTTAAGTAATCGATAAAAGTCACCTTTATCGAAATCTTAAAAAAAAATAAAAAACTTGCACGTGTATTTTTTTTTAGCAAATTTACTTTGATATAAATTTACCAGCTTATCGTGCCTATCATGCTCTGAAAATCATTACCATGCTTCGGCAAGTTGGGACTTAATTTACTTATATAATGTTATCTTATACATTTTAACACTAGTACCAGTAACAGCTACAAAATATAGCAACAGTATATTTAATTAATGAAATATTACACACTAATATTTAGCATACAATATAAGACTGAACGCGAGTGGAAATAGTATTTGAATAAATAAAACAACACGAATAACTTAAACGATTAAACAAACTACTATTGTCGAACACATATAGTAATTACAACAATAGATTATACTATTACATGGAATATATTAAACAGTATAAACAATAATACACACGTCATGTTATACATATAAAATGAGCAGATTGAATGAGTCCAGAGCCCTTAAAACAAATGCTATTTAAATCAAAACTACAAGGTCGACACGCGCACACGACTGCACATTTTCCTGTTTACTAAGTATTTTTATTGCAAAGATAAACAACATATTTATACGGCGACATACTTCCTAGTTAAATATGTAATACGTCTTATTAGTTGTATTTTGAAGGAGGAACTGAAATGGTAAAACAGGACGGTGACAGTATTGGCGGGGTATGTGAGGGGCCCAATTCATATCTGTATAGGTCTACGCTATTACTGAATGGTATAAAACGTATTATAGTTTACCTGGCGGGAAAAGCAGTGTCGATATTTCCTCTGAAATAAAACACAAATAATTTAATTGTTAAAAAAAAAAATATATAGTTGCATGCGAGTTGCGCGAACGTTTAATGAATCATTACAAATTTAACGGTTTCTTATATATTCCTAAATGTTGTATCATACATCGTAGCCAACAAACAACTCTGTCTACATATTATACCAATCATGAAAAAATGTTTTCCTACTTCCGACCTGGTAAATATAGCACTTGTTATAATAAGAGTATAGTAGGAAAACTGTAGCAGGAAAACAAACTTCATCTTCGGGACAGTTAAATTTTTTTTTTTTTATTAGATATAAACAATCTACACATAAATCTGTACAATAAGCTGATATGATAAGACAGTAAAATTGGCATACAGGCTTGTTAAAAGTCTCCCATTAGCACACTTATAATTTGGAACCAAGAAAACTAAATATTATACATAAATGGTTACATACAATTTCATAACTAGTTTAATATGTAGACATAGTTATTTGTTGGCCACGATGTATAATATATATATATATATGTATGATATTTACTTAGTTCATATATTATATCATGTACTTTAAGGCTTATGTTGAAAGTAATTTTTTTTTTACTTAGCGACCATTTACACTGAGTTACCGAAGTGTTTTTGTTGGGATATCAGTTGTCTTTGTATACAAAGAAGTAGAAATGACACAGAGTACTCATTCATTAATATTACAGAATATAGAATTGCAAAAATGAGAATATTTTAATTTTTTATTCTTATGTTATGAGTGACAACTTGTACATTTAGTGCGCCAATGTTTTTAATTACATTTTTTAAGTACTTAGGAGATGCATGAGCGTATGTCCATGTAAAATGTAGTACTTCTAATACAATAATAATTATTGCAAATAATATAAAACAGTCTACAACGATACCTCAGAAATGTTGTATTATTTTGTTTATTACTAAAAAAATATTCAACCGATCTATATTTTTATTTACCCGTTCTCTTTTATACATTTTTCCCAATCTACTGATATCTCATATGATCAATTTTATTCAGCCGTTCACTCACAAATTGATGAACGAATGTATGGTAAAATTTACACGCGTTTAATGGGATTGCTATGCTTCGTGCATAGTATACACGGCGGTGGACGCTACGCTATTTTTTTAATAATTTACATATAATAGTACCACATAAAATCGTATTTCGTATGAGATTATTAACCAGTCTGTTTTTTTGATCTGAAATCAAAGTACAAAAACAAATGAATAATGATTTTGTTAAATAAACTTTAGTTATGTGTGACCATAGACAAGGACACTTGGGGATCACTAACAAAATTGTCTTTAAACAACTCAGAAGGAAATGGCCTATACCGGAAATAGAACTGCCTAGTAGGTTGGAGTCCATCGTAGAAAATTGGTTAAAATAACTGAAAACCCTTAACATGATGAAATAAGATTCTGACTTAAAACATTATGAGTGTGGCACCGTTTAGAGTTTAGACTATGTCTGTTTTTTAATATTATTATTGATGCCTAACTTTATGTTTTCTATATAACTTTTTTTATTTTTTTCGCTTCACTACGATACGTTATATGATTAATTAAACAAACACTCACCTTTATCTAAAATCGAAATCATATGGTCTAAAAACAAAACGAATTTTATTTGATTTACAATAACAATATATAGTGAAAAATCATCCCTAATATTGGGGAGTTAAAGTTGGTATTATTTTAACTTAATTTAAATGTTTGTGTAAAACGTTAAAATTATACATTTTTATCAAATATAAAACAAAACATTGTTTTGAATACGTCGTATTTAGTAATAAAATATAAATAGTCAGTTACCGGCAGCCAATTTTGTTTTGGTCGTAATGAGAATAATGTGTTAAGTTATTTAATGCATTTTTGGCACAAGAGCTTGCTGGAAAAATAATTTAGATTTTTTTAAAGGAAAAAAAATGTATGCAAAGAACTAAATAAATAATAAGTAAGATTTATTCGAAAAAGAAATGAAAGAGTAAAAATACAAACGCTTGTATAGTTTCAAAAAAAAAAATCAAAAAATCTGCCTTTCAGTCCACATAGAGAAGCTAGTGAGCTTTTTAACAAAAACAAATTATTAATGAATGTACTGACCCACTGTACGGAGGAGAAAAGTGGAATTTTTTTCTTTAATTGAAAAAAGTTAAATTGTACAAAGTATTTTAACGGTACAAATTGCCTAAATGACTTAAAAATAATAACAACTATAACTCACTGGTCTTACAAATTTCATCACGGCATTCTGGAATAATACATTTTGTTATCATAACTTTTTAAAATATAAAATTTGATTGTGTGGGTCACGGAAACCCCGGCAGGAGGTATGCTTCTAAAGAGGAAGAACTATCTTCCGGTCTTCGCCAAAGCCTATCCGGTTTGAAAAAAAACAACTAAAGTTTCAAGGTGATCGGATGAATGGTGTAGTAATGCATAAAGGACAAACAAACGTACGGCATATATATATATACTTATGCCCGCGTTACGGTTTTTCATTGTTGACCCCCAGAGCCCAGGCGTCCCATAAGAATCCAACAACCACGTGTGTTTTTATTTTTTTTATAGTGTAAGGTTATTTTGACTATTCACCAAATGTTCAATCCACCCCTACGGCAAACTTCCTTTCTTGTCTTTCTTACCATCAAACTTTCCTCTTGGCTTACGGCCGGAATTTACTCTCGCTCGGCTGACATTTTCGCCTATTGAGCAAAATTAGCGAGCGAAACAAAGTTTTTAAATTGCAGACTCAACAATATGATGAATTGCATACTGAAAGACCATTTTTAGCAAAGAAACCTGTCGACAAATTTGCATAGAGTTACAAAAACTACTAACGGTGACATTATATGGAAATTTTACTCAGTATTTCGTTTCTACGTAGTAATCGCCCTGGAAAAAGAAAATGTCTCGAACGCGGATACGGTAAAGAAACTTAGATCCGGGGTCGACCTGAAACCTATCAACGTATCCGTTACGAAGATGAGAAGAACCAAGGCGGACCATTACATCCTTTCGGTAGGGAAAGGGTGGAGAGACTGTAAGAGGGGCTGCAAAGCTCAGAGAAGAAGCCAAAAAGGTATTGGGCACGGACACGGTGGTCCGGAAATCCGCTAGCCCAATACAAATAGAGATCCTCGGCATTGGATGCCTCGATAACGTGGACGATGTGTTGGCGGGAACCGGCAGAGAGGGAGCAAATAAAGAAGAGGTGACGTTACTTAGGTGAAGACCAAACTAACAAGAAGACTGGATTTCTCAGATTGTGTTAAATTTGTGTAATGAATATGATGTATTATGTTTGTCTGTGATTGTCTACAATTTAGCAGCGTAAAAAAAAAGTACTGTATACTAAAGTGTTGTTCAAAATGTGTATCGTATTTATGTTGAAATTTACAAAATCTTCCAACAAATCTGTAATCCTCATTTCTTTACTGTTTTGTATATAGTTAGGGATAAATATTAGTTCCGCATCAAAGCTTAACAAATGTAATACAAAATTATTCAAATATTCAGATCATACCGTTCATTGTTATATTGTTACATCGTTCATTGTCATATTTGCATTTTATATTGTTTATAAAAATGCAAATAGTCAACACAAATAAACACAAAACTTGTAGCTTATTGTTAATCATTTTCAATCGATATCTAAAAAAAAACAACATAATGTCAAAAATTCAACATAAAATATTTATTTGCACAAAATTGCAGCAAAGATACTTTCTGGAATATTCTAGAAGCGTAACATGGATAGTCACATAATGAATAATAATGTTATCATACCGTGCAAGAAACAGAATATAGAACAGAAATGTAATGTGTTTGTTTCCGAATAATGTTCTTGAGCTCTATAACTTTAAAAAAAGTTCAAAACTATCAATACAGTACATTATTCTCAATTTTAAAAATTCAATAAAATGTATGCGTTACCATTTAAGTTTCGAAAGTTTCTATCAAATATACTTAGTTGGAAGGGGAGTAAAAACAAAGAAATCGTGAAAAATTGAGATCACATTATATGTTTAAAATCATTGTTCAAAAAAAAAAAAATACATATTAAACTCGGAGAGATATTGAGTGGCTCACGAAAAACTGATCACTCTGTTTATTCTACATTTAGAAAATATAGAAAACCAATAAATATAGAAAAATAATTTTGAATCATAAATGTTGTGTGCTAAAAAAGGGGTAGATTTCGCCTAATCAGATAGCAAAACTTTGATTTGAAATAATATGATGTCTACTGTGAGGATTCTAAAAAGCTTATACTACTTATATTACCTGTTGTGATTTGTCGTGTTTTTGGGTTCGTATACGTGTTTGAAATGAACAAAACCAAGTGTTGGTGCAGTGATCGTGCCTTCTGTATAAACATAACGTAGATATAGTGATCTGGTTTTTGATTAAATAAAAAACTTTTAGCAAAGTAAAAAAATGTGAAATACGTAATTGCATATTATTGCGATTTGGGACGTTTTCTGAAAAATAAATAGAGTACAGACCATATTTTGAAAAGACTGTATGGATTTTATTATCGGTATTATTTTCTTAAATAATTCCATATTTATTATTTGTATTATTTAATTTTCTTGTATTTTAAAAACTATGTATCTAAAAAAATAAGGAAAACACACGTTTTGATGTGATATCTTGTATTGGACCATAACAAACAAAATATACTAGTATATAAAAAAAAACATATGTTACATTTGTGGTGTAAAACATAAAATTCATCAACATTCCAGATGCAGAATTTAAATTATGACAATATTTTTTCTACAAAATAGGATCTAGTACAAATATATTGATACCGTTGTCACTGGGGTTTTTCCACATTTGTAAAAACCCTTTTGAAAATATTATAAGGTCATAGAGTTGCTGTTAACACTTTTTTTCGTTTAACCTTGGGTTACCTATTCAAACATACGCAAAACACATGTGGTATTCTACATCTAATTTTTCATTTCGTAACCAACACAAAAAAAAATAGCTATACAACTGAAATGTAACTGACTGCAATGATTATTTTTAATTAAAACTAAAAAATGAGTAGACAGATGATATTTGTCTTAGCTTAATATAAAATAACGAAAAAACAGATCGGATTTCATATACATGCGGTATAATGTCGATTTAAATTTATAAAAGTCTGTGTGTTTATGTAATGCTATAAAAACTAACTTTGCAATTTTTTCAACTAAAAGGGAAAAAAGTTGATTCTTATCTCATTAAAACGAGCCTGTCAAGAAAATACAAAATTTAAAAAAAAACAGTACAGTGGGATCGGGGCATAGTGGGGACGGGGAGGTCACAGGTTGACAGGAATTTTAAGATCTGAAAGTGATAAAACCCCTTTCAATTAAATGCATCGATGCGAATCGTTAGTTAGTATTTTATCACTTGTGTTAAATTGTCTTGGGTTAATATTAAAAAAAAACCAGTCCAAACCAATCACAGTATAAACCAGTTTCAATTCAAAAAAGTTAGAATATATTAAATTGAGGTGCTGTATTTACAAATAAGCGTCAAAGCGTTTATTTGAATGTGATTTTATTCAATTTTATCACTTTTATTTATAATAATTCCTGTAGACCTATGACCTCCCCATCTCCTCTATGCTTTGATACCATTATGCCACGACCTTACTATAACTGCACCTCACTTTAGTTCTTCCTTACTACGCTGGTTTATACTGTGCTTGGTTTTGGATTTAACTAGTTTGAAAATTTTAGCTACTGATTCGCACCGAAGCGTTTTTTCGAAAGTGATTTAATCACTTTTAGTTGTAATAACTCGTGTAAACCTGTGTCCTCACCGTCCCCAGTATGCCTCGACACCACCATGCTCCAAGTAAATTTATGTTTAGTGAAAAACTGATGTACTGCATATAACTCCAAAACCGCTGGATTGATTTTTTCATCAGCTAGTTTATCAAACAGTAATAATTTTGTTTAGTTGGTGATTTTGGGAGGGAGGTGTAAAATTTGAAAAATACACCCCAAAAATAGGATTGTATATTTTTTATCTTTCACTATTATACTAGTATAAACTTGATAGCATTTTTTTTGTTTATTACATCGTAAGCCAGAACAGTGGGGTCGGCGCTCAGTGGGGACGGGGAGGTATACTTGTAGGTTCATATTTTTCTACATTTTTCTTCGATATTTCGAATATTGTTATCATCAACACTTATATATAAAACAAGTATCGCATTTGTTTTTTTTTAAATGGGAATGTATGTTTTTTATTTCATAAATCTGCAGAGAAAATTTTCAAAATAAAATTTAGCGTTTGAATTTGTAATTTTTAACTATTTGTTCGTTTGTTATGAATTACAAGTAATTTAAAGGTAATAAAGGTGGAGTGTAGTATTATTTTTTTTATCATCTGAAATAGTCCAATGCCAAAAATATCACTACACGGCCATGTGTCACACGTGTTATGTTTAAGTGTCCTAGACTCTTAATGTCTATATTCTTATTAATATTGATTTCAAACTTTCTCCCTTGATCCACCCTTGTTGTGCTGGTGTTTTATTATCGTTCGATATAATAGTAAAAATACAATGCCAGTATTGATTATAATAGTTTATTATTGAATAAAATTATATTGATATCGAAACATTTAATAGTTAGTACAGTGGTCTTAACTAAAATACAAGCAACATGAATATGCAATTAAATTTACTACTCGCCTGTGGGGCCTGCTACACTTACGGTCGTGTATTCTAATTGACCCTGGCTGGTGTCAAGTCTCCGGTCTTGATGATATTCCACTTCTTGCGTGGCGATTCGTGAAACACCGCCTACCGTAATCTCTCTTACCTTAGTTATAACGCATACAAGGTGATCATTACACCCTTGTGTGTATACAAACTGAGGATTATCTGCACGCTTGATTAACCCGACCAATAAACATTTTGTTCTTTCTTTACCCGTGCACATTTGGACGTTTTCTAAAACCATACAACATAATTGAATAGCAAAAAAAAAAAAAATCGTAAATACTATAAATTTTTACGACAAGAAATAATATAGAATATAAAATACCTAGTTACACCGGATCTAAGTCTTTGAAAATAAATACAAGGGCATCCGCTTAAATGATGTGGTCTATTCGCTACTTTAGTCTAGAGTCTTTTGGACATTTTAGAATCCAATTTTTTGTTTTCAAAAATACATTGCTCTACTCATTTGAAAGTATTTTTCTTGTGTTTACTCATACTAATTGTGCATAGGTTAAGTTATATGCCCAAGTTTGTTTTAATGATGTAACCAGACAACTAAGTTTTTGTTCTTAGCTTAGAAAAAAAACCTTAGTTGTCTAGTTACATCAGTTAAATAGTAGCGATTAATATTATAAAAATGCTTACTCATAATATTTTTGAGAACATCTTGAAATAATTTCTTTAAAATATTATTTCTGTTCTCCACTGCCGAATCATAGGAATCTGTGTCTAAAACACCGTACAGATTATGATAAAATATAAAGATGAATTTAGTTTTATTTCAACATAAAGGTTATACTATGTAAATTATAGACAAGAATTTTTAGCTTTTTCAGTTGACTACTATTTGATTATAGTCAATAGTCTTTTTTAAGCAAATTTTACAACTGTAATATCTACGCAATTAATTCATTAATTGTTCTGGAAAATACAATTATTTGAAATGTTAACATACATGTATATTTCGTGGTGTATATTATACACAGTACAGATGATACTGATATCCTCATTTGGATTTTCAGATATCATTTTTTTTTTAAATCTAAGTTATATTCTTTCGAGTCTGGAATATTATTTTAAGATATCCATAATTACAATATATTAATATAATTATGTCATACTTACTATCTAAATCAATTGTTGTCTCTGACCCTAGAGTAATAATGATTACTTTTACAATTAAGCGTTAAAAATGTGTATAAATATTTTATTCAAGTTCATTATTGTAGTCGTATAATATTATGTATAAATCCAATCAAGCACTTATGTATTAATAATTGAGTTAATATTTGTCGTTTAGGGATAGGTATAGAAAAAATCTTGCTATCTTGTAAGTTGTTGAGTATTATAATTTAAAATATATTTTACTGGAAAATGGAATGATGTGCAAATAAGTAGGCCATTTTACCCTTTTCTATTAGACACAATATATTACATTAACAGTTACCTATGATAAATATTAATGCATCTTGTAGAATCCGTTCGTTGGTAATTATTGAATCTAAAGCTATAATCAAAACATTAAATTTCCATTCAAATTTGTTATTAACTATGTGTAAAACTTAACTGCCTACCTATTTGTTATTACTATAAATATGATTTTTTCAGCTAAAACAATTAACACTTATTTGAACAATATTCATTGAATTGAAAAAATGTCTGGACACCGATAGCCAGTATTCGATTAATTTTTTTTGTCAGTTTATAGTTAGCTAATAACTAGAAAAGTATTCAATAATTATACAACAAAACTAAATTTATGCATAGGATGCTACGTGAATTTTAAAATTTACATTTGTCACTTGTTTCTCAAAAGTTAATGATAATATGTTTAACTTGACTATTAAATAGAAAAAATATTATTTATTAAAATAATACAATTTTGTTTTAAACTTGTTTTAAGTTAAAACTGTTTTTTATTAAAAAAAAAATATATTCAATATGTTTCAACGCCTAAAGCTAGGTAAAAAAAAAAATTGAATTAACCCTAATTCGTTGGAAAAATGAAGTTTGACAAAATATCAGAAATATACGTCATTAATACATAGTTATTATTAACTATAAGTTATGCAGGTGATAATTTTTTACCTCTCGCTCTGCCTCTGTTTGACAACAACTCGGCAACTAAAAAAGATATATTCGATTTGTGTATAAACCCAATCAAGCACTTATGTATAGTAATAATTATTGAGTTAATATTTTAAATCATAACCATAACTAAATTCGTTGAGGGTGTAGAAATAAGCTTGCTATCTTGTAAGTTGTAGCTACTAAACAGTAATTTTAGGTTTAGAAAATTTGATGAGTATTATTAATAAAAAAATATTTTACTGGAATAATGGAAGAATGTGCGTATAAGTAGGCCATATGACCGTTTTCTATTAGACACAATATATATTGACAGTCACCTATGATATCACTCATTGCATGTTGAATTCCCCGTTCGATGTTGTATCTTAAACTAAAAGCTATAATCAAAACATTAAATTATCATTAAGATTTGTAAATATTTGTTTCTCAAAAGTTAATGACAATATCTTTAACTTGACTGCTTAGGGGAAAAAATTGATTATTAAAATGACAACGTTTTATTTGAAGCTTTATTTAAGGTTAAACCCGTTTTATTATAAAAAAAAAAATATATTCATTATGTTTTAACACCTAAAGCTAGATAAAAAAAAAACTAACATAAATCATTAGAAAAATTAAGTTTGAAAAATTAAAGTTTAAAAAATGAATTATAGGTTATGCAGACAATAATTGTTTACCTCTAGCCCTGCCTCTGCTTGACAACAACTCGGCAACTAAAAAAGATATTCGATTTTATAATACTATTAAAAGATGCTACATGTATTTATGTGATCGACAAAAGGCACTTTAATTAAAATCTTAATTGAAAAATAAAACTTTTATGTAAGTGTATTTTTTTTCAGCAAATTTGCTTTGATATAAATTTACCAGCTCATTGTGCCTAAAAGAGGTTAACGTGCTTCGGCAAGTTGGGATCTTATTTATATGTATATAATATTATCTTACACATTTTAACATTAGTACCTACTAGTAACTACTAATAGTAATAAAATGTTTATTATTATTCAAAACAATTATTAAGTAAATCTTGAAGGAGGAAATTAAACGGTGAAATGGTTTTTACTATTAAAGCTTCTAAAAAAAATTATGTAAAACAACATGTACAATATTAGAGTATAATTATGATAATTTACCAACAGTAAATTGTATCATGAATTTGTACAGAAAATTTGTTTAAATATTATTTTTTTCCGATTGTGTGTAATGTGTATTGTTAGTTGTCATAATATATATATATATATATATATACCTAACGTTTATTCCATGGGATTCCCAACTATTATAACCGTTCTAACCATATTGATACCGAGACAGTAATGGCGGGTTATGTGGGAGGCCCAGTCTATTTCTTTATAGGTCTTTTATACTCTATGATATCACCTAATGGTATAAAACGAATTATAGTTTACCTGGCGGGTAAAGCAGTGTCGATATTTTATCTGAAATAAAACACAAATGATTTGCTAGTTAAAAAAAAATTATAATACATGCGGGTCGCGTGAACGTTCAATGAACCAACAAGAAGCCAATTACACAATATTATCAATTTTATTTTATAATACTTAAAAAATAATTGGTAACCAATGAAAAATCAATACCCCGCGTATTACATTGTAAAGTCGAGTTTACTTAAAATAGAAATAATAGTTTACATATTATAACAATACCATAACGTTTGAGTTCATGCATGAGATGTTCAACCAGTATGTATTTTTGATCTTAAATCAAAGTACAAAAACAAATTGATAATGATTTCGTTAAATAAACTTTAGTAATGACTATTCAGTAAAACATTGAGGTGAGGTAGGCATAGCACAGATAGTCTATAATTGTAGGGTTATTGAAGAAGTTTGGGGAATTTTAACAAAGGAGTGTTATGTGTACAGATATCAAAGTCAATTTTCACTACCAAAATTACTAAATAAATTATGAAAACAATTGTATACATTAAACCGATACTTTATATACCTAACCTAACCTAACCGTAAAGTTTTACACATCATCGTACCACAATAGTTATTACACAATACATTTGATATGGTTATAAAACATTTGGGTTCATTATGATTTGTTATATTATTAGGTAATTGTACAAACACTCACCATTATTTAAAATCGAAATCATATGGTCTAAAAACAAAACGAATTTTACACAATTAACAATAACAATATACAGTGAGGTCGAAGCGATCATTAGATACTGTCGGGATCTTATGATCAAAACCAATAAAATCTCTTTTAAAAAAGCCTTGAAGACACAAAAAAAAAAGTTTAACGATATTATGTAATGGTTTAATTTTGACAAACTACAAGTCAAGGCTTTACCATACCTCGCAGCACGCCAGATCTCAATAATAGTTTGCCAAAATTATCACTACTTAAATTGTACTATATTTAATACAATAAAATGTATTTATTGTGTTAAATTTTTGTGTAAAACGTTTACATATTAAACATTTTTGACTTTATACATTTTCACCAAATATAAAACAAAAAATTGTTTTGAATACGTTGTATTTAGTAATAAAATAATATAAATAGTCATTTTTTGGCAGCCAATTATTTTTGTTTTGCAATGAGATTAATGTGTTTAGTTTTTTAATGCATTTTTGGTACAAGAGCTCGTTGGAAAAATAATTAAGATTTTATCAAAAGAAAAAACATATGCAAAGAACTAAATAACGAATAAGTAAGATCTGTTAGAATAAAATATTAAACATCAAAACATAAATGCTGGTAATACAATTTTTAAAAAACAAAATAAAAAATCTGCCCTTTTATCCGCATAGAGATTAGTTAGTAAGCTTTTTAACAAAAATAAATTATTAATGAATAAACTGACCCACTGTACAGAGGAGAAAAGTGGAATTTTTTTCTTTAATTGAAAATAGTTAGTTTAAAATTATATAAAATGATCTTGTCATCCATATCTTTTCCGAAAAATTGTGTCATGTATATAAAATTGTCAGTTAACTAAAAAAAAAATGAAATAAGAATTTAAGCTGTAGAATTTAATAAGCTAACAAGCCTGCCATTAAGTCAATTATTAATAATGAGAGATTAAATTATCTAAAAAAACGCATCGACAAAAACGAACCAGATAAGAACTGGTAAATATCTAGTTACAACCGGCTAAATATTATAAATACCGAAAGGAGGAATTTCGATGAATGGGATTTATAGATGAGAAAAACTTGTCTTATCTACCTTGCTAGACCATGCTGTATGTAACAAAAATAGTTTAACCCAAAATAACACATTTCGTGACACAAATGGATAGTTTTTCAATTACTTATTATGTCATGATGTTAGAAACTGCCCAAATGACTTTAAAAAAAAAAAATAATTTTTACTCACTGGTCTTACAAATCTGATTACGGCATGCTGGAATAATAAATTGTATTATCATAATTGTGTAAAATATGAAACGGTCGATAAACAAGTAATATTAATTACAATCATTGACACGCTAAAAATACCTAGATAACGTTTTTAAGTATCCGACTCAACAATAATATGATGAATTGCTTACTGAAAGAAATTTTAAGCAAATGAACCTGCCGTCAAAACGGATAGAGTTATAAAAAATACTAAGAGAGGAATTATATGGAAATTTTACTCAGTACATTGTTTCTACTTAAATACTGAATTATTTATCATTATTCCTAAAATAACAATGGAATTTTTTTCGGAATACACGTGCAAAGTACCAATACACCATGCAAGTTGATCGATTAACAGAGAATGAATTACCCACAACATCAGACAGTCAATTTGAATAAAACTGTAATAAATAATTAAGTACAATTGCTTGGGTAAATTATAATATAATATTATTACATTTTTGGTCCAATCACTAAAAAGCGTACTGGCCATTACAGTAGGGTCGGTGACGTCACAGTTCTACAGAAAATATTATAACTGCCTAAATGACTTTTAAAAAAACAAAGTTATTACAACTCACTGGTCGTACGAATCTCATCACGGCAATCTGGAATAATAAATAATATTATCATCATTTTGTAAAATATAAAATTATTACAAGTGATATTAATTTAAATTTTTGGCTTGCTCAAAACATCTAGGCAACGTTTCTAAGTAGCCCACGCAACAATATAATGATTTGCTTGTACAAATTGTACTATAATATTGTTACATTTTTGGTTCAATCCCTTAAAAGCCAGTACAGTGAGGTCGGCCAGGTCACAGTTCTACAGGAATTATTATAACCGAAAGTGATAGAAACCGTATCGAATAAACTAAGAACATTAAGAAAGTGTTAAAGTGAGGTCCAGTGTGCCAAAATTAACATAGTTAGAGATAAATACGAGTCCTACTTTCTGTCTAATTTTCTAGCAAAATGTCCTTTTTCCTCCAGGGAATAAGTGTAACACAAGCAAACCACATAAATATTGCAGACTACAAAAAAAACATTTCATCAACATCTCAGCTAAGCATCGAAGCGAAAAAAATGTATTACAAATTATTGAAATACCAAAGTTATACCTTCTGCTGAATCGCATTTTGTATTGTTTATTATCGCAATGCAAATAGTTAATACAAACAAACACAAAACTTGTAGCTTATTGCTAGTCATTTTTAATCGATATCTAAAAAAAAACAGTATAATGTCAAATTCAATAGTAATACAGAAAATATTTATTTGCACAAAATTGCAGCGAAGATACTTTTTGGAATATTCTAGAACCATAACGTGGATAATCGTATAAAAAATAATGAAATTTAAAAAAAATACTTACTCTAATAAATTTGTAAGCGAAAAATTATTATATTAAATTAATTTATCAGTTCGACCCAGACCGGCATACAAATATTGTATTTATAAATGTACAATTTTTGTAATTTTTATTCATACATTTTGTGTGTTAAAAGAACTTGGAGATTCCGGTTAATCAGATTGCAAAACTTTAACATGAGATAATATTATGTCTACCGTAAGAATTCTAAAAAAAATTATTATTTTTTATAGCTTAAATTAACTCATATTACCTGTTGTGATTTGTCGTGTTGTTGGGTTCGTATACGTTATCGAAATGAAAAAAAAACAATTGTTGGTGCAGTAACAATGATCGTACCCTCTGTATAAACATAACGCAGTGATCTGGTTTTGATTAAATAAAAAACTTTTAGCAAAGTAAAAAATGTAATACACTTACATTGCATATCATTGGGACGTTATCTGAAAAAGAATTGAGTACAAAAATGTTGAAAAGATTATATGGATTTTATGGTCGGTATTACTTTCTTAAATGAATGCATAATATTTATTATCTTACAACGGAAAGTGTAAATCACAGTGTAATTTATTTTTCTTGTGTTTTTAAAACTACTTATCGAAATGAAGAAAAATTTTCATTTTTCAGCCGAGTGTGCAACCACGAAAGAGCATTTTCACGTCTCGTTGGAGTACCGAATAAATTTAGATTAGTGGTGGAATTATAGATAACGATATTATAGTATATTAACAAGCAGTAACAAGCTAGTACCTAAGGTGGCTAGTATATTAAAACATATCAAGTTTCTGGCTAATATTTTAGTGTTTAATATCTGGCTTAAAAGAATTCATAAAAATATGACCTCTAAATTAATTCTAGTTCAGTTCTGGTTTGAACGTTGTGAATACAACATATGACCCAGACCCCACCCCCACACCCATCCCCAACCCCATTCTAACCTTCAAACCCATTCCTATACCCCCCACCCGTTCGTCACGTTTTGTGTCATAACGCTGACGTCATAAAGGATTATGGAGGAATTATAGAGGAGTTTAAGGTATAATGGAGGATTGTACAGGTGAATTATTGAGATAGTGGATTAGAGATACTAGATTGCAGGATATATAAATTGATGTGTCTGCAAGTTAATCGTTATAACGTTCTGAGGGGAAAACAAAATAATAACGTTATTCTTTATAACGTTCTCGGACCAAAACTATTCAGTATAACGTTTTCGAGGTAAACAAATTATAACATTATTCCTAGTTTACTTTCATGAACATAATTTTGATGTGAACAAATAAATATTTGATTACGGAACTCTATTCGGTACTACAGTTTAAGATCCATAAGGGGTTTCTATCACTTTGAATTGTTTTGCTTCTTTGTATATTTTAACATAAACTCGTTAAATCTTAAAAAAAATATATCAAATCATGACAACATTTTTATGGACATCTCTTTAGAGTTTAGAGCAATATTTGAGTACTAAAGTACAAGTTTTAGGTTTTAAGTTATTATCATTTTTACAGTTTTTTTTTGGCCGAATAGTTTTTGACATTTTCATGTCTTAGCTCTGACACATAACCGAAAAAAGTGTTACCAAAAAAGCGTAACGAAAAAAATTTAACAGCTTTTAGATACATTATTATGTATCTAATGTGGCTAGTAAGCATATCAAGATTCTGGCTAATATTTTAGTGTTTTCATAATATCTGCCCAAAACGATTATAGAGAATTTGGTCCCTTAAGTTATTGAATTTATTATTCATTTTTATTTTTAACATTGTGAATACAACATATATACCCCCCCCATTCCCATTCCCACCCCAACCCTCATCTTTTACCCTATCTCAAACCCCTATCTTTCACCATATATCCTTCCTTATCTCTCTATCAGATAAATGAGCTGATTTTTCGTTATGATAACCGTATCGGTGTCAATTTTCCGTGTGTGTCCAAGTAAAAACATCTCTTATCTCTCTTATCTTACCAGATATATCAGCTGTTATTTTTCGTTATGATAACCGGTGTCGGTGTCGTTTTTCCGTGTGTGTACCATAGCAAAGAGATAAAAAGTCAAAAAGCGTCATGACACGGAGATGGGTGTGGGAATGGGTTGGGGGGGGGGAAAGGGGTTGTGGTTGGGAGTGGGAATGGAGATGGCGGTATGAATGGGGTGGTAGGAGATAGGAGGTATGAGAAAGGGTTAGGAGATAGGGGTAGGAGATAGGGGGCGAAATATCTTTGATATTTCAACGAGACATGAAAATGCTCTGTCGTGGTTGCAGACTTTGCTGATAAATGTTTCTCTTATTTTTATACACATTATTCGCATATAAAGTTGTATTCTGTATTATAGCATTTTTTTTGGTATTAATATTGTTTCATATACCTACCTAAACAAATATCGTGGCAATCGTTACAAACTCCAGTCAAACATTTGTGATTTATTCGTAATAAGGCATGACTTAAGTATGTTAAAAGTTGTCTAATGTAATATTTCAAACAGATTAAAATTATTGAAATTAATAAAACGAAAACCATTAGAAGATAACAGTTTTTCTGTCAACGTGGAAAATATCATAAACACATTTTGTATGGCTTTTGCAAATTTCTGTTAAAATAAAAACATATTTTGTACTCTAATAGTTAAGCAAGTGGCACCGGACACTCGCTTTCTGGGTAGGTAGATCGTTACCTGATCTGACAGATAGCTAGACTCACACTACAGTTTATCAGTATTGAGCTTGAAAATATTTTTCCTAAACTAGCTAATATGAACTCTGATAACTAGGTATAGATACCACGGTCCGTGTAACATAACGACATTACTTTAAGAAGCAGTGCCTAAACGTAGCCGGGCACCTCCCCCCTTGAAATCTGTGACCTCCCTGAAAATACTTGGCACTTTCCTTTTACTCGCCCGCAGCAAGTTCTCTATATTATATGGTTAAAACCTGTTACTAAAACTCGGTACGAATACTTAAAAACAAATATAATTTGCATTTTTGCTTAGGCGCGCCAAAGTTTGAAAATCGCACAAAACACCCATGTGTACTTAGGTGTTTCCGATGGTACCAAATATGTTCCCTGGCTAAAAACAACTAGCAGTGTTTTTTTCGTTAACCGTATTTACCACCGTATACCTAACCGTTGCATTGAATTTCTGTAAACAATTTTTATAATGTCCAATAATTATTAGTTATATCCAAAAATGATTATTTTTTGTATTATTTTAAAAGCCGCGGGCGCATTCAACACGATGTAAAAACATTATGTTTTTTTTACAATTTACCTGTCTTAAAATACCACTATTTTCTTTGTACAAAAAAAACCTTAGTTTTAATTCCAATTTCCATTGCGTTCCGCAAAATATGATTTGCATATAATACAAATATCGCGTTCGATGATGAACTTTACACAGTCAAAGTACACAAAGCCATCGTTTTCCAAAACTCTGAACTTAAATGGCGAGGCGGATACACATTTCACGAATACTACAATAGTGGGCCATAATATAATATAATATTATATGAACACCTATACAATTATTATTAAACCACTACGGTGTTGCATGTTAACACGTAGACAAACGTTCCAGTCATGGTTGAAGCGTTTATCTGATATATTTTTCTATTACGATTTTCTAACCAATTATTACAAAAGGGATTTTTAGCGTAGCAAGAATTCTAGTGAACTCACTGTCAAAAACGTCTCTATGTACAGACAAATTCTAAAATATCCTAGAATACGCCCCAAAAAATACAAAAACTTTATGCGGCCAACAGATACATATAGAAAAGTTTTTATCATACACCTTATGTATACAAACATAAGGTAATTCGAAATCTCTAACAAATTTAACACTGTAAGTTGTTAACCATTTGTGCTATAGTAAAGCTATTAAGCTACTGTCTTTCTTAGACAGCTGAACCTAATAATATAATATTTATTAAAAGAGAAATTTATAATATTTAAAAATAATACAAATATCAACTATTAAACAGTTGAATTATTATCAATGCATGGAAATCTGTAAATTAGGTAAGTAGTGAAATTGTTTTTTTTTTTTGGTCTTTCAAGTGCCGTTTGCGTAGGTGGATTTCTTACTAAAAAATGTATTAAAAAAATATTGAGCTCTAAGCAAATACATCATTTCACACTAGGTACAATGACAATGTACTTCAAAAAATATATGGGGAAAACGTTACAAAACATATCAACTCGGCCATTATTATAGACGGTTATATTGTCTTGAAAACAAATACTCGTATTAATATGTATTTTGTTCGTGCGAAAAAACTTAAAACCATCCGTACCCCGAACTTTTAGTCAATCAGTTGTAGACAATCGTTGACCTTGGTTCTATAAGCACTGAAAACAGTAAAGGTCTTAGTACCAGCCGAGTTAAATAGTATACTATAACAGTTAATATGGTAAACATCAAAATTATTCTTTTACTTAGTCTGGCAGCTTACGAGGAGTAAGTATTTTTTCTATTTATTTTTTTAAAAGCATTTGGAAAGGCAAGCCGTAAAGTCCCGGGAAATATTGTCACGGTAAGTAACAATCCGGAAAAAAATATTTTTTTAAAGGCAACATATGTTTTTAATTACATACATTTGTAGAAAAAAAATTTAAAAAATACCCCTTTTTGGACTTCAAGGATTGGTGATAAAAATTTTCAAAACATTGAAAAATATAGTACAATGTGTACTAGGGTTGGGACTAATATTCGGATTTTGCGGATATCCGGATTATTTGATATCCGATAATTCGGTTACGGATATCCGAAATCCGGATAATTTCGGATATCCGGATAATTGATCAACTATCCGGATATCCGAAACTATCCGGATAGTTTCGGATATCAAATAATATTTCAATTATTCGTAGAACCAAAACTATCAGAATAGTTAAAAATTATCCGGATACTTTGGGATATTCATTTAATTTTTAACCAGCCGAATATATTTTTTTGAGTACTCAAATTTATGTATTTTTTGAAATTTTCACGAGTTGAAATATCACGTGGATGATTTTCAGATATATCCGTATCAGTGGTTATTAACCGGCAGCAAAACAGTCGTGACAACCCTGAGGATGGACTCTGCAAAGAGTCCGAATAGTCGGTTAACAACCACTGACACGGATATATCTAAAAATCATTCATGTGATAGTAAAATTTAATTAGGTGTCATTATTTTATTATTCGGTATGTTTAAAAACACTATATTATTAAGGTATATTTGTCTTATAAAAATGAAATGAATATCCGAAATTATCCGGATAATTTTTAACTATCCGGATAGTTTTGGATATCCGGATAGTTGATCAATTATCCGGATATCCGAAACTATCCGGATTTCGGATATCTGTATCCGAATTATCCGGATAATTCGGATATCCGAATATCCGGATAGGCCCAACCCTAATGTGTACCAAAAAATCTTGGAAAAATTTTTTTTTCAAAATATTAATATATTCCGAGAAAATTAGTGTCTTATCCTTAATGAATCACCCTGTATAATCGTTATGGTTGCAGTCGGTAGTGCTTCCAGGTTCAGTTCTTCTTATCTACATCGTGATTTATGTATTTGTACTATACATTTATTCCTGAAAAATACTTTCTGTGATTTTACGGTTTGGTTTTCCGCATTTTCACGGTCAGTGACAATATAGTCCGTTAAAAAACTTTCCGTGTAATTATTTTCCACATTTTTTTATGCGTCCTTTGGAAATATTTGATCAAATCTAGAGTTTTTGTGTGTGAATTTTTATTTTAAATAAAAGCGTTTGCTTTTTAGGTGCAGTGGCGGCAATATTTCAACATGTAACTATAAAATAAAAGATTTGGTATAAAAAATTAGTTAATTAACAAGGTCGGGGTATAATGTAGTCAAATCGTATTGGTGACGAGGAGATAATAGGCTTTTAAGTAATTGTTATGACTGAATTCGGAAATAACCTTGGACGGGAAATAAGTATAGATGGTAAAAACTATTCAGTATGAATATAAACCATATTGTAAAACGAATATTTTAGATATTGTTAACTTTTTTAATGGTAATAAAATTAATTGTACCGATAGTAATTTCATTTTTGGTATGACTATTTTTATTGTTGTTGACTTTTTCAATCATAATTGATATAACTATTAGCTATGATTAATTTGTTTAATCATTATTTATATTTTTTTAATCATCGCATTCGTAGTTAATAATGTTGTTTTGTAATACTTGATTGATTCGGTAAATGTAATTAATTTGTATAACTAAGTAGTTTTAACGGAAACAAAAAAATCCTCTAGATTAAAATGACTTCTTCTGAAATGAAAAGTTTGATATCTCTATTTTTTTTTTTTTTAATTGCTATGCTACCGAAACAAAGTTAATCGCGGTCTTTTAGTTTTTATTCTATTATTCATTAAAAAATTAGGCAAATTCTGATAATTACATAGTCTTTTGAAGTTTTTTAAGTCAAATAAAATTATAAATATTATTATTGAATTGAACATAAATAATTTCTCAAGTCACCTAAAGCTTAAATCGTATGTTATTACAAAAAAGATAATTTTTTATAGGTACGTGACTAATTTTATTCGCACATAAGAGTTAAATTTTATTTTATAACCAATTTTATTTTGTTATTATAATTAAAAAAATAATGATTAAAATGTGAACTTTATGTATTTAACATAAATGACAAATTCCCAAATCTGCATGCAGGAAATTTGTTTTTAAAATAATCTACTGAAAATTTAAACTGGTCGATTGAGTATATTATAATGTTGTCGCAAAGAAAATTACTAAATTAACATACATTTTTTATTAACTGTTTAATTATTTATCCTGTATATAATAAAAGTATTGATAACAATAAAAACGATCATTATATGAAATTCTAAACAGCACAAGCCAAAATATATTTAATATTGCATTATTGTGTTTGTTATCCGTGTAAGGAGTTATTTTAACTTTTCCTAATTAAAAAAAAATTGGTTATAGATTTTTGAAAAAAAACCATACTAGATCCATGCTGTCCATACTTTTGAGGGCAAAGTGCCAACGGGTTTTCATTAATATTTTACTGTAGAGCAGTTGCACAATTAAAAAACTATCCCTCATAATTTGAAACAAATTCAGTATTTTTAAATTTTTAAACATTTGAAATTCGTAGTACACTTTTCTTGACTAAAAAGAGGAAAGGTTCTTCTTCTTCGTGTTCCTCTTCTATCGAAGGTTGGAAATCATCATGGCTATATGTTCTTTGTCCTTGGCTGCACTGAGTAGTTCCTCGGTGTTGTATTGGAACCACTCTCTTAGATTTTGCAGCCAGCTCGTTCTAGGTCTTCCCCTGCTCCTCTTCCCGCAAATCTTTCCTTGTATTATGAGCTGCAAGAGCTGATATTTTTCACCTCTAAGCAAATGTCCAAAATATTGCAACTTCCTAGATTTTATAATCTTCATCACCTCTGGTTCTTTGTCTATTCTTCTTAAAACTTCTGTGTTTGTAACTTTGTCCACTCAAGATATATTGAGAATCCTGCGGAAACACCACATCTCAAATGCTTGGATTTTTTGAACATCTGCTTTCTTTAGAGTCCAAGCTTCCATTCCGTACAACAAGGTGGAAAACACGTAGCACTTTAACATCCTAGTTCTTAAATCCAATGGTAGATCTCGGTTTGAAAAACTTTTCCTTAGTTTAAAGAACGTTGATCTAGCAATTTCAACTCGACACCGGATCTCTCTTGAATTATCCCCGTTACTGTGAATCCATGTTCCAAGATACTTGTATGAATACACTCTTTCTATTATGTCATTGTTTAAGATTAATTTGAATTCATTATTGCGAGTGTCTGTTCGGACTTTCGTTATTAACATGAATTTAGTTTTCTTAACATTCACCTCAAGTCTATATTTTTTGCATGCAATGTAGAGCCTGTCCATGCTTCTTTGCAGATGCGCCATGGTTCCCGCCAGAATGACGGTGTCATCGGCATATCTTAGGTTGTTAACGAATTTCCCATTTACTTTAACACCAATATGTCCGTGGAGGATCGCTTCATCAAAAATTGCTTCACTGTAAATATTGAATAATAGGGGAGACAAAACACAACCTTGTCTAACTCCTTTTTTTATTTTTATTTCGCCTGAGAACTCATCGTCCACTTTAATTTTGGCGGTTTGATTCCAATAGAGATTTGAAATTATTCTTATATCACGGCCGTCAATATTTTTGTCCTTTAATATTTTTATTAATTTGTCATGTTTTACGTTATCGAATGCTTTGGTAAAGCCTATAAGACAAGCAAAAATATTTCTATTGACATTTAAGCACCTTTGCATAAGAGTATTTATACTGAATAATTCCTCTCTGGTCCCCATTCCTTGCTTAAATCCAAATTGCGTCGTACTTATGTCATTCTCCAATTTAGCATATATTCTTCGATGTATGATCTTTAAAAATAATTTCGAGGTATGGCTCATTAGAGCTATTGTTCGATAATCTGAACATTCTTTAGGGTTATTTTTCTTGGGTAATGTAATAAAAGTTGATGTCAACCATTCTTCCGGAATATTTCCTGATGCATAAATTGTATTGAATAAATCAACTACCATATCTATGCCATCATCATCAAGCAATTTTAACAATTCGGATGGTACTTCATCGGGGCCTGCTGCTTTCCTTGGTTTGGCACTCTTCAATATATTTGTCACTTCTTCTTTCATTATATAAAATCCTTCATCCATTCTGATGCTACTTTGTTCTGGCCTATTTTGAGAGAATAATTCTTGTACATATTCCATCCATCTTCTAATCTTTCTTTTTGTATCTGTTATTATACTACCATCATTTTCCCATATAATGCCAACTTTATTTTTCCTAGTAGTACCAGTCATTTCTTTTATTTTCTTGTGTAAGTTAAAGCTATCATTGATCTTATCGAGCATTTCAATTTCTTGACATTTTTCAACATTAAATTTTTCCTTGGCTTTCCTTATTTCTCTTCTAATTACTATATTAACTTCTTTATACTTTTGTTCATTTATATTTTTTAATTTACGCCTTTGTTCCATAAGGTTTAAAATGTTTTCTGTCATCCATTCCTTCTTCCTTATTCGATCAGGCATTAACTCTTCTTTATATTCTCTCAATAGGGTTGATTGAATGTTTCTCCATTTTATGTTAACACTATTGGTACTTAGGTTTTCATATTTAACCTCTAATAGTTTGTTGCTTATGTTATCCTTCATTTTTTGTCCTACTCCATCCTTTTTTAGTTTTGATAGATCCAAGATTTTCTTACGTTGCTTACATTTTACTTTTTTCAACTTAATTTTAACACGGGCAACTACAGGGTTGTGATCTGATGAAGTGTCAGCTCCAGGATATGTTTTAACACATTTTACAGCATTACGAAATCTTTTTCTAATTAAGATATAATCAATCTGTTTTCTAATAATATTATTGTTATGACCGTCAGCCGGAGCTTTCCAAGTATACAAACGCCTCTTGGGCTGTTTAAATATTGTATTGGTCACAATCATTTCTTCATTTTGACAAAATTCAATCAACCTGTCACCTCTTTCATTCCTGTCACCTAACCCAAACGCTCCTGTACATCCGTCTACTATAATGTTCCCAACTTTTGCATTAAAGTCTCCCAGAACCATAGTTATGTCATGTCTCTTCGTTGTCGTTGTAAGGGTTTTAATGTCTGCGTAAAAGTTTTCTATTTCTTCGTCTGACTTATCTGCGGTTGGGGCATAAACTTGTATCAGATTAATAGTCCCTTTATTACAAGCATTATTAAGCATCAAGACCCTCTCTGATATAGGCACAAATCCAATCACAGATTTATCCACTTCTTTTTCCACTATAATAGCAACGCCATAGCGATGTCTTAATTCATTGCTGCTTGAATGATATACTTTGTGTTCACCGTTTCTTGTTAAAAAATTACCTGACTCTCTCCACTGTGTATCACCCACTCCAAGAATGTTGAGTTTCATTCTCTTCATTTCTTTCAAGACGTTCTCCAACTTTCCATCTTCAACCAAACTCCTCACATTCCAAGTTGCAATCTTCAAAGCTGAGCCGGAGATTCTTAGCACCCTCTGACCATCTAAGGTCTGTCGGGGACTGAGGGCCGTGGTTAAAGTTTTCTCTGCCATGATAGATTTATATTTGAAAAAAAATAATATGGTGGTTTTTCGTTGCCTTCCATATCGCAATGATGAGACAATACACTGTATTCAGTTTCGCTCTCATTTATTCATATCTAAGCCTTTCTGACATCCTTGTCTCCGCCTTAGTATAATACTAATGTAGCTACTGCCCTACATTAGGAATTACTTACTGGAAAGGTACATTTATTTACATTTATTTTAATTTTTACCCATGTTAAACATCTTTTAGGTACGATTTGTTATCTATAAATTTGCAAAAAAAAAAATTGGTGTTTACTGGTGTCGTGTTATTTGGTTTTTTAGGGATACTTAAAATCCCCCTGCAATGTGTCGTTAACTTATTGTTTAGACTAATCTACATCAATACCTCCTCAGCCCCGCATCTAAGCTAACCAAAATTGAATTAATAATATGTTATATTTTATTATAATTGAGTGTTTGCTATATCGTGTTTAAGATTATATTGTTAATATTTCAGGTTGTTGTCCTAAAGTAAAGTCTCCGGATTATGCTATCGGCGAGCGCGGTGAACCGAGTGGTCAAGCAAACGAAGGTAGGCCAATAGCGAAAATAGCGATGATAAGGTTTACTACCAAGTTATGATTTAGTATAACATTGGTTTTACAGGTTTGCAGGAAAACGATTATAATTTAATCCGTTAGGCTTTAGGTAGACTGTAACTTTTTGTTATAACAATTACACATTGTAATGAACGTCAAGTTAGTATGGAAAATAATTAACTCAGGCGCTATAATAGACAGGTCTATTGTCTTGAAAACAAATATTAATATGTATTTTATTCGTGCAAGCAAACTTAAAACCATACGTATCCCCGATAATGTATAAATCAATTTTGTCATATTCGTCAAATCCGATCCTATAAGTACTGAAAACAGTGAATATTTCAGTACAGTTGAATGGAACAGTATATTATAGCAATTAAAATGATGAGCTAAGCAGCGATGCTATTGGTTTTACAATAATGTGGGCTTTTTTTAGTCTGTATACACTATAAAATTTTTAATATTGGACCAATTCCAACGATTAGCAAATTTACAATCACAAATTTCAAATTTGCAAAAAAAAAATATTGGTGTTTGATGTTGTTGTTGTGTAATTTGATTTTTTTAGGAATACTAAAAATACCCCTGCAAGTGTCGTTAACTTTGTGTTAGGACTAATCTACATCACATTTAAACTGTTTGATTGGAAAACTAATAAATTACTGTAGTATTATTTCCATCATATCACGTGTCTAACGTAAAAAAAACCATTTTAAATCAATACCTCTTCAGTCATTCATCTAAGCTAAAAAAAATTGAATTAATATGTTATATTTTATTATAATTGAGTAATTGCCACATCGTGTTTAAGATGTTGTTAATATTTCAGGTTGTACTACAGCAGAGTTATTGGATGATGCTATCAGCGAGAGCGGTGAACCGAGTGATCAACCAAACGAAGGTAGGCCAAAAGCGAAAATATCGATGATTAGGTTTACTACGAAGTTATGATTTATAATAACAGTGGTAACAATTTAAAACATAGGTAATACAGATAAGTCAAATTTGACGTCCGGCCCGAATAAATGTTATACCTTAAATCTCATTTTATTTATTGAAAACGTTTCAGAAAATGCAGTTTATAACCTAGGTGATAATGACTCGGTAGAATTTAATGGTGAGGAATTCATGAACGACAGCGAAGAAGTCCCAAGAGATAATGCAATAGAATATCCATATGTATTAGAATGGCGTGATGGTGTACTCAAGATCAACGGTGTTATCTGGACGTGCGAGCCCGCTGAACCGAGTGGTCGACAAAACGAAGGTAGGCCAAAAGCGAAAATAGCGATGATTAAGTTTACTACGAAATTATGATTTAGTATACCATTGGTTTTACAGGTGTGCAGGAAAACGCTTATAATTTAACCCGATAGGCTTTAAGTAGACTGTAACTTTTTGTTATAATAATTACACATTGTAATGAATGTCAAGTTATTATGGAAAATAATTAACTCAGACGCTATAATAGACAGGTCTATTGTCTTGAAAACAAATATTAATATGTATTTTATTCGTGCAAGCAAACATAAAACCATACGTATCCCCGATAATGTATAAATCAATTGTAGTCATATTCGTAACAGTATATTATAGCAATTAAAATGATGAGCTAAGCAGCGATGCTATTGGTTTTACAATAATGTGGGCTTTTTTTAGTCTGTATACACTGTAACATTTTTAATATTGGACCAATTCCAATGATTAGCAAATTTACAAATTTGCAAAAAAAAAATTGGTGTTTGATGTTGTTGTCGTGTTATTTGATTTTTTTAGGAATACTACAAATACCTCTGCAAGTGTCGTTAACTTTTTGTTAGGACTAATCTATATAACATTTAAACTGTTTGATTGGAAAACTAATAAATTACTATAGTATTATTTCCATCATATAACGTGTCTAACGTAAAACAAACCATTTTACATCAATACCTCTTCAGTCCCGCACCTGAGCTAAAAAAAATTAAATTAATCTGTTATATTTTATTATAATTGAGTAATTGCTCCATCATGTTTAAGATTATGTCATTAATATTTCAGGTTGTACTCCAGCAGAGTCTTTGGATAATTCTAATAGCGAGCGCGATGAACCGAGTGGTCAACAAAGCGAAGGTAGGCCAAAAGCAAAAATAGTGATGATTAAGTTTACGACGAATTTATGTGGTCTTACAGGTGTACAGAAAAATGATTATAATTAAATCCGTTAGACTTTAAGTTGACTGTAACTTTTTGTTATAATAATTACACATTGCAATGAACGTCAAGTTAGCATGGAAAATAATTAACTCAGGCGCTATAATAAAGAGTTCTATTGTCTTGAAAACAAATATTAATATGTATTTTATTCGTGCAAGCAAACTTAAAACCATACGCATCCCCGATAATGTATAAATCAATTCTCGTCATATTCGTCAAATCCGATCCTATAAGTACTGAAAACAGTGAATATTTCAGTACAGTCGAATGGAACAGTATATTATAGCAATTAAAATGATTAATATTAAAATTATTCTTTTACTTAGTCTGGCAGCATACGTGGCGTATGTATTTTAGCTTCGATGCGGAGCAGCGATGCTATTGGTTTTACAATAATGTGGGCTTTTATTAGTCTGTATACACTGTAACATTTTTAATATTGGACCAATTCCAACAATTAGCAAATTTACAAATCACAAATTTCAAATTTGCGACAAAAAAAATATTGGTGTTTGATGTTGTTGTTGTGTAATTTGATTTTTTTAGGAATACTAAAAATACCCCTGCAAGTGTCGTTAACTTTGTGTTAGGACTAATCTACATAACATTTAAACTGTTTGATTGGAAAACTAATAAATTACTGCAGTATTATTTCCATCATATAACGTGTCTAACGTAAAACAAACCATTTTAATTCAATACCTCTTCAGTCCCACATCTAAGCTAAAAAAAATTGAATTAATCTATTATATTTTGTTATAATTGAGTAATTGAGTAATTTTAAGATTATGTCGTTAATATTTCAGTTTGTACTCCAGCAGAGTCTTTTGATAATTCTAATAGCGAGCGCAGTGGATCAAGTGGTTATTATACGGCAAACGATGTGCCGAATCGTATTAAGGATATTGGAACTATGACTACAATTGTTTATAACATAGGTAATACAGATAAGTCAAATTTTTGGCCTCGGGCCCGAATAAATATTATACCTTATATCTCAATTTATTTATTTGAAAACGTTTCAGAAGATGCAGTTCATTACCTAGGTGATAATGTCTCCGTAGAATTGAATGGCAGTGCACTCTTGATCGACGGCCAAGAAATCCAAGGGGTTAATTCGGAGGCTATTCAAGAAGAGGGCGTTGATGGAAGAGGAGTGGAGACATCCAGTTCTTCTACTTCAAGGAACTTTCCGTTTACTGACTTTTGTGTTGTCCAGTTTAATCATGGTGCTACAGGTGGTAAGTCTTATTCATTCTCGGGGTAGAATTATCATCATTACTTATATCACATTGTAATTGTTAATAACGTTTCACATACTAATCAAGTAGCAGAGCACAAAATCCTTACCTTTAGAGGCGATACACTCAAGATCGACGATAAAGTAGTGCCAGGAGTTAATGCAAGGGAGAGGCCATTGGTAATAGAATGGGATGAAGGTGTACTCGTGATCAACGGTACTATAAACGAAGAATTCGGTCCAATACAGGGACAAGGATTCTGGTCGTGTTAAATGTTCATGGAGCTATAAATCTACAATGAAAAACATAATTTCAATTTATCTAAATTCAAAAATTGCTAATTGATTATGTAATATTAAAACTATAATTAAAAAAATATGAAAATAAAAGAATGTATTTTTATATAACGTATAATATCATAGTACTATATTTTTATCTAGAAAAAAATTAAGCGACTCGTGGTTGTGTGTAATAAAATAATAATAAAAACCTTCAACCATAACAATTATTGTACTCTCCGCGTATAAAGTCTCAGTATGTCATTAGCGCTGAAGATGACAACATTGTTTCCGAAATACGACGTACACGCAGAGAGTATATTATAATTTTTATGGTTAAGGGTTTTTATTATTATTTTATTACTGTTGGTTAGTTATGCAAATTTTTTAGTAAGAAAATATGTTAATGTTTTCTGTAAAAAATAACGGTCCTGTCGTGTTTTTATGTATTTGGAGTATTTTATTTTAGTTTACACACATAGTAGACTACATACCGCAAAAACATTTTATATTTTGATGTATGTATGTATGAAGTAGTAAAAACCAGTACAGTGGGGACGGGAAGATCACAGACTTGCTTATTATTACTGGAAATGATAAAAGCACTTTTAAATCAACTCTTCGATGCAAATTAGTTATTAGTAATTTCAAACCAGTGAAGTCCAAACCAAGCACAGTATAAATCAGCAAAGCAAGAAAGTATTAAATTGAGGTGCAGTGCTTACAAATTAGCGTCAAAGCTTTTATTTGAAAGCGATTTTATCACTTTTATTTATAATAATTCCAGTAGACCGGTGAATTCTCCGTTCTACTATGCTTTGATTCCATTATGTCTGTAATGACTTACTCAGAGGAAATCGCTTTTAAAAAAACGCTTGGATGCTGAATTAAAAAAAATAAAAGCTTACTAGGATCACTCTAAAGAGATCCAGATAAATTATTTCCTAAATTTGTATTCAATTGCCGTTACGTATTATCATATCCAATTTAAAATTGATTTAACAAATCTTTATCTTTTGGAAATTTTGCATCATCTTTGAAAACATGTTATGTATCAGCGATATTCAAAAAAAGGCAATGTACATCTGTTTTAAATTATTGTCCTATTTCAAAAATGTCAATCATTCCTAAGATATTTACAAAAATAATTAATGACGAATTGTATCCTATTTTAAAATATAACATTGTTATTAACGAACAACATGGATTTTTAACTGGACGTTCAACTATTACAAACAAACTGTATCTGATTATTTTAGTATAAACGCACAAACAGATGTGATATACACCGATTTTAAAAAGATTTCGATCAATTTGATCATAAATTACGGTAATTAAGTTAAAGTTTATGGTATACATGTGACTTTATTATCATGGTGCTCTTTATTTTTATCAGGAAGGTTTCAAATTGTAAGATATAGCAATTTTTTCTATAATCCTACATCTGCCTCTTCTGGAGTACCATATTTCTACATTAAAGACATTTCTTCTGTATAAAACATTCAAACATTTTAACATTTTGATAAAAAAAAACGGTCTTAAGAAAACTGAGTAAACTCAGTTAAGAGTATCCAAACTTCATGCTGATATAGCAATACATGAATATGACCTGCAATCTAGTATCTATAATATCTTATCTCTTATCCACTATATATATTAATTCACCTCCATAATTCCTTAATAAAAAAAAGCACCATAATCCATAATGACGTCCAGCACTGTGACACTTAACGGACAAATTTTCAAAATGACCCCCAGCCATAAGTCATATTCATGTCAAAATAAAAGCGTCTAGTACTCATGTTTTCTCCAAGACTGTATTGGTTGCAATTAATAAAATTGTTGAGGTTAAACAAACGTTGGAGTTGTTTTTCCCAAGCATCTCAAATATTTTACTAACGGAAGATACTAAAGCAATGGGACTGCTATTATTGGATACATTAGTAGTATCACTCGTTTTAAAAATTGGAATGATAACATAGTGTTTGTATAACTTAGGGTAATCCCCTGTATTAAAACTAAAGTAAATTAAATATGTGATTGACTTAATAATAATAGATGGGATTGCTTTATCCTAATTCTATTTTTTTTTACCCATTCAGAAATATCACCAATAGTATATAAAAGTTATTTTAGAATCTCTAAAGTTCATGTTAATTAAATTTGTATAATATGTATTCTTTGCAACTCTAATTAACGTGCATAAGTTATTTATATGTTTTTAGTAGTCTTTAATTTTGAACCGAGAGGCGCATTTTTAGCCTATAAACTTAACTTATCCCTTTTTCTAAAATAAGTTAATAGGACAGGAGTAATCCATGGTTTCAAAAATTAAATCTTTTCAATATAATCAAAATAAAAATATATATATAATCTAATTATATATATATTTTACTGGTTAAACATTAGTAAGGTTTACCACAGTCTTAACTCAACGGTATTATTAACCGGGTTGTACATGAACCCAAAGTCATAAACGGCTGTTTTTTCAAATTTGTAAATTTTGTTTTGGAAGTTATTAATTATATTCTTCGCGTCGTATGTATTTTTGAGAGATCTTCTTATACCTTCCATATGGTAAGCATACGGATAGCAAGATTGACGAAAGTAGATTTTCACATTTCCTTGAATAACGCTAATATTTGTTTTGACAATTGCAATTTCATCGCTTGAGTATTTTTCAAAAGTAACTCCGTCACATAAAACCATAAAGTCTCCTAGTATCTCAGACATTCTTAGGTTGAATAGAATGTCGGGGGACATTTGGTAAACATACAATAGCGCATTGTGTAAGTGCGACACCAATGAATGAACGTTTTTTACTTTTTCAAGAAATATGTTCAATGTCTCTGTTAAATCAGAGACAATCTTATTCAATATTGTCAACATGAAATCGCAAATCTTTTTCAAAATTGTCGCATGCTTACAACACAAAAATTGATAAGCTTGATGAACTTTAGTACTTAAATTGTGTTTGGTCACTATCTTTTTCCTGTTGGGACTAAGCTCGAGTAGTTTGTTCACAGTTGTGTAATCACTGCTCGTTGAATTATTTAAAATATGTATGTGATCTTTAACTGCGCCCAACTTTTCCCATCCGTCATTTCCTAAAATCCTGTTCATTTGTTCAACGCGTCGCAACTGGTCTGGGTCAGAAATTATTATTTGCGCAAGATTTGATGTTGAATCATAAATAAAGCCTAAATCCTCAAATTCTGCATTTAAAAATGTATTAATTACTTCTTTTGCTTTATTTATTATTTCATATGGTGCAAACTCGGCAGTTATTCTTGCGGTTATATCCTGAACATAAGCCGTAGCTTCCGAAATGCCGTATTTTCCTTCGTGGTACGGAGGTGACCAACAATTATCGTTGAAAAATGTACTCAAGCGTCCTACCATTTCTGACATGTATTCTTCGATTTCCCTACTTTCGGTCTTGACGATTCGTATAATAGTTTCCTCAGTTACATTTTGTTTTAACGTGCTACTGTTGACAGTCTTGCTGTCGTAAAAACTCTTGAAGTAGCCGAGAATTACGGATACGTCCATAGGGAACTGAGTTATTGGTGACATCTTAACAAACCATAAAAGTGAAGCTTGCATAGACAATAGGATGGTATCGTTCTCCTTGATTACATTGGTTAATATTTTCAAACATTCGAAAGATTTGAAAGATTCGGTCATCCCTCTGCATATTGGTCCTATTCCCCTCTGGTAGTCGCTGAACTCCTTTATCACGTTAACATACCGACAACTCAACAATTGGTGAACTTGTCGAAATTTAGTATCGGCATTTTCGTCGGTTACTATCTGTGTATTCGGACCTTTTGCAATCAAATCATTTGCGGTTATTCGGTTTTGAGAGCCCCCCCATCGCTCAATAATTTCCACGCGATAGTGCCCTGATCCTAGATTCGACCATCTAGGGTGTATTAGTAGTTGGTTGATCTGGTCAACGCGATTCGCTGTCGAAAAAGCACTTAATAATAATAATACGTTAGAGTAAATTACCAAAAAACGTACCGCTTCCATTTTTGCACACTAAAATATAAGACTAGTGTTCTGTGTTGTTATACATTAACAATTTTGTTTTCAATCTAAATAATTATTCCCCTATTGAATACTATATTATGTCGTGTAAGCTAGCTATTGGTTAAAAGACAAAGATAACAATGTTCTTTGTTCGCATTGCGAGCATATTTGAAACAAGAGCGCATTATACAAAATAACATTTACGTAAACAATAAGTGCGCATTTCATTGTATTAATTTCAACGTGCGAAGCCTAGACTAACATATCATGATGTTAAAAAACAAATAATAAGAGTTTTTATATTTAATATTTAAGAAAACAAATAGGTTCTACTAAGTAACGTTTTCTGGCGTCCTACTACTTAATCACAATAATTTGACGTAACATTTCATTCAAAAGTGACTGGCAAGTCGATCCTGAACGCTATTAATATACGCTCCTAGACGCGCAGATAAAAATAATACTACACTCCATATTTCCTCCTGCCCTAAACTTGAAACTTCAATAACTTGAGGGGGCTATTGTTAAGATGGCCCCCCCACTTTGAAAACGGTATAACTTTGGAACAGGGGGAGCACTAACGATGGGGTTTTCGGCACAAACCAGCACTAATGTAGCACAATCCGATAATGTTTAAAGAAATTCAAATTTCCGATGTGGGGGGGCCAACTTAATGGAGCCGTTCTAACAGTATGATATGATATCACCAGTTGGATCTTTTGTAGAACGTAATTTTTAAAATTTTGGAAGGCAATTCACAGTTTTAAATTTTAATGGAAACAAAAATAAGAATTTAAAATACTATATTGTGCTAAAAACTAACCATTCTCCCTCAAAATCAAGTAAAACCCACTTAAGTGTTCTTTTTTTAAACTTAAAATAACGTTTTATATTATAAACATAAAATTGAATATTGTGAAACTAAAAACCTTTAACTTTTTTTTCTATCTCTCTTATTAGAGAAAAGTTTATTGATCTCATGCCTGAAAATTGGTTTGAAGGTGGATCTAGTATGGGTGACAAGGGCAATAAATTGTTATAAGCAGAAAATCCACTCTATCCGTTTTCATTAATGCTAGCTAAAAATATTTGGGTAGAAAATATTATAACAATATTTATGTTTTAATAATAATGTCATGATAATATAAATGTATAACCATGTATAATACATGAGTTAATTTCAAACTCTAGAAATAAATTATGCTTATATTATCTTAAACCATTTAACTATTGCACTTCGAATACTGGACGAAGACTTCTATTAAATAAAAGCCAGTACAGTGCGTTCGGGGCATTGTGGGGACGAGAGGTCACAGGTCTACAGATTATATTATACCTGAAAGTGATCACTTTTAAATAAACTCTTCGATTCAAATCTGTGGAAAGATGGTCAAACCAATTATTGCGGTTTAGAAGATATCGTGGGACCAACACTAATGAACTTAAAATGTAGTATTTAGTCTTGTGCAGAGTTTATACAATAATGGTTGATTGTCTATCTATAAAAATGTACCGTTATAGTTACCCAAATATCGTAATTAACAATAAAATAAAAATATATTCATTACCTGTTGACTTTTGGTTCACTCACACGTAGCAACCCAGAAACTGACTAAGGCCAAAGTGTAAATTTACCCAATTTTTGGTGTTTTTCCTTAATAAAAAAAACAAATTGGCAATAGATTTTTGAGAAAATTGTATACGTTATAGTTTTGTTTTAGATCTATCTTCGGTCTCATTTCCAGATCTAAATCTCTAAAATTTCACTTGAAAAAGTGAAATAAAGAAAAAATGTCTATCCCTTCTAGGGGAAAAGGGTTTATAGGGGGATGATAGTTTTTTGGTTTGTTAATGTATATCGATAGTACTATATTTGAAGAACAACTCATATATATTTGGAACTTTTTCTACTTTTTTTAAATAAGTTATAGAGCGTTGTAATTTTAAGTTGAAAAATTTGAACATTTTTTGGATGTTTTTCTCGATTTTGATGTGGAAGGGATGACTTTTTAAAAGTCTTCTAGTTTTAAAGGCTTATTAAAGTACCTTCCAGCTATGATTTCTGATCTATAGATTTGCTATACAAAGAAATCGGTTCAGCGGTTTACGAGATATCGTGGTCCGGACACAAAAAAAAAATTAAATAATAATAATAAAAACACATCATTGTAAAACCAATACCTTCTAATTATTATGAATAAGAAAAGTTCAGTTTTTGTATTTTTTTTATCTGTTGTTACAATAGGTCTCGGAGCACCTAAAAATGTCTAAATTAGGCCGTGAACAACTTTACAATTTTGTTTATAAAAAAATTATCTTATGTTCATTTAAAATATTTTGTAAATATCATTTGGATTTACCGCTGTTATTATTTTTCTGAACAATTTTATTGATACATGCTTACATGGTAAAGTATTGAAAATTCATTTTAAGTTGTGTTATTTATTTAAATAGGAATAAAACATATTTTGATGTAATGTTTTGTATGCTATTTTAAACAGTTACCTGTTAGTCACACACCAATGCAGTAAATAAGAAATATATCTAACTACAAAAACAACATCATTAAAATCTACCTAAGTTTTATATTATTTAAAGTTTCCAAAATTTAACTGATATTGATTACTATAATATTTTGGGGCCACTTTTTTCGGATTTAAGGTCTGGAAACAAGCATTTAAAAAAAAAAAAAAATGTCATAAATACAATTAAACGTTGAATTATTGGGTTAATAAGATTAAAAAAATTGTGGTGATTTGAGATTGGAAATTCAGAGAAACAGAGGCCTCTCATCGATTTAAAGTTGTAGGACAAAGCAGAAAAATATTTTTCACGTGTATTGTTCAAATAATAACATGTTTTCATATTAAAGTAAAAAATAATGAAGGTTACCTAAATACGAATTTATCGGTTTGAAAAAAAACAACAGATATTATTATGTTACTAGTACAGGTTGATTTATTTTGGTCAAGACACTCTTTTTCTCGGAACATATTAATATTTTGAACAATATTTTCGTCCAAGATTTTTTGGTACACATTATACTATATTTTTCAATATTTTGAAAATGTTGATCACCAATTGTTGTAAGCCAAAAAGGGGGATTTTTGTTTTTTTTTAACGGAAACATGTTTTTAATTACATAAATTTGTAGACAAAAAATAAAAAAACATTTAAGCGTTTGAATTTTTATTTAATTGTTCATTTGTTATGACTTTATAATGATAGGCGTTCAGCTGTATGACGGGCTTTACACTTTAGCTGGGGTCAGTATCTACTATTTATGATTATAGTTATCACAGATGACAATCTAGTGTCTACACAATACATCAGGTATCGCGGACTAATAGAGTGACCAGTAACCAACAATTTTTTTGTTTTGTACGAAAATCGTATAATATTTCAACATAACCTATTTCAACTAACCAATTTTGACTTTTCTAATTTTTTCTATAAGTAAATAAGAAATTACAAAGATAATTAAAAATTTCAAGTAAATTTGCTTCATAGTAAAATGGCATAGCATGAATATTGTAGTTTTGGCGTAACTCATTATCTTATATTTTTTTTAAACACCTAAACACATAAATATATCGATTGGTAATATTTTCTGGCGACTTAATTTTTTGACGTTTGTTTTTGGGCACAGCATTTATTTAATCGGTAAGTGTGTAAGAGTTTAATAGGTAATTAATTACAGTACGAATTCAATCAACGGTTTTAATTTAGGTTGAATGTTTTTTTCTGAAAACATTTCATCATTTTGAAACAAATGCTATCATGTCAGAATTATCAACGGATTAATGGTTTTGAGAATGAACAATATCAATAACTAAGGATTTTTATAGCAAGGTGTAATTTATAAATATAAAGCATTAATTTCTCATGTGGCATTATGCATGAGAATGTGTAATATTAATATTAAACAATTTTAATGAAAAGAGTGTCATGTTATGATTATCTTCGAATAATTAGTGATACTTTAATTTGTGTATGTGAATTAATAATACCCAACCATCTGTTTAAATTATTTTTGAAAATTTGAGTAAGCATTATATTTTATATTACTACATACAAGTAATCAGTAATCACTTCTTGATAATATCAATATTGTTTTCATTTTTACTTAAAACCTATGTAAGTATATTATTTTTACTTGGTTAACTGTATCTAGGGCAGTTCAAATGTCTTACCTTCTAATTCTGTGTAACTAACATACATTACGGAAATTTGATCATAGTTTTAGCTATAACTGAACCCAGGTATTGTAGGATCATAGATATATTTCATATTAAATTTATTAATATATAATTATTTTCTTTTTAAAAAGCTGTAATTCTATTAATTAGTATTTAATGATTTCAGTATGTCAAGTAAATATTTTTTTTTAACTTTATATAATGCCACACGGTTTATAAATTCTGCACTTGATGATGAAAAGAAAGTAACGGCAATATTTTTAGATTTACCTAAAGCGTTCGACACAGTAAATCACTGAGCACTTTTAAATATTTTGCCTGAATTTGGTGTTATATTATCAAGTTTAGATTGGTTGAAGAATTATTTGGAAGACAAAAGTGCGAATAGTGCAAATAAATAGTTTTATCGGTAATGAAATGGTAATAAACTGTGGACTACCACAAGGTAGTGTATTGGGTCCTATTCTATTTATCTTGTAAATAAATAGTGTCTGTAATTAAAAAATTGAAGGACTTATTACTACCTATGTTGATGATACGTGCTTACTTTTCTCAGGAAATTTATGGGCTGATGTACGTATTAAAGCTACTAGTTATAACATTATTCCTAGTTTACTTTCATGAACATAATTTTTATCTGAACAAATAAATATTTGGTAACGACACCCTGTTCGGTACTACAGTTTAAGATCCATAAGGGGTTTCTATCTCTTTGAATTGTTTTGCTTCTTTGTATATTTTAACATAAACACGTTAAATCTTAAAAAATAAATATCAAATCATGACAACATTTTTATGGACATCTCTTCAAAGTAAGTTTTGAGTACTAAAGTACAAGTTTTAGATTTTAAGTTATTATCATTTTTACAGTTTTTTTTTTGGCCGAATAGTTTTTTAATATAATTTTATATTTTGAATATTTATGACTTAAATTAACGTACGTTTTAGGTCGTTATTATTATAGAAAATGGCTTTAGATATTAAGAAGTAAATTATATAGAATTTTAATTATAAATCTAAAAATAGTGTAAGGTGCTCAATTTTTTATTAGGTTTCTGCAAAGTTTTTTTTTATTTGTAGAGGACCATTTATATTTTTTAAAAACTTATACTCTCTTAGTGGACCTTGAACCTTGACATTTTAATATTTATAGTGAATAAATATTTTTTACATTAAGATGCCATATTCGATTAAATTATATTATTGTAAACATTTATAATTATTACTTAATATTAAATTTAATTCAACTGTATATACATTATAAAACAATAATATTTTCTTAACTATAACAAACTAAAGAATGGAGGAGAAATAAATTATTATATATATACGAATATCTTAAGAGTTCATAGTATGGAATGCCCAAGGTAGAATATTTCCTAGTAGTCTAGGAATATCCAATTGCTAGTGTCAGCATGAATATGCTGAAACCCTGGATGTGGGTATCTTTGCCCCCATCGGATGACACAAGCAAATTGATCAGTCGAAATTTAGGAGTACTTTTAAGCATAACCTTTTAAATCTACAGAACCTCTTTAAATTTAAGTTTTATGTAGTAAGTATTCCTCATATTTCATAATTACAGTTCAATAATAGAATTATACCGTTTATTTAGTTCATAAAACATAATATTGGTATTCATTTTTTAGGAGACAGATTCTTATTTTTTTAACCAAAAACTCGGCCTATTTCATTTACATCAATATGAACACAATAACAAAAAATGTATTCTTTAGCGTACAAAAATTCTTATATGAAAAAACATGTTATCAAGTATTATTATTGGTTTTCAAAACATTTGTATTTGCTTACAAATACAATGTGCAAGCAAACTCAATCGTTCTAAAATACAAATAATAAAACAAGATAAAGCCAAAAAACAACTTGTTTTCCATAAAAATTAAAATAATATTATTATTAAAACTGTTATACTGAATTTGTAATGTACAACAGTTCGCTTACTGTAAAAAACTTTAAAAATGTGTGATGCTAACAGTTATTTGTCTTTTGTCTAGATTATCAAACGATATAAAACGTTTTGTTTAACGATACACATTTAACGTAACTCGTAGCAACTTAAAAATTGACTACTGTCAAAGTATAATTTCCCCTTTTTTGGAATTTCCCCCAAAAACCCTAAGACCTCACCTAAAAAGCGAAGTACAAAAAAAGTTTTCACGCTTTCCAGGTGAATAAATTTATGATATTTGCTTGATTTGTTAACTTATATAGGTAGTAATAGCATAGTCTAAAACAAGATAGTCCGAATCAAGCACAAGTTAAAACTTGCACGGTAATAATTTACCTTAATGGGGTCCAGTATCTACAGATTCGCCTCAAAGCGTCATATTGAATGTGTTCTTTATTTAAACATTGCATCCTCTGACTACTTTCATTTTAATTTATTATATTTTACTTAATTAGTTATATTATTCTAGACAGCTGTCTTATAACTTACAGAGTTGGAAAATTATCTATTCTCATGATAGTAATATGACGTTCTCGCCTTCACAATCGCTCACTATTGATTTTATTACGGGTAAATCATTATTAGCAGTAATCTCCCAAATCAGTTGCTCAATTTCTCCTTCAAATTGTCTTATGCACACGTTAAATTCAGAGGAACTTTTTTCATACGATGAACAGCTTGCGAAATTTTCATAAACGTGTTTCTCAATTGTTATTTCATCGTTCAACAACATTAAGTCAAAAAACTTAGTTACGACTTCTTCTTTGAACGTGTTAGCGTGTGTTACAAAGTCAGAGGATTTGTCAATTTGGCCAGAGTGAAGAGTATACGACCGCATTATTTCCAACATTATTGTTTTCAATGTGCCGATTATCTGGTGCTGCGACTTCTGAAGTGATTTGACTCCTTTCGACCCGCCTTCGATTTTCGGAAACCGTACCTCGTTATAGAGATTAAATCGATCCGAATTGTCGGCCACGAATTCATCAATTATCGATTTGAATGTTATCTCATCGGGAAAAAGAAATAAGACGTGTGAAAAGGACTCAGACATCGGGAACTTCAACAGTTTTTTATCCCGGTTTTTATTGAAGTTTTCATGCAGCAACTTTTTGTTTTGTTTTATCGAATTTAAAACACTGTCATTGTTTGCATCAGGAAATATAGTCCATGAAAAATGTTTTTCGTATTTCATATTGAAAGCGTTGTCGACTGGACAATGAAAGTAGTCAAAGTGTTTGTCTACTTCAGATAGAACGTATTCGTGCATCCGTTTGTTTTCGAGTAAAATGTCTGCATGTAACGTTAAACCTCCATTAACAATTTGCCCGAAAAAAACACTTATTTGACGGGCGTATATGTAAAGTAACCATAGATTGTGCGCATAATACACTTTTGGTTCCAACAACGAATCGAGCATCATGGACGCTTCTAGGTCGAACAAAAAATCGTCAATTGTTTCCGGCGTGACAATGCTTTTGATGTCATCGAAAATAGCAAATATAGCATAAATAGCATTGATGAAAATAGCATTAATTTCAAATGAAACTGAGCGCAGTAAAGGTATGCGCATTCCATGTGGTAGTACAAGTCCCATCTTTTTTTCTGCAAATCACGGATGGAACTATTTTCCAAATTTGCCCGCTCGTATCGGTCTTGGTTATTGTAACCGGTAGCCAAATGCTTTAAGATTTGTATTTTGTCTAAATAACTCTCGAATTCTGCTTTATCAGAGCTTATCGGCTTTTTCTCGTTGTTACCATACGACTGGTAAAGAAATTGCGTTACACAAAAAAACATTACAAACCAGGATTTCAACACTGCCATTTCGTCACCTCTTACAATTGCTTAACCTGTGAAATATTGTAATATTTTTGTATCAATTTTCAACTATCGCCGATTAAAGACCTTCATGTCGATTTTACTTACTTGAACTTGTAGGTGTGGCTTCTAATGTACTTGTGCGACGTATCTATATGTTTTTCAAAAAAATACCGTCGTTGTTTACACAAAGCTCTTATGTAAACAATAAGTCACACAGCACGACTTCTTAGATGACTAGTATGACCTCGTTACATGTTTATCGTATAGATATTATATATACATATTGATATACCTTTATATTTTATAAAAATACCTTCGTTGCTTACACAAAGTTCTTATTTAAACAATAAGCCGTGCGGTGTGCTACAAAATATTGATGTTTTTTCATCTTCACGTTTGTATGATCGAAAAACACATATCAAATGTGTTTTCTGCAAATATACTATTTCTGTTGGTAATACAAAAAAATGGTATTAAAGGTTTTCTTTAAACCTTATTCTTAAATTACTAAATACCCCACAAGTTTTGGTTCAAAATTTGAAATCGACCAGTTTTTTTAGCTTTGATGATTTTTTACTGGAAATTTATTATACACCTAATAAATATTTAAAAAAACTAAACTTATTATTTCTTTTTTTTTTTTTTGTGGATCTAGAATAAAAATTTCAGGGGTTCGGAATTCGTTCCTATGTGACTCATTTCTCTTTTATGCTCCGGAACTCGTTCCTCAAGATATTCGTTCCGGAACAATTACCCGGAACTCGTTTCTCGAGATATTCGTTCCGGAGCAAATACTCGGAACTCGTTCCTCGAGATATTCGTTCCGGAACAAATAAAATGTAATTGTTCCTTGTCATTATTAATAATTTATTAATGGAACAAAATGTATTGGTTCTACATATTATGTTGTTTCGTTCGAGTTTATTGAAGGTACACATTTTGACATTTACATGTCTTAGCTCTGGCACATAAGCGAAAAAAACGTTCTTTACAAAAGTGTTACAAAAAGGGGTGGGAATAGTAATGGGGTGGGAGATAGGGGGTAAGATATAGGGCTAGGGTGGGAATAGAATTGGGGGTGGGAATAGGGAATGGGGGGTGGGAATTAGCTCTGGCACATAACCGAAAAAAGCGTTCTTTAAAAAAACCTTCACAAACCCGTTACAGGGGGTAGGAGATAGTGGGTGAGAGATAGGGAGTGAGTGATAGGGGATGGGAGATAGTGGGTAGGGGATAGGGAAAGATATAGGAGATAAGAGATTTGTTGTACGTTCAACGTTCAAATTAGAACTAAATAATAAATTCAAAACAGTTTAAGGGCCCAATTTCTCTATGAATTGTTTTAAGCCAGATAATAAACACTACAATTTTAGCCAGAAACTTGATGTTTTAATATATTAGCGCTTGTTACTGCTTCTTAATATACTATATCATTATTTATAATCTCATTTATAATATTATTTATTATCTCGGTACTTCAACGAGACATGTAAATGCTCTTTCGTGGTTGCAGACTCGGCTGAAAAACTTTTTTAATGTTACTTTAGCCTTTGTGTGTGGTATTTTAGAAACAATAGACATATTTATTTAAGTTGAATGTTAATTAATATAAGTTAAATTTATTTTTTCATATTGTTTTTATACAATGTGATCTCAAATTTTCACAATATTTTTATTTTTTACCCCTACTCCCAACTTGAAAGTTTTTTTGATAGCAAATCTTAAAACTTAAACGGTAACGTATAAATTTTATTAACTTTTTAAATTGAGAATAATATACTAAACATTTTGACTGGTCGATGACCAGATTACAATATTTTTTTTTTTAAAGTTATAACAGTTTAAAAGTTAGGATGGGAGGGTAAGTGCGGTTGGGAAATGTGCGCAGATAAAAATAATCTTACACTCCACCTTTCCTCCTGTTCTAAGCTTAAACTTCATCACAAGTTGGGAGGGGTAAAAACAAAAAAATTGTGAAAAATTGAGATCACATTGTATAACAACAATATGAAAAAAAATATTTGAATTTCTTATTAAACCCTATGAGATATTGAGTGGTTCATGATAAAAGAATCACTCTGTATATGTCATGTAAAAAAATTACACTGGAAATTAGCCATATATTATAGCCCGTATGTATCTAAAAAAATATTAAATTAATATAAATTAAGCGTTTTTTAACTTAACAAGTTTAAGGACTGATGGTTTTGATGGATTAGTTGCATACATTTTTCTTAGTATGTATAAATTTATTATAATAACTCTGTTAACTTTCACCATGTATATACTATATATATATTATTTATGTACACTGAAAATAACATTAATTGTTATATCAAATGCATTAACTATAATCTTTTGGTAAATTAATTAACATTTTACTTAAATAAATGTGTCTATTGTTCTAAAATACCACACACAAAGGCTAAAGTAACAATAAAAATGTGCACCGTCAATAAACTCGAACGAAACACATAATACGTAGAACAAATACATTTTGTTCCATTAATAAATTATTAATAATGACAAGGAACAAATACATTTTATTTGTTCCGGAACGAATATCTCGAGGAACGAGTTCCGGGTATTTGTTCCGGAACAAATATATTGAGGAACGAGTTCCGGGTATTTGCTCCGGAACGATTGCAACAGGGAGTCATGAAGGAACATGTTAGGTTAGTTAGAACAAGGAAAGTTAGTATTTTCAAACCAAGCACAGTGTAAACCAGCAATGGTAGAAAGTATTAAATTGAGGTGCTGTGTTTACAAATAAGCATCAAAGCGTTTTTTTTTATAACATTAAACAGTGTGCACTATTCAAATATAAAAAATAAAATATTGCGAAACAACCTATGTCAAATTGCTAAGTTTCAAATCAAGTAAAATTATGTATTCTGATCTAATGACAAAAAAACATTGGTCGAGAACACTAGTCGAATTTACTGTCTAAAAATGTAATTTTCTTGGGATTTACATGTGTTTTAACTATTAACATAACGAACCAATCTAAACCTATTATTACTCAATGGTATTATGAAACTGCTTAGCCAAAATTCAACGGGGTTGTGGGAGTGTTGTCTGCGCCCAACATTTTATTTAGGACTGATTACTGCATACAAATAATATACAAGATTAATCAAATTGTTATGAAATTTTGCGTTATGAGGTTTATTGTTTAAAATAAGTTTTGAAATTCAGAATTTAGTAGGCTCGTAGAGCAGCCGTTGCTGACATAAGTTGTTTTTTTTTAATTTTATATTTTTTTTTTAAATAAATTAAATACAGTAGCTGCGAAACACGTCATTCAAATCATTAATTGAGAAATTTCTAATCGAAATTACGGTTTGAGGAGTTGCTATTGAAATAATATACATAGACAACAGCTAAACCTACCTTAACTGTTGTACATTTATTTTATATAAACATTTGTCAAGTGTCCATTAGTACTTATGTTTATAGGTTAGGTTAGGTTTATACATTATAACGCAAAATATTATTTCTATAGGTAATATAATTTAATTTTGTGCTAGCGTTGCATTTTTGTAAATTCACTTTATGTCCATTCACTTTGTTGTGTATAATATACTATATTAGTTTTCAAGCTTTGTTCGAGCTTGATTTATACTGCACTGTTTTTTTTTTTAAATAACACTAATTTTTTGGTAGTACATTTTTTCAGACCATCACAGTCTCCTAGACAGCGGCTTAAAAAAGGCATGTAAAAAAAAACAAACTTTATTGAGTAGTGCTACAATATTTTGATCATAATATAATATAGATATTTTCTAGTTTCTAGAATTTTGTTCTAAGTTTCTAAAAATGTTCAAAAAAGCCAAGTGAACTAAACACATGTTTATTACTTATTTCTGTTATTTTGAAAATAAACATGCCAATAATTCATTAATTTTGTAGGGGAAGTTTTCAGCTGTAAAAATATATAATATTTTATTGCGTCCCGTTGCATCTCCAACGCACAAAAATGTATGGCAGCCCAAATTTGGGCCTCTGGATAAAGAAATATGTAGACGGTGTTAGAAAATAAAAGCCATGCAAAATTTTTAATTTTTTGAGAAAATTGTACCTATACGTTTTAGTCTCATTCTATATGTATGTAATTTTGGTCTAAACTTACCTTTTTAGGGGGTGGGGGAAAGGGTTTATGAACTTTAACACTGTGGTTTCGGTTAGAACAATTTGTGATAATATGGACGTGTCCTCCAAATTTGTAGATAATATCCATAACAATCCACTAAAAAACACTAACCAACATAATAAATATACTTAAGTGTGATATTGATATTATGCAGAACGACAAGGTTAGATTGAATAAGGAAGATCTTATAACAGAGCTTAACTTGTGTACGACAGTAGATAACTGATATTCTACTACACATTTTAAATAAACATGGGAACCCAGAAATTCATAGACTTGATATTTGGCGGCATAGAAGTTAAAAATACGAACGGAGTACCGTTCCCAGTTTCTGACCTATTTTCTGTAAAATTTAAAGTTAGAACCGTGACTTAATCATTCGTGTAAAATTAATTCTATATATTGAATGTTCGACTTAAAACATTTTTTTTTGGGCAAAATATTGCAAACATTTTTATACTTTGGAAATCACTAAATATTAAGTTTTATCTCGCTCTTTGATAGGTCTTGTGTTGTATATAAAATAATGAAATAAAGTCTAGATTAATCCACTTGTATTTTATTAATTAAGTTACTAGACTATTAAAGCTTATACAGGGTGATTCTTTTATCATTAAACATTATGGAAAAAAAATTTAATTATCAATTAAACCCAGTGAGTCATTGACTGGTTCATGATAAAATAATCACCCTGTATCTAACACGAGTTTTGTACTTTAAATACGAATTTTATTTCGTTGCTAACCCAAAATAAACGAATGACGATGAATTTTTTATGTTGTGGCCAAACATTTTTTAGTAGTTTTTCAATATTTGGCTTTAATTGATTTATTGGCCCACATTCACTCGGTTAGTTATGTTGAATCAATTCTATGTACCACGGGGACGCTTTTCACAATTGCAACTAGATCTGGGACTAGGACTGGGACCCTTGAGTAAGAGGGGCACATAATGAATATAATGTAATGTACATAATATGTAGATACAAAAAAAAATCCGAGACGGGGTATGCTAAAGCTTTACAGTTGTCTCCATTATTATTATGTATTTGTAGGCAAGTCGATAAAATGGCAAAACATTCTACGAATTGTATTTTTTTGGGGGGTTTTCTATGTGCTCGCAATAATATTTCATATGTTGACAAATTTCACTAAACAGGCGTATTGTTCAAGGGCCAAGTACACAGTTGTTTTGATATACAGGGTGTTCCAGCATGAAAGGTAAGTAATAGGTGATTAGACATTTGGGACACCCCCAAATAAGACCCCCGTTTTTATTTTTTCGATAACTCAAAAATTGAAGGTTTCATCAGTTAAGTAAAAAAATAATGACCTAAAAAAACAAAATAATTTTCCCTGTTATTCAGTACAAAAAGCTCACCTTAAAAGAGGGGTCGAATCATTTTCAGTCTTTTTCAGCCCCCAACTCTTCTCTTATCACTTATCTTATCATTTTTTTCTTACCTCTAGACTCTAACCATTCATATGTTTTACCAATTATTTCTTATCTTTTATCTCTTATCATTTATTTCTGTTCTCTAATCATTTTTTGAGTTAGGGGCCGAAAGGGACTGAAAATGATGTGACCCCTCTTTCAAGGTTAGCTTTTTGCACTGAATAGCATGGAATATTTTTTTGTTTTTTGAGGTCATTATTTTTTTACTTAACTGACGAAATCTTTAATTTTTGAGTTATCGAAAAAATAAAAACGGGGGTCTTATTTGGGGGTGTCCCAAATGTCCAATCACCTATTACTTACCTTTCATGCTGGAACACCCTGTATATATTATATTCTTTTTAAATGGATTTTTAGGTAATATATATTATATTCTTTTTAAAAGTATTTTTCTACACCCATAAGATAAATATCAAGTTTGCAAAAAAAAACACGACTAAAGTACATAACACCTAGTGTATTTTTTTTTAGCTGCCGAAGAAGTATTATATTTTCAGGTATTTGTACACAAGTATTGTGTTTGAAAAAAACCAAACTTAATAGCGTTCGCATTTTGTTTTTCTTCTTTTTGCACATAACGTATCCCTGGTTATTGTAAAAATTCAAAGCAGTAGTGAAAACAAATAGTTGGAATGGACTAGATAATAAAATACATGTTTACTTATTCGGCGAACATTATTTTTATTGGTAGACAGGTATCTATGTAGTAGACATTATATCATTTAAGTGATAGGTAACAAAATATGTTATTTAGAATACGCATTGTTATTAGAGAAATCTTAAAGTCGAAACATAATTATGATAAACAAAGTTAAACGTTTTACAATATACACGTATTAGTGAGCATATGTATTTTTAAAAATGTGACACGGATCTTGGACACTGTAGTTTTGGTGGTAAATTTAACTATCGTTGGTTTCCAGCTATTAAAATATTGTGTCAAAAAATCGATTACTTATACATACATTGTAATTAAAATTAAGGGTTAAGCTACCTTTGTATATTATTTAGTATTCTCATAGTAGTCTCTCTAAGTAATCTAAGGCTTTACTTCTACTAGTACCCATTGTTTTATTCTCAAAATAATTGTGATTTAAAAATAACAAATGATTATGAAAAAAAAATTCCTACAAACACCCCTCCTAAAACATTGGAAAAACAACTCGAATATTTCTTTTTAACCTATATTGGTATAATAATTTTTAGTTGTTGATCTAACGTGGCCAACTTAATGTTATTCTCAACAATCTAAGGTATCTGTAGTATTTTATACACATTTAATAGCTCTATTGAAAATATTTTTAAAGCAGCTAGTAGCTATGTAAAGCTTGAAAACTGATATTATCATCCAACGTACAGTCATTCGAAAAACGAATAATAAAATTACATATTGTTCAATTTGAATTTTAATACAAAAATATTTTATATCAAAATGTCAAATACTTACTATCATCGCCTGGCGGTAGTGGATCTGAAACAAAAAAAAAATGAATCAAATACTTGTTTTTCCTATTTTATCGTTATTTTTTAAGTGCCTATATTGGTATAAGATCATTTTGGATAATTGATCTAAACCATTTAACTTTGTTAACTACCCATTATGGGTTTTAAACAATGTTTACACATTTTAAGCCTTTTGAAAATAATTTTAAATCTGCTGGTATTCTTGTAAAGGACAAAAACCGATATTATCATCCAACTTACAATCAGTTGAAAAATAAATAATAAAAATGTATATTTAATTTAATTTTTATAACTTATATAAGTTTTATCAATGTCTCAAAGTCTCGAAGACTTACTATTTGCGATCCAAAGGCTTCCTAGCAACCCTGAAACAGTAAAAAAAAAATTTAAACACTTGTTTTCCAATTTTATTTTTATTTTTCAGGTTTATTTTTCACTTCTATAATTTATATACGTTTTATCAAAGTCTTAAAGACTTACTCATTGCAGTGTCTACCGTTCGTCTTGTTACTGGTGGTCGTGGTGGTATAACATCTGAAACACCGAAAAAATAATTGAAATACTTATTTCTCTATTTCATTATTATTTTTTAAAAAATGTTTATCTACTTATACCTAACCTTCAGTTAGTTCTTAACTAATTGTATAATATTGCTAATATACATGGTGGAGTTATTCTTATATTCAATGGTTTAATACATTTATAGCATTTTATACACATTTTAAGCTTTATGGGAAATAATAAAAAAAAACTGCCTCTTGATTGCTGGCCGTCTGAAATATCGAAAAAAAAACCACTCATATAACCCATTTGTAACATTTCATACACATTTTAGGCTTTATCGAAAATAATTGTACAAACAGCTGAACTTACAGTCATTTGAAACCCGTTTAGTACAAATATATTCTCAATATCACTTTTATAGCGTATTATAAGTTATGTCAAAGCCTTAAAGACTTACCAATTGCGTTTTCCACCACTTGTTGTGCTGGTCGTGGTGGTTGTGATGGTTGTGGTGGTATAACACCTGAAACACCGAAAAAATAATTGAAATACTTGTTTCTCAGGAAGCGGGCTGAGATTTGTTTTTGTTTTTTTAATAAAGACAATTTTTTTTTTTAAATCTGAAAAAACTATTTTAGTTTTCTTATTGAAAAAAAAATATGGCTTGGTAAATTTTTATTTTTCGCACATTTTGGGAGTAAAATGTGAAAAAAAATGTTCTTTAAGAATAACATTTTATTTTTTTACTCCTAAAAATGAAAATCAAATTTACAAGACATATTTTATTTTATAAGAAAACAAATAAAAATAGAATAAAATCCGCATTCCCGTTATTAGACAAAAATGATTTAAGTTTCGGATTTTATGATAAAAATTTAAAACAGGTCGACTTCTATTATTTTTTTTTAATAACAAACATTGCTAAATTTGTCGTTTTCTACTTGCTAGCTAATTTGGGTTAACACTTGTCTACTAAAATATTATTATAAAGGTAGATGAAACCGTTTAAAACTGCTATTATACTTATCCTTTGTCAAACACAAAAGCCGATATTATCATCCAACTTGCCGTAATCGAAAAGCGTCATTGGAATCAAATCAGCGGCTAAAAAATAGAACAATTTAATGTGTGTACTTCCTTCAACACCTGAAACATGGAAAATAGATTTGTATAATATAAAATATTAATTAATAAATAAATACAGAATTTTAAATTGTTATGTACTTGTAGACACTGCCAGAATAATGAACAGTGCGGCTGTTGGAAACAAAATGATGCTATTAAACTTCATGTTTAAAAAAAAAACAATTAATCTTGAATAGTAACTTGCAAAAAAAATATTAAAACACCAAACGAAATATGAATTTTCGGATTCAGAGTAAAATTGTTTTGTTTAAAACAACTACAGTAATTATAATTCAACTTATTGAATATAACTTGCTCCACTTGCCAAAACAAACCGAAATATTTTTTATGTATTAAAACACTATCTGCTCTATTTGTCAGTAAAATAAGCAATAAATTGGTTATATATTTTAGCATGGCATATACCTGAAGAAAAGAGATATATCCCAAAATGTTTTAACATGGAAAAAAAATAAAAAACATTTCATTTTACCGCGGGTTTTTGACTATTTTCATAATATCTGCGATAAGTTTGCTTTATTTATACCTATTTATATATACCTACAGCAATCTCTTTTATTGTTGAATTTTTTTATTTTTTATTATAAGACTACTAATACAATGTTTATATTTTGTATTGGTTTATACTTAATCCTCTACAATTCTGAATTTTGACGCTGGTAGAAGGTGGTTGCCTTAATCGGGGTGGATTTCTCTGTAGTTGAAACGCCCTCGTTTGTCGTTTTTTTTAACCGGATTTGAGCACTTGGGGAATACTATTGAAATTTACATATAAAGAACGAAACAATACTATACAATGAATTTATTTTGAATCAAGAATAATTTTCCTTATGTCGTTGCTCGGATGGAGGAAACTACACAACGATGAACTGCAATCCCTTTTTCAGCGACCAAATATACTGAAAGAGATTAAAAAAAAAAAGACTGGTTTGGGCAGGACATATAATAATACAGATAGTTAAGTGCTGACTTATATTATATGAAATTTAATTTTAAGCAAAGCATATTTATTTTTAAAAATGGTGGGATTAATTAATATTTTTCCATAAAAGTGGCTGAAAGTTTTTCTTTGATTGTTTTTTTCCAAACCGTAGTTTTAGGAACTAAAATTTGACTTAAAGTAGAGGCAACCAAGTTATACTGTAGTAGTGTAAATCTATTACACGTAAAGTTGGTTTTTTATGTGTTCTAACAGAAAAATAATTTTCAGGGACAAAAAATATTGTGGAAACTTGAAAACCAAAACTTGCATAAAGTTATTAAAACTAATAGTACCCAGTATAGTAGTATCGACCTAAAAAAATAAGAACAAAAATAAGATGGTTTTTTAGTGAAATGTTTTTCGCATATAAAACATTTGTACAAATAGGAACAGTTACGACGACAACAACAGCAGAAAACACAAAAACAATTTCGTTTTTGAACAGAAAATGAATAGATTTTCAATTGAAACCTACGCATCGATAAAATATCTGTTTATATTTTATATTGCAAATTGAGAACAGTTTTTAAAAATACCGGCCATAATATACGGTTTTGATAATAAAAACTAAAACAAAAAAAATTATAAGGATTATGATGCATTGCAAAATGTTACAAAATATATGACATTATGTTATTTTGCAAATAACAGAGTACCTATTTAATACATTTTTTTCTATTAGCCCCATAAAACAATCAGGCTTCACTTTTAGATACTCACATCGAGCATTCTTCAAAATTAAGCTACTTTTTATTTACCGATATTATTTTCAATCAATTTTCAAAAAAATAAATAATTATGTTCACTCTTGACGTGGAGCTTTTATGGTGGGCCAAAATGTGAGTTAATTGAGGCTGTTGAATATTTTTTAATAATTATAATTTCAACTTCAATGTTACTTTAAAAAAATGTTTTACTTTTTTAAGTGGTTTTCTTATATCACAAAAAAAGGTTATGGTAAAAATTGATATTTTGAAGTAAAAATAATATATTGACAAATTTTGATTGGACGAGTATGTGGACCGATATCTGTGCAACGCAAAAGCATTGGGAACAGCATGCTTACTTATTAAACATTGAAGAAAATGCTCTTAAGTATATATTACAATAATAACGTTCTACAATGCATTCAAACACAAGCATCAAAACAAAATTTGTTACAAAAAAAAATAACTCGTATTTTCCGTTTTTTTACACTACCTCAATCCAAGCAGATAACAATTTACTTTCAATTAAAAACAATTTTGAAAAATTGACAATTCTTATTATGTTAAAACATAAAAGATGTATAATACAAACCAAGTTAACAAATCCTCTAATAAATGTATCTCTAGACTTTGTACGATGAATGTAAAAGACGTTTTAATAGAAATGTACAATAAAAATAAAGTATTTTATTTTATTTAAGTAAAAATATTTTGTTTCGTCATTTTTGACTCAACTAATACATTTTCTTGAGCATCTTGAATAAACATAAAATTCAAATAAAATCTAGCATCAGATAATATATGTATTATTAGTATCTGGTATGGAATGAAATGGGAATACAAATGTATACTGAAAGTGATAAAAACACTACAGCAAAATAGGCTTTCAAAGCGAATAAATGGTAAAGATATTAAAAATCTATAAGATCTAATAAAAAATGCGTATCGTCTGTACCATTTATCGTAATCAACTAGCGTATGATTAAATTATTTTTCAGATAAACGATGAATGTAGATTTAGTTACTCATAGCAACCTGGAAATTTAATCTGTAAAAGTGTAAATTAAAAATAGTACTACATTTCACCTTTCCGTCTGCCCTAAACTTGTAACTTTTATAACTTCAAAAATAGTTATCCGAAACGGGTGGTCGACCAGTCAAAATGTTTAGTACGTTATTCTCAATTTAAAAAACTAATAAAATATACACGTTACCATGAAAAATTCAAAAATTTCACTCAAAAGAAAACTAAGTCGGGACGGGAATGTATAGAAAAAAAATTTATGAAAAATTCAGATCACATTGTATAAAAACAGTATTAAAAAAAAAAACGTTTTAATTTCTTATTAAACCCTAATTGAGAGGCCTATGATAAAAAAAATCACCCTGTATATAATTGTGTACATTTTTATTCCTCTATTGGGAAATTGGGCTATTGGTTGAATTTTGGAACACAAATTATTCTATTCGGAAAACTTATTAGTTTCCTTGACATATGTTATGAAATGAAAAGTGTGTTTTCGGATGATCATACGAAAACGCGTTTAAATGGGGTTCAAATGAACAACAGGCTTTTGAAAAATAAAAAATAAATATAGTTTAAAAAAACTAAAAACACGCTTAAATAGTAAAAAAACTAAAAAGTAGAAAATAATTTTCAATATAGAAATCAATTAATATAAAAAATAAATAGTATTTTTGTGAAAAAAGCGTGGGGTGCTACATACATCTGTTCTTGAAAAGCGCCCAACGCTTTTTTCACAATAACACTATTTATTTTTTATATTAATTGATTTCTATACTGAAAATTTGTATTAATTGATTTCTATATTGAAAATTATTTTCTACTTTTTAGTTTTTTTACTATTTAAGCGTGTTTTTAGTTTTTTAAACTATATTTTTTTATTTTCCACTTTTTAGTTCGATGTGCTTTAAAATCGTGTTTATTTTAAACTATATTTATTTTCCACTTTTTTAGTTCGATGTGCTTTAAAATCGTGTTTTTTAATTCTAGTACATACGTGTCTCTATTACTTGAAAACTTCAGGTAAACAACAATGAATACACGCATGTACGTTCGGTTGCCTATCTCTTTTATTTAGTTACATAGTTACATACAAACATGCATACATACAAGTGAAGCTAATATAAGCGTGTTAAAAAAACATTCCAATAAGATAAAAAGATAAAAATCCAAATAACTACAAAGTTATCTAGTATAGGGCGTGTATAGAGTCTTGTGCTAATCATAATTTCTAGTAGCAATGAGTGTATGTTTCTTTAGCCAACTTAACAAAATTGGAATTCTAAGTTCTATTAGTTCTATTAATTTTACTTATAGAACAAAAATCGTACTTAAAAGGTAGTTAAAAGGTACTTTAAAAGTTTACCTCTTCAATAGGGTAATTTTTTGTACGCAGAACCGTTTACATATGTAAATTGTATTTAAGTCAATCCAATATCAATTGAGTTGGCCTGACAAGATATATTTCTTGATGATTAAAGTTTTATACTTTTGAAAAATTTAAATAATTGACCGGTCAACCACATTTCTATAGACACTAATTAAGGACAGGAAAAAAAGAGAGGGAATCAGAAATAGAACCAAACCGTTATTTCAGCCCTTAAATCATTAAATTTGAATTAATTCAAAATGAAAACGCTTTCTCCCTAAGTGGGATGGGATAAAACTCAATTTCAAATAAACAAACAATTATTTTTATAGTTCCATATTAACGGAATGCAGTTATTATATAAATTACAAAACATAATTATTTTCATCACTTCGAACTTCAATTTTGAGAAATCGTATTGGGCCAAAAATCCAAAAATTTAACCCTTTTTCAAAATCGAGAACATTTTGGTAGGAAATATTATAACAAGAATTATGCTTCAATAATAATGTCTTGATAATATAAAATTTAGTGTAAACATTTAATGTAAAACCAATACATGAATTAATTTTAGACTCCAGAAATATGTTTTACTTATACAATCTGAAGCCATTTAACTATTGCAATTCGAATTTTGCCGAGTTGTATTGCAATTAGGACATAACCATAAAAAAAACAAATAATAATATGATTAATAAATAATACTGGCGGATGGCTACTATTAAAAATGTATAGTGTATAGAAGATAAAAAAAATATGGTGCTCAGCATCATTTTTTTTTTTTATAAAAAAATTATATTAACTAAATAAACAATAATTATTATGAAAAAGAATATTTTAGTTTTTGGCCCCTACAAATTTCCAATTACCTGATGAATAATTTTACTATTTTATATATTAACTGTTTTTTTTTTTAATTAAAAATATTTTGAAAATATCATATGGATTTATCATTTTTTCTAGTAATTTTCTTGGGTTTTACATGTGTATAACATAACATGTGTTATTGGCCACTTTTCGGTTATTGGTTATTTTGTGGAATATAAAGCTATGAACCAATCTAAACCTATTATTACTCAATGGTTTTATGAAACTGCTAAGAAAACATTAAATGGGGTTGTGGGAGTGCACATTTTATTTAGGACTGCATAAAAATAATACACAAGATAAAAGATTAATCAAATTTTTATGAAATTACAGTTTATTGTTTAAAATAAGTTTTTAAATTCAGAATTTAGCAGGCTCGCGGTACATTTTTTCAGACCATCAGCAGCGGCTTAAAAAAAGGCATGTAAAAAAAAAAAAAAACTTTATTGAGTAGTGCTACAATATTTTGATCATAATGTAGTATAGATATTTTCTAGTTTCTAGAATTTTAGTTTTTTTTTATTTTAAATCCATTCAAACAATATTATGTCTTTATACACATCCCATGTGGCTATTCTCTACAAGACAACAGCCGAGTGCCATTACACAAAGCTGGCTATTGACATCAGCTAAATTATAACAAAACTAACTAACAAAACTTAATATTATGTAAATTGTGTTACGTAATGTAATAAAAACAAACCCTATGGTGAATCGTTTTTAGGATAATCACAGTGTAATTACACAGGCGGCAGAGGCGATGCCTGTACAACATCCTTGATTTTTTTCCAACAACAATATTTTACAGACAACCCTTAAATGTAAACACAATTACTACACAAGTGTTTTGGGGAAATCTAGAAATGAATTATTAAACTTGGATCGGATAAATTCTGAAATCATCCGTCAACGTTGTATCGATGAAGCGCACGACGTTTCTTTGAAATTTTGTGAAAATTCATTGTGTGTCACTGTCCTTAAAAAAAAATGCAATAGATATTTTATACATTATATAACAGTTTAATAGTTTACATGGAGGCTACAATGACATTTTAGCACTATTGAAAAAAAATGAATCGCACATATTCACGTTAATTGTCATCTACGTTACACGACAGCGTACACAAAGTGATTTCACATTTTTCCGCATCATAAATATAAGCCGTTTATACATTAGTTAACGACCATTTTACGCCTTGAGCGTACATCAATTTTTACGTCGATAAATATATTATTATTGTTTTATCGCGCAGGATTTTTGCAAAATTTAATTGCCGGCTCCCATCATAAACACCACACGCAAGACCACTAGACAACAAGACATAATATAGTGCCGCTAGTAATAATATCAATATAAACCATTGTGTAGAATAATTATATTATTGTAAGTAGTACTTTTGTTAACTCTCAGCGTGTGTCATCGATTCAAAATTTGGAAGACAAGACAAAATAAAAGAAAAAATAAACAATTTGAGTCGATCGAGACCAAAACAGACTTCAACTTCAGTAGTGTATATTTGTAGTGTATATATATCAGTAGTGTAATTCACTAATTATTATTATTATTACTAATATTATTCAACTAAAGTTGTATGCACTCACGGTTATCACAATAAAACTACTAACTGGCCAGCTGCCGCTTACAACCCTCTAACCGTGTACAAATCATAAACACCAACAACAATGGACACACACACAAATCTAAAATAAACAGGAACGGTCAAGGTTTACACGAACAATATTACAGCATAGGATGTACGTACAAAAATACACTGGAAATAAAAACTTTAGTTTGACAATCAACGAAACTAGTGGAACATCACCACATAAGGGTGATTATGTTATTAATGTATTTTGCCCTGTGGCCAAAATACAAAAATTGTTTAACGTACAAGGTGCAATATCGCTTATGGAAAAAAAAAACTCAAAATATAATATTTTAGCTTTAAATAATAACTTGAAAACACACCATAAAATAAAATCTTGTGTGTTGTGACTTGCCCATTAATACTGATTGTTATCAGCAAATCTGTGATAACAGTCCCCAGACGGCTGTAGCAGTGGTAACCACTGCGGTATCAGTGGTAACCACTGCGGCATTAGTTTAAATTTTACAAGTTACGAAAAGTTTACTTAAAATCGAGGATGACACGATTGACGTTTATGTGAGTTCAACTTTCAAGTCACGACTTCTACTAAAAAGGTACTTTTGCACATAGTTATTAAACATAGGTGAGTTGTATAAAATTGCATAGGTACCTACCGCAAAGATTGCTCTGAGGTATGTTTTGGAACAGATATACACATGACGTGTAATAAGAATCAGCTGCCATAAAAAAAAAAAAGAGTCGTCCAGAAGCCTGGTAATTACACAAAATACAATTTCTTACTACTATATGTTGTTTACTTTCTTTCGCTCATAACATTTAACCACAGACTACCTATATGAAAATCGTATAGTTATATAGTCTGTGATTTGACCTTTTCAAAAAAAAAAAAAATTACCTTTAATCTAGCTTCTAATATAGGTAATGATTTGGGAAATCAACAAAAATGTTCAATTTAATATTTGAAGTTTGAATTCTGATTTCAGTGTTAATGATAATAATTATTCATAAAATACCTATACCAATTACAAAAAAATCAAAGAACTTAAATCACAACAGAATCAGAAGGTTACCTTGTTGTTTTGTTATAATATTAAACTAAAATTAGTCTATAATATTGTTGTATATTCCTACACTCGAATTAAAGTCGATTTTATTCTGTTGAATTTTAAATAAACGTTTATACCATTTTTGATATGGTACATAATATTTTTTAATATTTACTTAACGTTGAAAATACAAATATTGAAGTCTCCAGTACAAAATGGAATGAATAGAAAAAACCAAACTGTTGATTACTTTTTATAGAGGGATATGGAAGACAAATTTGAAAACCCACATCAAGGTAAACACATACTAATGTTATACTAAATATACTCAGTGGCGTATTTACAACTGTTTTTGGTGGAGGAAATAGCCAAAAAAAAAAAAAAATGAGTAAAACAGTGAACTAAAAAGTACCTAACTAATATATAAGTTAACCAATAAATTGTAGCACATTTTATTTAAAATGTCAATTACTTTGAAAACAACCAACAATTTTAAATAATGTTAAACATCTTTAATTTTCGACTAAAAAGAAAAGCGTGGGCCCTATATTCATCAAAGTCCCTCATAAATGTATCAAAAAATGTTTTATACTGTAAGTTTTTTTGTTATTTAAATTTGGTTTAATATTATTGCGTGACACATACATTTCAATACATTTCATAATACTTAACTCAATGAATTTGGACTTTAATTTTTATCAACTGAAAACGCTAGAAAGTAATTTTTTTCAAATCGATATTCAGACGTTGGATCTATGCATATATGTATACATGTACCAAAAATTAAAATATATTACCAAACAAAATGTGTAAATGTGAAAAATGTTCCCGTTATTGATAGATATGTTTCGTACAGAGTCCTACCTAATTTATAACAATATACTTGCTTGTAATTCAAACGAGTAGGTACACTTATTATTTCATCAATTTTTAGTATTTAAATTGAAATATAATATATTGTACCTACTGATATTATTACAAGATATTGTATGTTTTTACTTAAACGATTCAATATGAGATAATGCATTGTTTTATTAAAGCAATATTAATTGGGATATTAAACAAATTTTATGATCTCTGATAATAGTAGTTTGGTAATAATTGTGGTTTATCAATTTGTATTACATTTATACAACATTAATGAATAATAGTTAAATACGTATAGAATATTAAAGTGCATATAATAATGTAGAATAGATAGTGTAAGATAGCATTACTAGTTTATAGGGGGAAAAGATGCGAATAATTCGTCATTTGTAACAGTATCGTGTATTAGAAATGAATCTATAGTCGAAAACGTTCCATTTTGATTGACTCTTTTTTTGAATTCCTCGTAACTCGGGTGACTGAAACACGTGTGATAAAAATGTTTAGTTATATTTTCTTTAATATTCTAATAGTTTTTTTTTCACCGTCATAAATTAAATATACTCAGTCATACGTGTGTTTTACAAAGCAATAATGAATATTATTGTTAGTTTCTAATAATTTAATGTTGTCATTCTGTTTTTGTAGTTATACTCGTAAACGATCGAAAGCACTTATAAACGCTATAAAGGCTGCAAAATGTGTACAGGGCGTCCCACAAATATTTGACAAATAAAATAACTAAAAGATTTTCTTTTTTTTAAATCAATTTATACTCATTAGCGCTGTAAACATCACACATTGTATTGTATTTAACTTACACTGTTTTTATTTTATTTTTTGGTTACTTTTATTTTTTTTTTAGTTTTAAATTGCCATTTTATATAGAATAATTTGCTGAAAATATTTTCCAAAACTGTTTTTCGACCATTCTAAATTCTCGGCAAATGGTTTCAAACGGGTAAAATGCAATAAAATTGCCATCTTAAATTAAAAAAAAAATAATAATAATAATAGTTTAAATTAGTTGTCAGTTAGTAAGCGTCATAAAAAAAAACGTGGGTTTTACAGCGCAAATAAAACTAAATTAATTTTAAAAAAAAAATCTTAAAAATACTCACTAGCTCAAATGTTATTTAATTTGTTAAACCGTTGTGGGTAATCCTATTTAAACAATGGTTTTTTGTTTTTTTAATATCCTTTATTTTTAAAAAATATTTGGCTCAACAATTAGACAGTGATAATAAGTAAATTGTAAATGTACGGTTATATTTCAACAAAGTAAGTAGCAATAAAAAAAGAGAATAATTTATACTTAGGTACTACCAATGATCTCTGTTGCGTACAATGTTATACACTAGTATTGCCTATTTTAATGGACTATTAAAAAAAAAAAGTACTTACTCAGTTGACATTTTTTTAACCAGTACGCCCTCTACAAGCAACAAGAAAATATTATATGTCGACTATAATGTTTGTAATTAACTATATCGATTGTATACTACTAATATGAATAATACACCGATGTTATAAAAGTTAATATATTTTTTTACATATTATGTATTGGGTGCAGTAAGTTGGACGTTTTACCAAATTAATATTCAAGCTACACAGATTGTCACTCGTTGTTAAATTGTTTACATTGTTGTTAAATTCAAAAATCCAATAAGTTTATCACATTTGGGTGGTCAACTTATCGTGAACCACTCAATATCTTACTGGGTTTAATTAATAATTGAATGGTTTTTTCCACAATGTTTTTATACAAGGTGATCTCATATTCTCACATTTTTACTTAGTTTTTTCGATAGCAACGTTTGAAACTTGAATGGTGACATTTCGTTAAATTGTTAATTGAAAATAATGTACTAAACACAGGTTGACTGGTCGATAACCAGTTTTGGATAATCAGTTTTTTTAAAGTTATAAGAATTCAAAAAGTTAGGACGGGGAAGTGCGGTTGGGAAATAATACTACACTCCACCTTTCCTCCTGTCCTGCACTTGAAACTTCATTAACTTCAAAAATAGTTATCCAAAACAGGTTATCGATCAAGCCACATTTTCGGTACATTATTCTCTATTTAAAAAGTCAATGAAACGTATGCGTTACCATTTGAGTTTAAAAAAAACTAAGTTAATAGAGGAGGGGTAAAAACAAAAAAAAACAAAAATAGTGAACATTTGAGATCACATTGCAAAAAAAAAAAACACTACCTATGTATAGAAAAAATGTAATTTCTTATTAAACCCAATGAGATGTTGAGTGGTTCACGATACATGTCGATCACCTTGTATAGTATGTATCCGAAAGGATAAAATATAAAGTCTTGTAAAATATGAAAAGAAAAAAACATACCACCAAGCCACGTATTATCTCCTGTCAAAAAAAAAAACCAATAAGCTGTTAATACAACAACTATGTATTTACAAAATTAAATACAAAGCTTGTTTATTAATATTAAGATAACAATTATTGTATACCATCATACAGCACACAGTTCGGCCGTACTAGAAAAAAAAAATAATAATAACAAAATAAGTTTAACGTCAGTGTATAATACAATTTGAACTGCAATTATTATTTAGCAACAATTTTTTCAAAAACTCAATTTCGAAAATATTCCATTTAAGATGTAGTTTAGTTTTTGTAAAAATAGTATACATCATATAAAAAAAAGCAGTTGTATAACCTAATATTATACATTAAAAAAAAGCAGTTCTATAATCTATATAATTTTTTAAATATATTTTTAGTTGCGTTATACGCAATAGTTAATTTGTTGTAAAATATTTACGATCAGATGTGAAAAAAACAGCAATGTCCCATTTCTCTAAATTAACGTGACTCTGTTCACAATCACTGGTACCTGCAAAATGAATCGCATAACACGTCATCGGTTTAAACGAAAGTCTTACCCCTTAAGTCGATACATACATGTGTAGTACATGTTAACTCGTGTATTATAAAAAAATAAAAATTGTATAAATAATGCGTAGTACCATAAAATGCCGATAGCAGTACACTTGAAACGAAAATTACTTGCACGGATATCATCATAATATAATATATCTGATTTGTACACAGAAGACTTGAGTGTTCAATGCCCAAACGATAAAAGGTCTATGGCGACTTGGACTAATGTCGATAACATTAGTTAAGTAGAAACGTCTAACTTATGTACATAAAAAAAACTTACAAAAAAAAAAACCCCGTGTCTCAAAACCGATGACTCGAGTTTGTTTGGGTGTTTATAATGTTTGTTCTTAAATCGTATTGAACACTGCTAAATTATTAAAAAAAAAAAATCAATTTATTTTTTAATTTAAATATGGTACGCTATTACATTTAAAAAAAACGGCGTTAGAGCCGCATGAGTTTACAATTTAAATGTAACACAGCTAACATTTAAAAACAGCTGTATAATTACTATTTGTACAAGTGTGTTTACATTTTTTTTTGTGCGTTTACTTCTACATAAGATTTATGACATACGCCGAGTGTAGATAATATATGACATTACACTATTTCATTAAACAAATTAAAATTAAAATTTTCAAAATTTCTACATGTAGTTTTCTGAAAAGTTCGACTGGTCAATTAAAACTTTTATTACTTAAAACATTACTGGAAATTTGGTTAACGTGCAAAAAAAAAAAATCATACTCCACCTCCTTCGTTAAAATGTTTTAAACTTAGTAATTTGATTGGTTATTTTTTTTTTTAAACAATTATCGATCAGTTAAAATGATTGGTGAATTACTTTTGATTAAAGACTTATGTATAATATATATATATATGCTGCAACTGATGTTCACATCGAATAGAATATAGATCAGAATAATTGAAAAAAAAAAAACATAATTTTGTAGTCTTTTTTTTTCTCCAGGCAATTTATGGTCTCGTAGCCAAAGTTGTCGTCGTTTTTTCTTAATTAGTTTTAAATTACAATAATTTGCAAAGTGATTTTTTCCTTGGATTTATTAACTTACACATTGAATTATACAGCATTTCAACCATTTTTTTTTTTTTAAACAAGTTAATAAATTAGCGAAAAAAAAAAAGATTCAAATAGTTTTATTTATGTTGTTATTTACTGTTGTTATTAAGAAATATTTAATAAATTCTCAGAAAGTTAAATAAACGTTGTTTCATAAACCATGGCTAGGGTCAAAGTTAGGATAAATTATTGAAACATTAAAAAAAAAAAAGTGCTACTATTCATTGGTAAATTGTTCTTGTAGTAAAATTGGTTTTTTATTTTTAGTTTTTTAAGAAAAGCACGTCTTTAAAAAAACCATTTTTTTAATTTATTTATTTTATTTTAAACTTTTTATTCCTATTGAAGGTACATAATAATTAGTGAATAAATTACTAAAAAAGCATAACGATCAATACATATTGAACGATGCCATTACACTATTATTGGATCATAATAATATAATAATAATTATACTACAAGTATTTTCTAATAACAACGCTTAAACGCAGTATTTTTAGTATAGGCATGTTTAAATGGCGTTTCTACGTTTAGATATCTGTTTTTTACAGTTTATAATATATATATGCCAATATAACTTAAAACTTGTATAGTCTATACTCCTTCGGTTAGCCCAATCAAAAATATGGTATATTTTTACTCGACTCTTCGATTGAATAATAAATTAATTCACAGATAATAATTAATTACCTACATTAATGCTTAAATGGAGACACTTATTTGACACTAAGTCTTATTGTTTATAATAATAATGCATTTACAAAATTGTGTAAATTGATTTTTTTGTTCTTAATAAAAAAAAGTGTGACTAGAGATTTTTGAAATTTAAATAAAATCGTTATGTATGTAAAAGAAAAAAAAAACAAAAACTCACAGTATATATTATGTAGGTAGTAAGTACCTGAAATAACATTTTTTTTTATTTGAAAATATTCTACTGAAAATGTTGATTCGCCAATTAACCTGATTCACTCCGAATCAAAGCTGAAAAATACTTCAAATATTTCACGGTTACATTTTTTATTGTTTTTTTTTTTTTTTGCGGACTGGTATTATTTTAACAAAAAGCCTTGGCCCAGCGGACCTAACACCTCTGAATTAACACAGAACAATAAAATCACAGGTTGATAAATCATTTGTCAAATCAAACGTTAAGGCAAAAACCCGCCTCTCCTTGCTCTAAAATTATGTAGATCATCCTCATAAAAAAATATCTAAAAAATACAAACCGAGCTTCTTCAATTTAACAATTGGTAAAAAAAAATGTGAAGCCCTTTTCTTATAAATAAATTACCCACACAAAACTATAAAACACGTGTACTTAAGATATATAATATAAAGTATCATTTATAAGCATAACAAATGTATGTATTTAAACGTTTTTTTGTGTTCATTATATTTAGAATATTACCATATAATCTCCTATAAGTGGTAAAGTAGAATGTCCTAAAATTTTAGAGACTATCAATGAATGTTCAACCATTTGTTTTTCGTTCAGCAAATGTGTTTTATTCACCAACCCTCCCTTAAAATTATGGACTTACCACTCAATCAATTATTGATAACATAATACATAAATCAATAACATTTAAAATCGTATTACATTTTTTCACTATGTACAATTATTAATTAATAAATAACCAAAGCATTAACTATTTATGTCACATACATTATAGCAACTTAGAAAGTAATATAAGTAAATTTAAAACTGTTTTGTTTTTGGTATTGTGTTTAAGATAGATAAATCAAACAAATACACCACTACTCTTGATGGAATTTTGAACCATTTGGGGATCCCATAATTGAATTAAATTTTAATTGAAAAATCTTCCCAATGAGGCAACGCAAATGTTAAAACAGAAAAAAAAAATATTATATTAGGTATCTTTATGTACACATTTTGCAATATGTAAGAAACTGAAAAAAAAACCATAAAACGCATACAAAATCTTAAAAAATATAACGTTTAAATGCAATATTAGTGTCCAGTTATTTTGAAGCTATACTCGAATATTTATTTTTTTTAATTTTTACAAACAGTTATATGTATTATGTATACAGTATAAAATGTTTTGGCTACATTTAGGTACATTTCAATTTATTTCGATACCTTTAAAATAAACATTCTTTATGCAATATAATAAATTAAACAAAATGTATACATAAACAAAATAAAATTTTATATTTTATATTATGCAAGTGTAAAATGTTAAATGTTCAGTAATCTTGTTTTTTTGTGACTAAATTTTGTTAGTTGTTATTTTATTTTTTTAATTTCTAATCCGGTTAAAAAAAGTTATAAATGTTTTTCTACTTAAAAAATTTTTAATTTTTTTTTAAACGTTCTTTTTGTTACATCATAAACCGTGGACGTAGTATCGGAACATTTTAAACTTTTATTTCATATCGTTGTGAAATAACGCATAAAACATTTTAAAACCCTACTTATACTTTTTAATAATATATTAACAATAATATAATATACCTTGTAGTAATCAGTGTGTATTAATATGAATAATAATACCGTGCATCAGGAAATCACAGCTTACTTTTTTATTATATACTAGAGCTTCGCTCTACAAGTTAGACGGTTAATAAATATCAAGTAGTCCGGTGTTGCTTACTTGGGTTGCTACCACTTTTACCAATTTTTATGAACTACCAATGTCCAGTTCCTTATCAGCGGCCGGAATTCGTATTGAAAACTGACAAGGACGGCAGGTCTCCGAGTGTTTTGGCATTCGCTCGCTTGGCGCCGTCGCTTCGCTCCGCCAACTAAAAATATCCTAGGTTTGTAGCCTACACAGTCTATGAGGAGGTAACAGGTTTAAAATTGAGTTTAAATTAAAATTTTAAAAAGTCAAAGAGGCTTGATAAGAAGCTGGCCATTGGGAAAAAGTGTACAATGGAAATTGTCTTTGGTAAAAGTCGTTATATTATAGACCACGTCATCAATATAGGCCGGTGTCATCCCGCTTAATTTTATGAGTTGAAAACAGATAAAAATGTCTAGAGGACAGTCAGCTAAATGTCCGTTAAGGTTTACTCTGTTAGGTTAGGCTACTTTGTGAAACAAAATTTGTTTAAACGTAGTATGTTATATTATGTCTGTACACAGCAGTTCCGAGGGGGGTGCCCGGCCACGGTGTCGAGTCAGCTAAGCTACGTTTTTAAGTATACCGTTATAATTCATCGTACCTTTATCTAGTAATCATAGTTCATACTTAGTTTCGAAAAAGTGTTTTGCAAGCTAAGTACCGGTTAACTGTAGTGCAAGTCTAGCTATCTGTCAGATCAGAAACGTCCTACTACTAAAGCGAGTGTGCTACTTGCTTAAAGGACAATTTTTTTTTTTTTTTTAATTTGAATTGTTTGAGGTGTCGTTTACTTCACGGGCTTGGTAATAGCTATGGTTAAAAATAGAAAGAAATGTTTAGAGGTCAGTCTGTATACGTCTGATATGGTGTTCCTATGTGCAACAAAACTTTTTCAAACGTATACGTTATATGTCTAGATATTGGTTGAATTAAAATCCTTATTTGTTCAGAAATCACCGTCTATGCCATTATTCGGTAATGACGTACTGTACGTTTAGAATGTAACCAACAGCACAATGCATTGAATATGTATATTAAAGGTCTGGTGGTTTAACAGAAGTTCATAAGTGTTTAAGAATTCAAGAGTAAATCACATGAATGAAATGTCTAGAGTTTATATTAAAACTTAAAAGGGAAAGAAGTGAAGAGTGATAAATACATTATTTTGATTTTTGACAGAGCTATTTGGCAGAGCTCATAAAAACGTCCAAAGAGAGGTTAAATGAAATGTCTCGATGCAAATCTTTTAGTTTTTGGATCTGGACCTTTAATGCTAAAGGTACTTTGTTGATACTTAAGGTCTGACGTTTGTTGGTTATTAGAAGTTTAAAAGTGTGGAAGAATGATATGTTTGTGTGACGGTTACTTGGGAACTCAAGAGTACAAAACACGAATGAAATGTCTGAAATAATTTGTAGCAAATATTTTTGATTATTCGAGTGTCCGGCGGTGATTATAAAAACGGTCAGAGTACAAAATGATAATAATAATAATAATAATAATATTCAGTGCATAAAATACCTAAATTATTTGATACTTGTCCAGACATATTTTATACATAATAGATAAATTGATATATACATTAATACTTTTTTAAGTAAACCATGAAAGGTATAAATCCATATGTTGATATATTTTTAGATGGCTAACCAACAATTCATCCTACTAAATGATAATAATCAAACATTTTTAAAATAATTTTATTTTTCATTATGTAGTATCAATTTAAAAAAAATATAGCAAAATCTATAGATTTACTATACTTTTTTAGGGTGGAGCGAATACTTATATTATACTTCTATAAATAATAAAATAGTAAATTAAATGTCGATTTTCAATATAAATTTTAACCCTTTGAAGCACAGCATTTTTATCTCCGATTTTCTCTGAACATGATTATGAAGGTGGTAATAAATATATACCACTGCGCGAGAGTAGGCTATTTTTTGAAAAAGTGGTATATTACTTATACCACCATGCTTCAAAATGTTAAAATGCAATAAAATGATTTGAAATTAATATTTTATTTTTATGTTTTAATTATGCCCTATGTCTGAAATCACACCACAAAAAAAAAACCAAAATAGTCAATATTAATAAGTATCTAATTTAGTTCAAGCTATATCAACAGCAGCTCAAAAAAAAAAATATATATATATATACATACATATAATATAAAAAATTAACATTAAATAGTTAGTAAAAATAAATGTTCAGACAATTTTTTTGATTTTTCATTACTACTCACAAAAACGGTCTAAGAACACAAAATGTTGAACGCTACAATAATCTAAAGACAACTGTTTTAAGAATTTAAAAAGATGATATAGGGACTTTTGCCGATGCTTTTAAAAAACATACCTATAATTTTTTTACAATAAGACTGTGTAAAAATGCATTTATTCGTTGGTTAAATAAGTATTATAAAGCCAGGGAGTAAAAACTGGAATGATTACAATAGCATAAGATGTTGCTATGTATAATGTGATTAAAATAAATTAGATCATGTAATATAGTTATTTCTTGTTAGAGCGGAATGAACACATAGATATTTTATGTCAATAATGTATATAAATTTTAAGCACACAAAAGTAGCCCCAGGTGTATAAAAACTAAAAATCGATTGTTTTTAGATCTGAACAATTTTTATTCAGTGCATCAAATATACTATTATTATTATTTAAAAAAATATTTTTCATTATATATATATATATATATTATTATTATTTTAACAACAATAAACTTTTTTTTAATTAATCCATGTATTATGTTATTTTTAGATAGGTAAATAAATGTTTTTCTACTAAATAATTTACAATAATACTTCCTAAAAAAAAAATTATCTGGAAAGTGAAATCAGATACATGATTTAAAAAAATAAAGTTATATGTTTGTCAATTTCAAAGAATACAAACTATATTTTCAACTTTAATGACAATTATTAGATTTTTCTTAGCTTGAATTGTTGAATTTCCACATAGCTTACCTACAATGTATGAATTTTCCAAAGTTAAAATATTAAAACCACAAATTAAGTAAAAAAACAATTTTAAAAACCCCAAACGGTTAGTGATAGTACTCGATAGTGATCATACATATTTATATAGGTAAATCATGCTACTAAATGAAATAATTAAAATATATTCAAATAATGCCAATTTAACGTGAAATAATATATATCATTAAAAAAGAATATATAAAAAAAACTAAAAAATTTTTTATTCTATGTAGTGATCATAATTGTACAGCTTTAACAAAAAAATTTGAAATAATTAATGTCTTAATTATTTGTACATCAGTATCGTATGTGTGTGCACGTTAAGAAACTAAAGCGTTAAGAGAAGTCGGTTAAGACACTGTATAATGAAAAAAAAACTGTCAATTTAAATTAGGGTTGAGTATAGAGATTAGATAGGCACTAATTATTAAAAAATACTTCATAAATAACAAAAAATCAACTTCTACGGCGTAAGTTTTCTGTTGGCCGCAGGCAAATTAATCGGTGACGGCATAGGATAACAGTCTGTAACCGATGGTAACAATAATAACTACTTATTGTATTAATTAAAGACAGAGTAGATAGAAGTAGCAATCAATCTTCTAAACGGACACGCGTCGGTTATGATTTCACTATAGTATTGGCCTAAAACAAATAATTTACATATATATATATATATATAATAAGTCAGTAAGTTATTTAATTGAAAATAAATAGTAGATATATATGTCAACAAATTTTTCAACAAAAAATATGAAATGTATCGTTATCACCACGCACGGCGGTTTGAAAAAGATAAGAATTTTGTACATCTAATTAATTTGATAATTTGGTTTAAGCAAAATGTAATATACTACCATACTATATATTTTATTATATATATTCTAAATCTAAAAAACGTACCGACGCATATTAATAGGTAATGTTTGCACACCGTGAGCGAATTACGGACAAATATGTAATTAATAATAACTATTATACGTTTAATATGCAATTGTATGTATATAATTATAACAAACTACAAAGACAAAAATTCACCGAAAAAAACAAAACACGCCGTTCGCCGTTTTTAATTTTTATTATTATATATATATGATAACGTTTGACACACCGGGAAACACTGTTGAATAAAAAACCACGTATGACAATGAACAACAGTGTAATTAATAATAATAATAATAATAATTTTACGTTTAATTTAATTTAAGGAAAGTACAAACTCGCCAAAAAAAACAACACACGCCGTCACCGTTATTATTTGATACGATAACGTTGTGACATGATAAAAACGCGCGCCAACGCCACGCGCTGCCCAAGCCGCCTCAGATTCTTTTCTATGAGCGAGATGTATTATATGAATCCCATGGAAGAGACGATTAGGCAAGTGGCGGTAGTCGGCTATTTGAATTGACATTTTATTATATAGATAATAATAAAAATAGAAATAATTAATCGGATAAAAAAATCCAATTTATACACATGGCCTATGGGATATAACATAAGCTTGATGGGTGGAAAATATACACATTTGCCAATTAGCTAAAAATGTACTTTTTTTAATTTTTACACCGGTATTTATCTAATTCTAACCCTCTGCTTCTGAGTTTTTAATAATTAGTTCTAAGTCGATAAAAAGTAAAAACCTTTATCAAATACTTTTTAGTTGTACATATAAATATATACATGGATCGTTCATTCCGACACTCATGAAAATGCACACAAATTAAACAATGTTTAATAACTTTATTTGTTTTATATTTAAAATATATTTGTAATTTAATTGATTAATACATGAAAGCGAGTTACAATATTATTCAATTAATATCGTTGCAATATAAATATTTTTTTTTACCTATGTGTTATATTAATAAATAAGTATCAATAATATAAAAATATATAATTATTTATAATAATAGAGTAAAAGTATTTAGAAACATAACAATTATCAATAATAGCATGAGTTAACAATAAATCCTGTGAGTAAATTGAAATGTTTACAATGAACATAGTAACAGTGTTTACTATACAATAGGAGTTTTAATAAAAATAAATTATTTTCTACAAAGTTACTCTGTTTTTATTTTTATTGACATACAATTTGGAAATTACATTTTTTGCTATTACTCCGTTAGAATACGTGGTGTCGGCCGCACAGCATACACAATATAATCGTACGTTTTACATAAATATTGTACATGTTGGTATCGCTTCGGGTGGCTGTTGGTCGAGTGGCTCCCTGTCGATTTTCGGTGGCTGTTTGTCGAGTGGCTCCTTGTCGAGCGGCTCCGTGTCGTGCTCCCATTTTAACCCCCTTGGGGTGGAATTTTCACCCTCTTGTGGATAAATAATGCATTGTCATCGAATCGCGAGCTAACCTAAAAGTTTCAGCCGGATAGCTAATCGGGAAGTGCTCGAAATTTGAGTTGCAACATTCCACCCGGAACGACAAACAAGATTGTGAGTTCATAAAAACGTTGTAATTATAAAAAAAAAAGTAAAGTCCGACGACAAGAGCAAATTTTAATTTCCGAGTGATTTTATGTTTACGTGATAATGCCCGGTGCCGTGACAAAATGATCAACTTCTACTAGGTACATTGGCACGAGCGGTACTGTCAATATTTGCAAAATGGATGCCGCCGGTGTTGCGCCCGTGCGAATTGCACGGCCGCCGGAAACACCAGCCGCCATTTTACCGTGACCACAACACTCTGACGACGTACCTTATACTTTTGTCGTGGAATAACCACCGATGCTGCTTAACCACTATGCGGATACCGCGAACGTGGTCAATGTCAATGAAGAATAATGACGCCAATTTACGCTTCCAAACGATAACGACTAGTCGTGTGATAGTATATTATTATAACATATTATAATAATATAATATCGTTATACAAATATCTTTAGTCGCGCTTTTAAAACGTCTCACAACAATGGAAACGCAACACGGAAAAAAACCGACTAAACGTAAATGTGTCAAAACCATCACCCGACGACAACTGATCGAAAATATTACGCAACAAGATTTTCCGGTAGAAATAATCCTTCGGGCGCATCGTCGAAACGACAAGACCGAGAACAACCAATGTCTTGGAGCGACGACGAAGACGATGCCTCGTCGTCGTGTGACGATTACGACGGCGAATCATCTTGGAAAGACAGCGACAATGAAAGTAGTGTTTCAGTGTCTTCTGACGATTCGAATGTGAGTAGTGCGGCCAGTTTGAAAATAGAAATAAAACAGAAGGCGTGCGGACCACCGCCGGCAAAAAGGCCTACAGCTACTGAAAATCCTGGTGACAACAACACTAGCAGCAAACTGCAATTGCCATCGTCCGAACAACAACCGAACATTGTAGTATCGCAAGTGGTCAAAAACGTGTTGACCGGTCAAACAGCAGCGAATTCCATCGAGAATAATTGTTCGTATACTATTTTGGTAAGTACTACATTTTGGTAACCAAACATCAATATTCTTGCTGTATGTAAAATCAAATAGTTATGGGCCATGTGATCGAAATCACCTAATGGGTGTGCGACTACACTTCAAAAAAATGTCAAACATTTTTACCATACATCCTTTACAGGTCCTTAATAACAAAAAAAAATTTATTTTTATGGACCTTGGTAGGTAAATTTTTAAAAAAAAATTATCCAAAAACACCTCATGTTCCCGACACTGTAATTTTTGACCGCCGATAGTGGTATAGATAATGAAACCTGCAAAATTCTAATTAAGTGTACTTTAACCATATATTTTAAGAAAACAAATGTTTTGGAGTCAAAAAGTTTAAAATTAAAAACAAATATTTTGTCTATATAAAATTCAAGCTATGTTCTTATGACCCATATCATCTTTGAACCAATTGAGTTTTTTTTTTTTTTTGCTATTAATTTACGGAAGCCGTAAACATGGGTATTTTGCTGAAAACTACCTACTTTAATGACCCACAACACAAATGTGACTGAACGAAAATTGTTCTAAATTCATGCAATACTTACTCATAAGTGAATTGAACATCTGGTAAAAGTTTGGTGATGGAGAAATTATTCTAACATCAGTGTTCAAAATGTAAATGTAAATTGTGAATATTTCCAATAAGTGTAAATCGTAAAATTTGAACGCTTTTCTTACCACTGATGTTGGAATAATTTCTCTATCAGCAAACTTTTACCAGATGTTCTATTTACTTATATGTAAGCATTGCATAAATTTGGAAAATTTTCGTTCTGTCACATATTTTGTGCTGTGGGCCATTAAAGTAGGCCGTTTTCGGCTTACACTAATCGGTTCAAAGATGATATGGGCCATAAGAAACATAGCTTGAATTTTATATAAACAAAATATTTGTTTTGAATTTTTAACTTTTTGACTGCAAAAAAAGTTTTTGAAATATTGAAAAATTAAAAAAATGTTAAGGTTCAAAAAAAAAAAATGTACATTTTCTTAAAATGTGGTTAAAGTACACTTGATTAGAATTTTAACTGTGCAGGTTTCACAAGTCTATACCGCTGTCGGCGGCGGTCAAATTACAGAGTCGGGAACACGAGGTGTTTTTTGGGTGATTTTTTTTTTTAAAATTGACCTAGTCGCACGCCCATCAGACGTGGTTTCACGTGGAACGCGACCCTTATCCGTGTACCGTGCGCATTTTTACAGTCTCGTGACGAACATCCGACAGAAATGAACGCCAGTCAGTTCGAAGATTTGGTCATGGAAAAAGTGGTCGACGTATTTATGGAACGCAGTGATTGGTGTCAGCAATATCAAGAGGCCAGACGTATAACTGACGTGCAAAGCTTTTGGAAACAGAAATTCTCGGCGCTCGAAAAGCGGACGACTTTGCTTCGAAAGCGAATGGCCAAGTTGCAAATCAAAGCTTGCTCCACCGAGGTGACCGTGAGAAACGTTGGCACACAGCTAGAATGGCCGTATCTCGATGACAACAAAGCAATTAATACAACAACAACAACAACCCACAGCCGACAACATCACATCTGACACTAGTTCACGGCCGCCCGCCTAAGCAGTCCATCCATAAACTATACCCAACTATATAGTAAGACTTTTACCTAGGGATTCGAACAGTATTAAATAATTTTTTTAAATATAACTATATTCAGTACATTCAGAGTCGTTTGCAAATGTAATCTACCGCGTAGAAAAACATTTAAGTATTATCAATAATTTTTACGAACATACATTATGTCAGAGTTAATCAACAAGAAAAGGGCATTTGGTATTTATATTTTGCGAACAAAGTTTCATTATCAATATTTGATAACCGGTTTTTACTTGAATACGAAAATAAACGTAGGGATAATGATTAAATATGATGATTTGGTGAATGTTTAAGTTTAGTAAACATTATTCATTAGTTCCTATTATTGCCATTTATAATTTAGGTTTTTTTTTTATACCTACAGTAGCGTTTAAGCATTTTTTTTTTTTTTTATGTAATAATTGATTTTATGCTCAAGATCAAAAACACGATGAGCGCAAACATTGTGTAGTTCTATTTGTAATACATTACAAATAAATTACAACACCTTAATCAATGCCTTGTCAACAAAATTATTTCGTTACGAAAATTTAATTAGACTCGTTTGTATGTTTATATAATATCAACTAGAAAATAGTTTTTGTTTTACTTTGTGTGTAATGATAAAATATACGTCTTATTTCTCTCGAACCATATTGTTTTAAATAATTAGAGTTGTATAATATGAAGTGTTCGGGTATTAATTTAAAATCGCACTTGCTATTAGTGAATGATAAATGTCTTTGGAGGAATTTCAGTTATTTTATTGTGTTCATTATATTTTGTGTACATTGTTCTCTCTGCAAATGTAGTAATTACTAATTTTTGAATAAATATATCACAATGTAAAGGTAAAATTTCGTTTCGTTTTTTTTTTTTAATGAAAACCTTTGTCATATTTTATCGTTAGCATCCGATATTGTGTTTATATTATTATTATCATGTTCAGCGCTTTATAAATCAAAATCTCTTCGGCACGTTTACAACATAATATCCCATAGGGAATTCATAAATTTGATCAAACAGCGATTTCGACCAGTAGATAGGTATTATAATAAACTCGGACTTCTTGGTGGTAGGTAGGTGGTAGCTGTGTTTAAAGTTAATTTTCTACTTAGGCCAAAGAAAATGCTTGCGGAAAGTTACATTTATAGTTTTTAACAGAAGCGAATATGGACAAAAAAAATCATAGGGGTCAAGCCGACATATTTATAATTTGCCCCTCCCCCCCCCCTCTATAACAGCCAGGGCCGTATTAAGCTATGCAGGTTAGGTTGGGTTAAAATTAATATTCTTTTGATATATTTTTTTTTAAATCTTATTCTTATTGTACTTAGAAACTTTTTAAGTCGATGTTAAAATTCGAAAATCTAATTTTTTAAGGACCCCTTAATAATATACCTACCCGTTTATCGACAAAAACAAAGTCTTAATTTTTCAGCATTTTGAGTTGTAAAATCAAAAATTCTACCCCTTATTTTTTTTTTTTATTAGCCTTTATTGGGCAATATGATGGCTCGACAATTATTACGAACTTATTTCATACTGTGAGTTTGTATAAATACTTATTATATACTTATTTATACAAACTCACAGTGTCAAATGTCAAACTTTTCCATAATAAATTGTAACAAAATTATGTTTATTATCCTACTTGTTATATAGGTACACACGAAGCTAAGTTTAATTATAATGTGTATGGTTTCAGAAGTATACACTTGCACGTATTACTTATTAGTTATTACATAAACGCATAGATAAATAAAAAATGTCTAAAAAAACTCTACTGCCTATATATATATATATATATACTTTCTTGATGGGTACTTAACAATTTGTATAGTTGTGTGTGATAATTATAAAATCTTAAGTATATGAAATAGGGTATCAGAAATGAAGACGGTATAAAATTATTTTAAATAGACTTTATCAGGAATGGAATTCCTATTGGCCACAGAGGCCTCTTAAAAATCTAAAGGTGTAGTAAAAATAAGTAGAAAAATAATGTGCACGTGAGTTGTTTGTATTGTAAAAAAAAAAAACACATGTTTTTATTGTGCTAAACGCAAAAAAATATTAAGGTTACTCGTGTAAAAATATTTTGGTTTGAAAAAAACAACAGATATTATATTGCTCATACGTTTTATAAAAGCCATAACAAATATGGCAAAGTGGTGTTCTATTCTAGTAGCGTTGTTTGTTTTTGGTACATAGAAATAGAAATTTTTCTTTTTCATAAATAATGGGTTTGATAATTAAAATTGAGATTTAACCTTAACATTTCAGGCCTGAAACTTTAAAACTTCACATATAAAAAAAAAACGAAATAAAGAAATAGTCACCACCACTTTTGGGGTAATGGGTTTAAGATATTTATTCAAGTTGCCAACGTTTAACGGATAATTTTTATCTTTAAAAATACACTACCTCATTGGCCTATTAAGATAAAAAAAAACAATTTTACAATAGTAAATTATGATTTACACAGAATAGGTATTGTTCTTTGAACTATGCTTATAACTAAGTATCTTTATTTGTAATAATTAAGAAAAATGTTGTATAGAACATTTTTTTTTAAAAAAATGCGTTAAAAATGCACCAGCGTTCAAATAATTAGGTATTTTATTTACCGTAAAAAAATAATAAATACCTATTAGATATATTTATACCTAATAATTTTAAGTATTTTAATATTAAGGCATTGTGTCTTTATGGATACATAAGAGTTTTTATAGTAAACTAAATACTTACTTTTAACTAGATATAAGAGATTAGCTTCACTTCAATATTACCGAAATAACTCCAGCAGCTTATAATGATGACTCAGACAGCTGAATTAAATTTATTTAAGTTTTAAACTGTAAATAAAATGTGTCGAAAATTAGTCCAAAAATTTAATGACAACTGATGTCTGATAACATGGCGCGAAAATCTGTAAAACGTTATCAATAACCATAATGATTACTCTAAAGAACAAAAAACTGTAAAACGTTATCAATAACCATAATGATTACTCTAAAGAACAAAAAAAAATAAAATAAAAGCGGTCAATAAAATTTTTAAATTTTTCCTGGAATATTTACTAAAATTTCACGGTTTTGTTATATTTTGCTCAGCATTAAAAAAATGAACTTTCCCAGAAACAACTGATGATTATGAGCATATATTTCATTTGAATATAATTCGGTTGTAAAAAAAAAAAACCACCCCTTTAACGTTTCATATTACTTGTTTTTAATTGTTGTAACAAATAATTATTACAATATTATAGACCTGTAGGATTGCAGCAAGAGAGAGAGAGAGAGAGCAGTAAAAAGTATTAGCCCTGGAAATTTTAAAATACGTACCCGTTAGCTGTAATAGTATAATACGACGTCGTATGTCTAAATGGTGTACTGTGTATGGAATTTTTGAATTTTCCCAATCTTGTTTAATACACAATAATCGATTTCGTTGACATACACAAACGCCCAAAGTTTAAGATAAATCGTTTATAGTGGTTTTTACAATAATAATATTAACATACTTAGACTTTTTATTACAATAATATATGGCTGTTTTTTTTTCTTACGGGGGGGTGGCATGTTTTTCGGTTATTTTATTTATTATACTTAATCGACTTAATTATAATACGGTACAGTAGTAGTATGCTTACAATATAGTTTACGCTTAACAATAGTAATATAATAATAATAATTTTGATATGCAGGAATGGCCGCAGTGGCTCGTCCGCTGAACACATAACACAAGAGGGAGAAACACGTAACGCTATTCAAAGTCTACGGAATTTGTAGACGACCAAAGATTCGCCGGGCACTCGTCGTGACATGACAACAGTGTGGCCCATCGAATACTCGTCACGCATGAGCTTGGCGATTTCTTCGGGTCGGTTGTAGTCGATCATCAACAAATAAAACACACCGTTGTCGGCCAAGACCCTGTCGATTTGTGGTAGCACTCTAAAAAAAAATCAAAAATCAATAAAATTCAACAATAACCGTAAATTGTTTTTCCATACTCTCTAATGACGTCGGCTCCGTCTTCCGGTCCGCCGCACCAAGCTCGACCGATGTAGTTTTCATCGTCGGGCCGCTCGTCGTCGTCGGCCATAGACCGTACGTACGGAGGGTTGAAGAGTATCACGTCGACACATCTGGATTTCCACATCCAGTTTAGTAAATCGGCGTTCACGGCGTCCACCTATTGCGTGGTAATATTTTTATTGATAATACAATTATTGTTTAAACAAAAAAACAACGATACGTTTTATTAAAACACTTTAACGAAGAAATCGGTCTAGAAGGTTAAGAAATAATAATTACTGCTAACGTATTGGAGTTGAAAAAGATAAGTATTTTACAAAAATAGAAAATCACAATTACATCGACATTGTTGAGGGAGCATGTCTCGAGTGTTGTCAGACACGCCGCCGGGTTTATATCGACGGCCACACAATGAACATTCGAACCCAGTGCTTTTTTCATTGCCGCCGTCAGCACGCCCGAACCGCTTCCCAATTCCAAAATCAAACCACCTCCGCCGCCGCCGCCGTCTTGGACGATAGTTTTGTTCAGTGCATCTAAATCCTTCTCTAGAGCGTCCAGCAATAAAAACGTGTCTTCCGACGGTTCGTACACATTGTCGCCTACCGACTTTGAGTTCCAATCCTACGTAAGCAGAATCAAGAAAAAAACATGTGTTTATATAAATTGCTGTATACCAACGCTAACAATTACTGTTGATACGATTTTGATATTGTTATTACTCACGGGCGTGTCCATTTGTTAAATTTTGACGATCAAATATTATTAATTCCGTTGATAAAAAAAAAATATGAAATTTTGTATTATGGAAAAGCTTAGTTAATTATTGCTTTGTAGCGTTTCCTCCTGCTGCTGCTGTTCACTATATTTCACGTCTTGGTCGTCGCCAATTTCAATTTCACTTATAATATCATCAATATTTGGTTCCCCGTCTTGTTGCGCCTTGTGTTGCTGCGGAATGTTTGGTTCCAATAGGGATCGCCGTTTATTTTGCTCGCGGTCAATTCTGGCCGACAAGTTTTTCAGACGTTCCTAACAAATATATTATAAAATATGTAAACGTTACTAAATTTACTCGACATTTGTCATTTGACATTTAAAAGCAAGAGATCATCAACTAAAACAATCAATGGCATTATTGTTCACAGTTGAAATGATCAAGATTATAAAATTTCAACAATCTAAAGCTTAAGTTAAAGAGTTTATGTGGAAACTGTTGGACTTCCTCTCAAAAAAAATAAAATATATTTGACAAAACAATAATATTGTATTTTTACTTGTGTGGCTTCGAGAATGTTGCCGACGACCGTAATTTTCAAACGCGTGTTGACAAGGCGAGTGCAATATTTATCCAAACTGCTCGGCAGAGTGTCCTTGTCGGCGGCGGTCGTAGTGGTTTCCGTAGAAGTAGCGGCCGCGATCGAAGCGTTGTAGTGTTGAACGAGCGACAGCTGTTTAAGTTCCGTGGCCAGCGATTCCAGTTGAATTTTCAAATCGAGCTGACTTAATCTGCGCCAAACACAATGACATGGGTATATTTTACAAAACGGTACCGCACAACAACGGCCGATCAGTGTTATACTGCCTACCTGGTACACTGGATGGCCGAATCCAAATTGTCGATGGCCGGTTTCAACAGTGACGTTATGCCGTCGGCTAACGTGTCTTGGGTGGCTATACAATTATAGTCTTCGTGTAATATCCTGTCGCCGGTTTGTGTTTCGTCCGCCGGCGGCGTAGCACTACAATTACTGTTGGTATCGTCGTCCAAATCGCGGTCGCGTCGATCCAGATCCATAACCCAGTTATAAATAAAATAATAATATTAACAACTGTATTATAACTCGCAATTATTTTATTAAAGTAATATACAACCGCCCGTCCGCCACACGGTATTCTTTGTTGTTGAACATTTTTTTTTTTTATTATCGTTGAAACTTATCAGTTATGATAACGATTTTGATAACAACTGCTGTTAACGGCCTAACCGCTGTCGGCGACCGGGTAACCGGAAACGCGGTAACCCCGGTTGGTATAGTGGGTGATAAGAGTCGATTAACAATTTGCACGTCATTATTATCATTGATATCTTACACTACTTGAAACATCAAGAAAATAAGGGGAAAAAACAGCTTAAAAACACCGTTAAAACCACCATTATCGCTGCAAATAACAATTACCAATTTAATAGAAACACCGGTGATCAAATAACATGTAGACGTCGGTTAGATTGTTTCTCAACAATCGCACCAGAACAGCTTAAAACTACAATTATTTATTTAAACATATGTATTTATTGTAATCGTCAACATGCAATACATTTTCATAGCGGGGACACACTGTTAATAACAAAACCGAGAAATTGAGATTCAAATACAAGTGTATAATAAATTTTTTCATTTAATTTTATTTAGTCGTCTTAAATATTATTATTTTTTAATTTTCGACAATTATTGCACTAACTGAACACACACAATCAAAAGAAGAAGCTATTGCCTACCACAAACAATAATAATTATGTATATATAATAATATAGCGTTAGAAAACAAAAATGCACGACACACGTTCAAAAAACTCGGATTTCACACAAGTGTACATTCAAAAAACAAATCACTCCTTTAAACGCCTAAAGATTTTTTTTTTTTTGCAAATAGGAAATTACAATAATAATAATTACTGGGTAATTATATAAATACAATTTGTAAAAAAAAAAAAAAAAAAATAATAAAACCTACACGTATAGTTACAGGTTATTTTACTTTTCGGTAATAATAATAATAGTTAATAATAATTAATAATAATAATAATAATAAAAAACAATTTATAACATGGCGATTGAATAGTTTCGTACTAAGCAGAGCTCAGTCTGATCTTTGTTTTGTCGTTAATTTTTGTTAAGTTTTTCCATTTTCAAAATTTGACTCGATGGAAATTTCGAATAGTACACAAAGATCGGAGAAGTCTTACAATTATTATTTTTTAACTGATCTAACGCGTTAAATTGTTTTTTTGTATGCATACTCTTAAACTATAACACATCACAAGACTAATTTAATATAATATTTATATAATGGAATATTATTTATTTTTAATTGAAACACAATTATATATACATACTATATACATATATGTATATTGTATATATATATATTTTTGTTTTTTTTTTTTAATTTAAATTTTAGTATATATCACATATACACATTTATATATATATATATATATATAATATTACGTACTTTGAAAACAAAAAATTACTTTTACATTTAATACACACAAACGAGAGACGAGATATGTAATGTTGGGTGTTAAACCGTATAAATAAATATATTTTTATACATAATATTATTATAAATGAATATTACACATCATGTTCACGAGCAGTATTTCACGTAGAAATAATTATTATTATTATTATTAAATAAAATAGTAACGGTAATTTGTATTAATAATAAATATAGATTCGCGACTATATAATATTATATATTGTTGTTGAATCCGCGTTAAAAAATACGAACATCGTCGTTCTTACATCATAATAATATTATTATAAATCAGCTAAATTATAGTATTATATTATATATTTTCATGGTAAATATTTTGGTAAAGGCCCAAGACTTGCCCAAGACAACGATTTGATTGAAACGTTTTTTTTTATTATTGTTAAAGTTGCTCTCTGTGCCACACCCACTTTTTGTTGGTGTGATCGAATCTGTGCGCTAACCACTGTCGTTCTAATAGTCTATACCTCTCGGCGCTCAAATACAACGGTTTTCCTCGTCTGGAAAAAAACAAAATTCATCGGTACACCGTTATTATTTATGTTAACATATGATAATACATATTATTTAAGTATTTATTTATATTTAAAAACCAACAACATTCTAATAAATCTTGCACAGCCACAAGTGTTGGACACCGCCTTATTCGGCATCAGCGTATCATCCGTCGTCACACTAACGCGTGTAAGACAACGCATCCGACTACAGCTACTTACTTTAGTTCACGATCTTCTTCTCCGAAAGCGTCCAGGTAGACGGATCCCCAGAGGCACGCTCGCTTTCCTCTGATCACCACGACCGAACTTGAAGTGACCACCAAGAACATTGCGGTTCCGCCGCCGCATTCGATTGAATGCTAAGACAAAAAACAAAAAATGTTTACATTAACGTTACGTCGGATCGAACAACGACAACGTGGAGTACACGTATTTGCAAGTTTGTTGAAAACATGAAATACCTGAACGGCTTCGCAAACGTTATCGGTTTTGCAACAGTTCTCCTTTAGGCACACCACAGTTCCGCATACCAAGCAAACGCTAGTTTCTCGGGGCACGCCGTGGCAGCGATGACACGGACGGCCGTGGTAGTATTGGAACACGTCGTCGTACAAATGCGGTAACCTCAACAAGCGGGGTCCCGTCCAATTGACGGCGGTCACACATCCGGCGGCATCCGCACTAGTCGCCGCTGCTGCGGTGTCGTTGTCGTCGTCGTCGTCGTCCACGGCCAACAACTGTCTGGCGGTCATCATCAGCAGCGGTCCGTCGTCGTCGTTGTTCGTTGTGCTCGCTATGTTCCGCAGCGATTGTCGCACGGTGAAAAACCAGCTGATCGCTATGCTGCTGTCGTTCGGGCTCTGCACCGGCCAATTGCACGCTTCCATAGCCTTGGGCATCGCCTTGGCGCCGTCGTCTATTAACCGTAAGTATCTGACCAGCATTTGGAACTCGTAATCGTCTCTGCAGAACCGTTTATTGTGACAGCACGGCGTTTTCTTGTTTCTCCATTTCGAGTCTTCCGTCATGTGCGCTAACTGTAAATGCGCAAACATCTCATCGTCGTTGCCTCCGTACATGTGCCGGCACAACAACGTGGCGAACCTCAAAAACGGTAAACTGCATTGTCTGGCGTACGACTCTAAATCGTCCTCGGACAGCGTTCGATTTGTACTACCGCCACTACTGTTCATCATATCGCATTGATGACCGTCGTTGGTGTCGCTGATGTCGTCGTCTTTGCTTTGGTCGTTGTCGTCGTCGCCGATGCTTTTACGGTGTAACACCATAGTTTTCGCTAAATACACAGCCCGAATGAAATGATGGGATTTATTGTGCGCCGTGTTGTTGTCTGCAGCGGCAACTTTTTGACTAGAATCGCTGGAACCCGCCGCCGTTTCTTTGTAGTTGTCGTACAACAGAGACGATGATGTAGAAGTAACGGCTACTTTCAGAGCGGTTGCGTATAACTGCATGTTGTACAACAGTTTCACCAGAGTATCAAATAAGTCTGTAAATAAACAACAACAAACATTGAATTGCGATTGTGATTACATTCAATATACACATTATTGTTATATGACATTCACTCACTACGTTCGATAGAAGGTGGCAACAGCAACACCAGTTGCAAGAGAACTGAACACGGATCACGCAACATCAACGGCAATTGTCTCTGCCGCACGTCCATCGTATCTTTGTTGGGCATAACCGGATAATCTTGCCCCGTCAGCTGTGACCAAATCTCGGACAACACGTTTTCTTGGTCAGGATCGTTTACCAAACGGCGCGCTCTGGCGTTCAACACTCTCAACAGAGGAGCTGCAACAGTAACACATAACAATTAGTAATAATTCAGTTTCGACCGTCGTTGTTGGGAACGGTCGATATTTTTTGTTCCATACCGGTGCAACTACGCTTGGGCAACATGTCGTAATAATGGTAACCCTGGACGTATCTACTGCCACTCTGATGGTGAACATTTGACGCGCCCGAAGGCGGCGGCAGCAAGCTGTTGTCGCGTTGCACCAGTTCCACTTGTATGTTTGTCCAAGCTACGGACACGATACTCTGCCAAGTGGTGTTTGAAGTATTACCGCCGGTTGGCGGGTTGGCCGCCGCCGCCGCCGCCACCGCTGCAGCCGACATTGAATTGCCAACGCTACTGTTGCTGCTGGTGATCATGTCGTCGACACATCTGTTTATAGCGTCCGTCAAAGGATCTTGTTCCTGAGAAAAAAAGAAAAACAATAATTATTAATTACTTCTACTACTTAACGGGCTCTACTTTTGTTACGCTTGACTTACCAACGAGTAATAGTTATATACGCCGGTGGTGTTGCTGCTGGCCACGACGTGATGGTCTTCGACGCGCGGCATTACCGACGTGTCGGACAACACGCCCATAATGCGAGAAGACAATATACTGCCGCTGGTCATTTGTTGCGGTGGTTGCACGACAGTTTTGCTAACGTGTTGTTTGTACACCCGTTGATGCCTTTGCAAGTATTGCACTAAACCGCCAATGGTCTCCATGTAATGGCCCATCGGAGAATTCGAGTGCTGCGCCGTCTGCCGCAGTTGCAATACGGACAGGCGGAAATCGTAGTTGGTCAACGGCAACACGGAATTCGCTAGCTGTCGACACAACGGGCAACTGTATTCTCCCCTAAAACATTGTGTTTAAGTGAGTTTTACATTTTTTTTTTATTTAACGGGTGGTGATTTCTTTTTTTTTCCACTTACCTGTCCGACGCGTATCGTTGAGCTCCACGCAGAGACGCCAAATACGAACGCCAGCACCTGAGATGCAAGTGATGGCCACACGTTTGTACGTGAACTCCTCCAACTGTTCGTCCCGCACCGGCTTGCAAGTCTGTCACCGTAATGTCCAAATTCTAAATAATTAAAAAAAAAAAACTATTACAATATTCGTTTACTCGATACCGCAGCAACAAGCTTATTTCGTCGTCGTTACCATAAAATGTTGATTCAACAGTTGTCTCTTTCTGTCCACGTATGCACCGTACGTGGACGTGGAATTATCTACTCCCCCGTCCGCGGTGCCATCGTGTAAGGTACCGGCGGCGGCGTCTTGCGGTGCGCCGCCACACTGCAGTAGTGAAAACTGATTGTGGTGTTGTTTGGACGGCGACGGCGGCAAGCTGGGCCAATCGGAATAGTTTTCCGTGTCTTCTTCCGGTTCCACCATCATCACGTCTTCGCCGTGTTGCAACAGATCCACCGTGGCCGCATCGGCAACCGCACCGGCCGCCACTTGTCCGCCGCCGCCGCTTCCTTGTTCGCCGCAGATCCGTCTACACTTGCCGCTGCTCACTGCGCGGCCGCTGAACGCCGAAGGCGTAACCCCTCCTCGTTGTTCTCTCTTTCTTCTCCGGCGTCTATGAGCCAAAACGTTTGTACCCTATACACACGAATAATAAACAACGATTATTAACGCTTACAGTTTTCCCAATCTTAGATTAAATTATATACTATAGATAAACAACGCCCATGTTGTGATAAGAAACGCATATACAACACAAATATTTTAATGGAGCGTGTGTGTGGCATAGCTAAAGACAGAACAAAACATAATAATATGCGATCCGCCGGCAAGCATATATGCTTGAGCAACCCATTCCGAGCTTTTTATTGACAGAAAAACTGTAATTACAAAAAGAGCTTCCGGCCTTTCCGCGTGTATTGTTTATCAGCTATAGTATATATTTTAATCTATGTTCTTATTATGATATGTTACACACTTGAACGAGTATCACCAAGCCAACCGGGTCCAGCCGCTGTTGTTCGCTAACGGTGACGGTTTGGTTGCAAATGACGCAATCCACGGCGGTCTCGAAAACCGTGTTGAACAAATAATTCTCCACTCTGGATTTGGCCGCTTCGACGTTATCGTCCGCTATCGCTTCGGGTATCGATTGATTGGCGGCGTTATCTTGCTGTTGAGCGGTAGTCATGTTGGGCGGCGGTTCATTTGACGTCGACGATGAAGTGTCCGTGACCATCGGCGTTGCAGCGGTCGGTGCGGCCGCCGGCGTTTCCTCTTCGTAGTCCATACTGAACGAATTGCTGCTCGGTTGTCGGGCCGCATGAGTAGTCGTCAAATCTTCACCCGTCGAAGAGGTCGGCACGGCGTTGGAAAGTTCAAGTTCGCCGGACAGACGGGCGTTCTCGATGAAGGCCCGTTGCGCTCTGGCCATCTCTTCCATCATGCGACGCTGTTTGTCGTGTGCCCGCCGTTTGCGTTCTCGCCGTTCGCGTTCCTCCAGGTCCCGCGTGGCCGCTTCCCTGGCCACCACGGCCCTCGGCCACAGTGTGTTCCTGGCGCGCGTCACACATTCGTAGGACAAGGAGAACCCGGACGGCCCGCCGCCATCGCCAATCGACGCAATCCTGTCCAACAGCTTGCCCACGTAATGAGCACCGTCTCCGGGTCCGTATTCCTGTTGGCCGTCGATGTCGTCGTTGATGGGAACCGAAGAAGGTGGTGGTGGCTGATACGAATCTGGACGACCCGACAGCTGCGAATGCAGTCGCAGCAACAGTGAAATTATACTTTCATCGACCGGCACCGATTCGTCGTGATCGATATGTTCCTGTAATATTAGATAAATTAAAGCGTTATCGAGACAAACATGACGATTAAAATAGTACTTACGTATTTTTGTTCTTCTTGCGCCGCCAGCGCCGCTGCGGCGTTTGAACTGTTACAAGTGCCTTGATCGAAAGGGTCGCTTTGCAAAAGGTCCTGCTGCTTCAACGTCAGGTGCGGTTGCGACATGTCGCCTTCGACGACGCCGGCCACCGATGCACTAGCGTTGCTCAGGAATTGCAAATGTTGTTTGACAACATTTAACGCAGCGTCGGCTATAATAATAATAATAATAATAAATATTCATCAATTATAATGTAAAAATTATAACGTGTTGTTGAAATGTTATATACAACACAAATGGCAATTTACTTATTGATGTACTGCTACTGCCAGTTGGGTTGGCAGAAGTAGTGGTGGTCACAGTCGTAGAAGTGTTAATGTGACTGTAAAACGGCGCCATGGCCGTGTTGAAAAGATTTGCCGCAGGGCGAATAGAAAGCGATATCGACGGCGCTGTCGCAGCACTTGACGATGGTATTATTTCTTCGCTAGCTAACGAAGCCAACGAAGGTACTGTTATCATCGGAATGAAGCCGCTGTTGGTGGACTGCTGTGGATTATTACTCTGCGGTTGATCTAAAACGTATACACAACCGGAATTGTTTTAATACGATAATTATTACAAGAACGGCTGCTCAACAGAGACCAACAGCTATATAACCACTTACCTCTGAAAGCACTAGTACTGGCACTGGATAATGCTCCACCGAAATAATCCAAAAAATTTACGGTCCCAGAGGTCATCGTGCCAATACTCGTGGACGGCCTGTTGTTTTCATGAAACCGACTCGAATCGAGTGCGGACGACGCCACTTTTCTTCTGGGTAAATCGATATGCGTTATGACGGTTCGCAAGTTTACGAGCAAATCATCACTGGAGTACCATCTCTCCAGCAAAGTTCCGTGTGATCCGTCGGCGTTAAAACCGGTTATGTTTTCGATATCGTTTTCCATGCGTATACGCCTCTTGGGACATACAGTGTCATCCGTGTCGCCCGTCATCATGTCCGTTGCATCTTTTTTATCGATAGATCCTTCGGGTTTTATTTCTCCAGATGGATATCGGAAATTCAGTTGCGGAGGAGCATCGGTCTCCATCGGTTCTTGACGTTCCTCCTCCGACTGATGCTGCTGTTGTTGTGGTGGTGGTACGGCGGCTTTGTTGAATTTCTCAGATTTTTCTCTCTCTTTGCGCTCTTGATACAACGCTACCGACTGATCCAGAAGGTACACCAGCAGGCTAAGGGTGTGTTCGCTTATGTCTCGACTGCCGCGCGCCGCTCGGTACAAAGCGTGCCACACGACGGCATGCCAGGCCGGCGATTCCAAAAGTAAACGCCTCGGATCTCTGTACGCCGGATGATGACGCCTGGGATTGCGGTAAGGCGGCCACGGAATGGGGTAGCTGGACGACGAAGTGGAACTGCAAACGCTAGACGTTGAGCTCATCGTACCCGACTGACTCGAGTCTTGTTGTAAATTCCGATTCAATAACAAGCCTTTGGATCGAACGCTAAAAGTAATATTATTATTATTATTATTATTATCATTATAGTAATAAGGAAAATTTGAAAAAAAGTCTATCCAAACGGAACAATTTTCAAATAATCTTACAACGCAGTGTAACGATCCATCGAAGACTGAAAATCGCGGCGGTGCACTGCTCTCAACAGAACGTGTATCGGATCGAAGAGCTTTAACCAAACGTCCGAGCCGCCGTTCTCTTTGTTTCTGTTACAGCTGATACAGCTGCCTTTGGGAACGTACAGGCCTTGTTGCATGGTGCCCGACGATCTCTCGTATTGAGGTCGTTTATACTCGGCCACCTAGATCACCAAAAATACCAACAAGAGCCAATGATGTTATTGGAAAATAAACTATACCAGTATTATTGCATATATATATATATATATATATATATTTTTTTTTTTTTTATATATTTTACTGACCGCTTGCAAAACAGTTTCAAAGTCACGGTCAGAAGTGTTAGCCGTAGTGGCGGTAGTCGACGCGCTACTGCCCCCTGCGCTCGAAGAACTCGCTCCGGTATTAGTAGACCCTCCGCCGCCACAACGTTCGGGCATGAGTTCCATCAGTTGACTGTGAGTCTTGTCGGACACACACAACAGCGTCACCATTTCCAGTTGAGTCTGACAATAATTGTAATCTTCGTCGGTACCTTTAAATAGAGATAAATAAAAGTCATTTATAAGTATATATAACATCATGCGCATCAATATTACACAACATTCTAACGGCAAGGGGTAAATAAACAGTTTTTTTTTTTTTTTTTATATAAAAGTATACTCACACAAATTGGTACGGACTGAAACCAATGTCGCTAAAAACACCAGCAGACTTTCCAGAGCACTCGGAGTAATATCGTTTATTGCGCCGTTATAGTCTACACCGGCTTCGGCTTCGTTCCCGTTTCCCGTCCCCGGGGATCCGTCATTTCCGTTGTCGCTACCGTTTCCGGCACTTCCAGAGGCTCCTTTCATCATTGCGGGTAGACCCTGTGGTGATCCATTTACCATGGCAGGCTTCATCCACTCGTCCGCCTTAAATCTATATAGTAGACAAATTGAATTAAATATAAATAAAGTACAAGGTCATTTGTTATATATTATATTATTATTATTATAAAACATATTTTGTTCAACCGTCAAGTTTTTTTGTTTTTGAACCTAAGGAAAACATACTTTTAATGGGAGACCAAAATTAAGAGTAAAAATAATATACAGTTGTTATTTTACTATTACAAAAAAAAATATGATGTTTATAGTTGTCTGTTAATTTCATCGACATCATACGACCAAATGTATTTGATTTTTAAATAGGTACTGAAATGCGATCAAACTACAGTTATAAATTAAATGGTTTTCAACAAGTTTAAATCTTTAATTTCTTACATACATTTATTTATGTACTTTGGAAAATATATGATATATATATATATATATATATTTTAAAAAAAATTTCGGTTTAACTTTTATGTAATATTTTTATGTATGTTTTATATTTTTCTATAATATAATTATTATTTTAATCCTATACTCTGTGGCCGTATTGGAATACTTACTTATCCAATATGAGACGCATGTACGACGGCACGTCGGAAATCTCCGACAAGCACAGTTGCAACAGATAAATGTCGGCGTCGACCATGGAAATACAAAAATTCGACTGGACATACGTCATGGCCTGTCCTTTAATCTGTAATCCGTTCCTGACCCAAGCGCCTTGGGTCATGATTTCATAGAATGCGGCCTGAGCTCTCAAAGGGTGTTGGGCAATTTTCAACAGGATGCCGTCCATCGACTTGTCGTTACCCTTACAGCCTTGAGCAGCTGCCGTAGCGTAATTTTCATTTCCAATTTCAGCGGCACTCCAGTTGCCGCCGACTTTGGACGGAAACATTTCCGACAACAGCTCGTCCAATAAATTTCTGATGACTCGTGGACGACGCTGGTCGTAATCGTCGACTTGGCTTTGGTTTTTCTTGAGCAACTCCTCTAGTTGTTGTTGTTGTTGTTGTTGTTGATAAGCCGTCCGTATCGCTTGGCACAAGAAAACGGCCAAGTACCGATGCAACGGCAAATGAAAAGTAAATTGATGGCGGTCCGACGTGTCTTTGATGTAACTTCTAACGCCCCAACTGACGTTGTCCTTTTCACCGTGAACGTCACGCAACCATTTCAACAGTCTCTTGAGGCACGCTCTCAGCACCCTCTTGGACAGTTTTAACGTTTCCGAATCTTCGGCGGCGGAATGTTTTGATTTTTTATCGCGTTTCTTTGCGACGGCAACAACTTTGTCGGCAGCGTTGGTGGACGCATCGTTTTCATTGGTTTTACTGACCGCCGCCGTTTTGGTGTTTGTCGACGACAGGTGCGACAGCATGGCCCACATGGGATAAGCACTAGCTTCGAGCTCGGCACTAAACGCTGCGTAATAGGTGTTGGGTTCGAATTCGACATGATGACCCAGTTCCCTGCAGTTGACGTTCATTCCTGCGTAGCAAGTAACACATACGTGTACGTAAGTTACATTTTATTATTGTTTGTAAAAATTTGAAGAAAAAAAAAAAAGCCCTAATTTTTTGTACACTACCTTGAAACACCGACAAATATGAAAACCAAGAACGGAGTAATCGATCGTCCCGCATGAACCTCACGGCAATTGGTCTGTGCGACAGTACATTGTTCAAGTCGCTGACCAACGGCCAATAACAGTGTTCCTTCATTACGGGCTTACTGCAATCGACGACTTTGTGTCTGTTTCTACTGGGAACTATAAAAAAAAAAAAAAAAAAAAATGTTAAAATATGTGCTCTATTTTTGGTTATTTATTTTAATTATTTACCGTGCAGCGTCGACGGTATGAGTATATTGTTCATCATGCCGCGCAAACTCTTCACCATTACTTTCAGCAGCTGATGACGCACCACCATTCTCTTTGCCAACGATTCGTTACTGAACAGCTGTACACTAATGTGCACTATATGATTGGACAGAGTGTCCGAATCGCGAGTGGCTGCCAGCACTCTGGCAACGCAGCCGTAATGAGATGTAAACGCTTCGGTCAAACATCTTTTGTACGTCGCGTCCGGCAACATGTTCAAAAGGAAACAAACGATTTTCTGCGGAAATTCATAACGCACCGTCCAAAAGACAATTTCCTGTAGAAACGTGCTGTGCGATAGATATTTGTTGTTCTTATTCGAACCGCTGTTGGGTTTCTTTTTTCTTTTCATTTTCTTCTTTTTCGAATGAACTCCAGCGGTTCGTTCATCCAATTCTACTTCCATACCTGTTATAAAACAACAGTATTTATAAAAAAAATTTTCTAAATATTTTAAAAATGTGATTACTATCAGAAATATTCGAAACTTACCTTGAGATGTCTCCGCATCGTATTCATCTTCATCTTCATCTTCATCTTCGGACGATGAACTACTCGAGCTATCCGGACTACTCGAGCTGGAACTGCTCGAACTAACACCACCCAACGGCCACGCTTGAGCCAAATTTTGTTGTCCGGTGGCCATAGCGTTTTCAGAAACGACTGGTTCCGGAGTGCCGCCTATGCCGATATTGTATTGTCGCAGCGCTTGCGTGTACAACGCTCGCACCCTGTCGGCGTACGTTGTGTACATGGTGTTCACCGTCGACGTGGCGGCACACGAAAAAGATGGAAAATTCTGTTGGCTCTTCGGCTCTTCTCCTTTGAAAACAGCACTGTGACTAGAATTGCCTGGTACAGTAGTACTTATACTTGCATTGTTGTTGTAATAATAGTCGCACGCCCATTTGTAAATCTAAAAAAAAAAAAATATTTAACATGTATTGTGATGAAAAAAATATTGTCTACACATTGAGCCGAGGACGACCCGTTGCCGTACCCGTTCATCGGTTAAAGAAACCGTCATTAGACGACGCATCGCAGCACCGAGCGCACTCAAATCGTGTAGAACGCTCAAAAAGGGTTGCAAGTCGTCCAGATTTTTATTGAGCGTGTTGATTTGTACACTTTGTTGCAAATGATGGGCTTGATGCTGCTGGAAGTGCACCTGATGTTGTGGGCCAGGGCCGCCGGCCGGTAAAGGAAGTCCCGGAACGGCTCCGGGTCCTCCTATGTTCATCATTGGCCTGGTGTGATCGATAACGGCTGATAGACCCGACATCGCGCCACCTTCATGTTTGCTAAATAAATCAAAAACAACATTTAATCAAATACATATAATTATACACATATGTGCTGCTGATTTTGACAACATAAGAGTTATTGAGAAAAAATCAAAAGTTGTGTGTTTATTTATTAATTTAAATTGTTTATTACTTTGGGTCCAGATCGCTACTGGCATCGCTGTTCTCTCTTAAATACTGTACAAGTCTCAATAATAATCTAGGCATGAGACGCTCAGCTACCCTCAAAAGATCTGGCGGAGGCTTTTTATATTTTTTCGAACTACTACTCCCATGACTATGATTCCGACAAAACCTATGGACAATTGAATGGAAAAAAATAGCACGATATTAGTTCAACAACATGTATTTACAATCAGATACTTAGATTTTAATGTTCACATTATTTTTATTTTTTAAAACGTTATCATTATCTGATGTTTTTAAGTAAAAACTATTAATGTCTATTAATGTTGAATGTACGTACCCGTCGGCTTTCATGACACTAGTGTCACCACAATCGCAAGCACCGCCGGCTTGTGAACGAAACATGTTGAAATCGTGTTGGGCATGGTCGCCAGCTTTGAAACAATCGGCGCACAACGACATGCAAGGCGATATACTACAGGTCCTACAACGATAGGCGACATAGTTTGCCGTCCACACCAGTCCACAGCATGTCCCGTAATCGTATTGTTTTACTGAAAATAAATTATAAAAAAATTAGTTCACACTGAATGTGGCAAAAAACCACACACATTCGTCAAAAAGCCAATTTCTTCACCATTACAATAATATTTTTCAATCCAAATGAATAATATAATAAAAATAACAGTAATAGCAAAAATCTGGGTAATCATTTTTTTGTAATATTAATTGTTTTTATTTTTAATTATTTAAATACACGCTGGCTTCGCTCGGCTTAGATAGTATCGGTCCCTCCTCCTATTTTGACCATGTGCCCACCACACACAATCCACTATAAGGCCAATGTGTTCTTTCTCGAGGAATTATCTACGAAATGAAAAAAACCGCATCTAAATCGAGTCGGTAGTTTCATCAGACATTACTTTGGACATGGAAATGACACTATCATCATTGTTATTGTCTAATCCTTATCCCCTTCTCCCCTCCCCTAAGAAATATACTATGGAAAAAAAAAGGAACAAATAAAATTGTTTTTAAAAATTGGTAAATCTTTACAATTGCCCATGCCCGTGTTCTCTAAAAAAATGAATCTCCACAAGATACAAAAACCGCTTGTACATTGGTTTAGCAGTTTTGGAGATTAGCCCAAACAAAAAAAATGGACTTTACTTTATATATAGGTACGCATAGAGAAGATTACAAATCACCTAAATATGTTTAAACAGCAGTTTAGATAACAGTATAGGTAAAACAAATATTTTCCAAACTATAGTACCACAACATAATAATAGTTATGTAACATCTAACCTACTAGGTTTTTAATTGTATTTATTTTAGAACTGCATACAGTAATAATAATTTACGTTGTTCTACCTTAAAGATTTTAGCCATTTACATTTCCCTCAATGCAACCAAAGACATTATACGAATGCAGTTATTTGTGACAAAACAAATAATTTAGTAAGAAAATAATAACCACAAGTGTTGTTCAACACTTGTTGTGCTCAACACATTTATTTTCTACGAAAAATATTTCAAGGGGAATTGTTAAAATTAAATAAAAACATACTACCTACAACGAAATTGAAAAAAAAAAAATACTTATAAACCGTTGTATATACCTATAACAAGTAATGTTAGGTAGGTTAAAATTAAAAAAGTCTCAGCAAAATAAATTATGCTGGTCATAATAATAATAAATCGATATCAACGTAACAGTCATGATTTTTAACAATTTTAGTTACTAAAAACAATATGTTTAATTAGGATTTTTATCATTTTTTTTTTTTTTTTTATAAATAAAATTATATTAAAACAATTATACACATATTTAAAACTACCCTCGGTAAAATAATCATATTATCACACGATATTATTTTACGGTAAGAACATTAGCCCAAGGTCATCAAGCAGGGGCAAATTTCTTAAGTGTTTTTTTCAAAAGTACAAAAATAATTATTAATTATATTTGTATTAGTTTGTCGCCAATCGTTGACATATAATCTTAAGTTGTTATTGAACGGATCTTTACCGTGCCATAAATAATTTAAACAAAGCTGCTGGCACTTGAATTTCAAGTAAAGAATAAAGAAAATTTACTTTTAAACATAGCTGTGTGTTTAAACAACCACACAAAAACAGGTCGTCACTATTGATTTTATAATCACACACAGGAAAGCCAACGCTGTAGGAGTTCACGGGGCACCAGTTTTCCGGCCACTAGGAGCGCTAATGGCGGCCACAACAAAATCAATACTTTATGTAATGTTATTGGTTTAAGTTGCTTGGCCCTTTCGAGAAGGGCCATCCATTTTTTTTTTTTTTGCATAACAGCTTATCTCTGGGGATTGAGAACTGAGAATTTGTATTGTAAAGACGCATTTATGCAAACTTTTAATTTCAAATATTAAACACGAAAACGGATTTAGTTTTACAATACACGACTGAACGTGTTAACTAACTATCGAGTTTTATATCAACAATTGTACATTTTTTCACTGTACCTATAATTAATATTATATTTTGTTAAAGAGCGTCAAATAAAATATTCATGGTTGAAATTAACACCACATTGGAGACTAAACTAATTATTTAAGACATTGCTACGTTCAGGACTGGTGCCGTATCTAATAGCGGTCACTATTTTTTATATACTCGAGACGATAGTATTCCGATATCATTGTTACGTTGAGGACGAACGCCGTGTTTAAAACGGGCAATATTTTACGTCTAAAAGGACGAGCACCGTGTTTTACAAGAAATTGTTTTTGATATATATTACTTGTAGTACAAATTGTATAAAGAATATCGCAATGCCAACAATATTTGTTTTCACACTATAATATTTATTTTTAGGTGTACACGGCATTCGCCCTCAACGTTGTTACCCGATAATAATATTGCCGTCTCCTATACTCAATAATAAAGACGGCGTTAAACACGGCACAGTCGTCTCCATTGTGTTAATAAAAAAACTTGTTAGGCAGTAAGAGTGGTCATTTTTGTTCTAATGAAAGACATTATGTTCTTACATATCGACTTGCAATAGACAAAAGATAGAAAAAACTGATAAAATAACACGAGGAAATGGTAGTAAACTGGTAGTATCGAAAAATAAAGAAAACTTGATAAATTGGGACTTAAGTGCATTGCAGAAGTACTGTATTGTAGAAATCTATGTATCAACGACTCATCGGTATTTCCGATGACATCATCAAACCTATATAAACGATTGCTGTTGCCGGTAAGCCATCAGTCGACGATTAGCACTCAAGATGACATTACACAGTTACCGAAATATGTGTATGCTAGAAGTGTATTGGGTTTTATTAAAAGTTATACAAATTTCCACAAAGTTACTCTGGTTTTTATTTACTAGTATCTGTATTACAACGGTACTCTAACCTAACAACAAACCTGTTCAGAGTACTCCGCCGAGCCGAGCGGCACGTTAGAAATTAATTTTAATGGAATCCACTACGTCTCCCTTGAAAAAATGTCTATTCAATCTATTCTAGATTATTATTTTCTATCGTTTTAAACGTTAATGACAAAACGTCCAAATCACTTCAAACATGCATTTTTAAGTCTATATATGTATAAGAACTCCATAAGTTCAATTCTATAAAATCATTACATTATAGAGTTCAGTGTGTGTACATAGCAAAATTGATTAACAAAATGAATATTATGTGGGTTTACCTAAATTAGTAAATTCGTCTAATGTTTTTCCTCCTGCCATCAGCCATCGTATCCAGTCTAGTTCTCCTCCGCTTACACCCACATTGCTGATGGCGTTCAACGGGTTTAACAGGACATCCAACAGCTGATCGAGTAATCGACAGCGGCTCAATTGTCTCATGGCGTCGATATCGGCATCGGAATCAGAATCTGACGAATCGTACGAGTCTTCGTCGCTCGATTCCTCAGACGAGTCGGTAGCGGAGGGTCCGTCGACGTTTGTAACTTGTTGGTCCTCTTCCATGGACACCTCTACAGAGCCCTGATGCGGTTTCTCTTGTCTGGGCATATTTTCGAACAGCTTATTGTCCAGCACTTCGCATTCGGCGGCTATCGTTGCGGCGGCTCCACGTTTACCCTTCTTCATTAACAAATAGGCGGCCGCGACGCCCATGGTGTCCGTCGTCGAACCACTCGCTTGGTCATCGGTAGGCCGCTGATATTCGTCGGCAGACGAGTCGCCACCATCCATATTGATGGCGAGGCGTGTACTCAAGCTGGCAAACCCGAAGAAAATCGCAGAACGCTATCGCTCCGTTGTTGATAGCCGATGTTGATGTCCGAAGTTGAATGAAACGGCACAAGCGGTGACATCGTTGAACTGGGCCGTACGGTAATATTGGACGGTCGATAGCCGTCCTACGAGAACAGCATCGTCGCGACACCGATGATATTTTTTGTCGTCGGCAATACTAACCGGGATTAATGATGATATGTTTTTGCGTGTGCAGCACCAGATAACACACGTTCGCAAAGTGTGTTGTTGATAAAAAAACACACGGGAATTCGGTTTGGAAAAAATAATAAATAAATAAAGCGCGTACCGTGTGATAAAAAAACTTGGCCGGCCGCGGTGGCGCACGGTGTGTAAAAAATTGGCGAGCAAAATTTTTCCAAGTGGAAAAAAAAAAAAAAAACGTATCCGTAGTAACGCGAACAGCAAAATCACATGAGAAAAATTCGCTCTCCGTTCGCCTTTGGTGTGTGTGTGTGATTATTATATCATCCGCGAACGGGGATCGGTACGGCGGTGGCGGCCCCTTCCACTGCGGCTCACGCCATTGACATATAACACTATAACAATAATAATATTCTCGCTCTGGGTACCTCTACAGTAGTAATCAGCGGCCGCGCGGTGGGAGAAACGCGAGGCGGTAGAAAGAGAAAATACAACATCACAGCACCGTGGAGCGCGCAACGTCAGCGGCCGCGGGTGCGACGGAGACCGAACGCGGTTACGGCCACACGACCGCGGCCGAACCGCACGACCCGACCCGGCCGTCCCCCCCTGCCTTCCCCGCTCCCCGGTCGATTTTGTCCGTCTTGCGCACGGCTCCCGTGTGTCGTGTTATCACACAACGGTATAGTGTTATCAATTCGGTAGTAATCATCGTCGTAATATTATACAATCGATTGATAACGTGGAGGTAAAACGTGCCGACTGACTGACGTTTCGGCTTTGGCCACCGCGCCCCGCACCAGTCGTTCCCCGCAAACGCGTACACCCGCGGGGTGGGTTCACTGAACCCCGTTTCTTTCTCGGGGACTTTGCACACACACACACACATCGGGTAATATTATTATAATATTATTTTCTTACCGATTATTACTATAGTGATGTGACTCATGTGTGTACACATATCTAGGTGGAAATCAATTTCAGGGGGGCTAGTAATAATAGTACATGTTTCTAGAAATTATATTAATCAATCAACGATTAGAGAAAAGAAAAAAACATATAAGTAAATAATAATAATTAGAACAATACAATTACATAATAACATAATAATACAATTAATAATCAATAATTAAAAATATACATGTTATGGGCTATACTGTTGATATTAATACTATATTGTTCTGTTTCTTTCAGCGAGTGTTTATCAGTGATTTCTGTATTGTCAATATCTTTTTTCATTGCCGTTTTTCAATATTAAAGATTGTTGGAGTATTTTAAAACGATTTTGAACCATTCATGTTTTCACCTATATTTTTAATAAGCCTCGTTGCAGAGAAGCCTCACACAATTGACTTAACTGATTACCTAGTGATATTATTATCGCCACTTGTAATAGTTGATATAAATTTGGAAATATAACTACTCGAGTTACACATTTTTTTATATTTTCTAAGTTGAAGTCATTTTTACCGCAAGTATTAACAAGTAACAACACGATTTTTGCAGCTGACATTTCAGTTTCGAGATTATTGATAGATACATTAATCAAATTCTAAAGCAATGAGTAAAGAAAAACATACATCTTGGAGTTTATTTGGCTCACTTATTTTGCTTTTTTCGATACCAAAGGTTAGGTTAGTAGTTTGGTAAAGAAAAAGGTCACGTTTGCACAGAAAATGCAATAAAATATTTGTACTACTATAGGAATATTCCTAAAAAAATATACTAAACCCCAAATAAATTACTAATGTACAAGTAATTTAATAAAACACTGTTTTATTGCTGTTGTCAGTTGTTTAATTATGATGTTGGGTTTGGTTCGTTTTATACATAAAGTTATACTTATTTATTTTCGAAATATTAACGACCAGTTGTAGCTTGTTTTTATTTTTAAAAGTATATATAGTGTAAAATGTATATGAAGTATTCATATTATATTATATATTCGGGTTAGTTAGTAATTAAGTTTATTCAAGTTTAAAAATCAAATAGGCCAACTTCCATTCTAACAGATTTGTTGAAAGTTTGAAATTTAATTTAGTTTTAACAGATAGACAGTGTAGGAATAATATTACCTGTAAAAATAAAGTGATTAGGTATTTAAAATGCAAACTTTACACCGAAGACTGACAAATACATAACATTGTTGTTAAACACTCAATACATGCGTGAAAACATATTATTTTATCTGGATAGAAGAATATGCATTTTAAATATCATATTAGGTATCAGAACTGAAAATACTACAGAGGCCTGTGACCAAAAATAAATTACATACTAAAAACAAATTGTAGCCTCACATAGAAATTGAAAAATTGTGTTTACCTGTCGTTTTAAACTAAGTAATTATAGGCAATCTCCTGGTAGTGTTATGATATTATATAATATATTTTTTTTTTTAATTATGTAACTTTTTACACTGGTGTTTGGATGGTGATAATCTAATAGAGACTACCTACTTTTAACGAAGACATATTATACCTTTAATTATAACATTAATGAATAACCTGTTAAGTGTTTCCAAAAATACAAATCAACACTTTTTACATTTTTTTTAGTAAAACAAGAAGAAAATATGCAACTCTGATTAGAAAATCAAAAAATCAGTACTTAAATGGGACAAAATTCCAAAAAACTTTCCCCCTTCAACTATGTTTGAAGATGAGAAGATGTTTGGAAACGAGGCTATAACTTTTAAAGAATATTTTTGTAAGGGTAATTAAGTAAATAATGAATTTTGCACATTTACCTATTCCAAGACAAATATGTATCGATACTTTACATCACAAAACTTTAACGAAATCGGGCTAATCATTCGAATTGCTTACAAAAACAGAACTTGAACATTTTATAATTCCCCTAGGATATATTGTACTTAGGTCAAATCATCGTGGGGCACCTTCTTGTATGATTACCGTTGGTTTCAAAAGTTACTAAAGAACATTACGGGAAAGTATCAGGACAAGATCAATATATTTTGATCAAACTCGTTGTTATGCAATTTAATATAATATGTTATCTAACATGACAGGGTTTTTATCATTTTTTTTTTTTTTTTTTTGCTTTCAAAACGTTTTTAAATAGTAGGTAGGTATCTATCTCTATCTATTCTACGGTGCGGTTTCGGCTAAATTGATAACAATTATTATGAATTATTCAGCTATTCAGAGTTGGGATGATATTTTATTAAGATTTCCGTTTTATAATATTATTATCTTGTCCGCAAAGCAATGGCCGATTATGCCGACGGGAAGCCGCGGCCCCCTGTCATGACTATAATAATATAGGACCGGATCTTTTCATTCTACTTGTACAATTCATAAAAATCAAATTACTGTTGTTTATTTTTTTCAAATACCACATTTTACTAAACTTGATATTATCAAACTTATCCGTCGTCTTAGGTTCTTATATATATATATATAATATGATTGTGTATACATAAATAGGTTTACATATTATACACTCTCACACACATATTGTATAGTATAAAAAAAAGTCCTATGCATTATGTAAAAAAAAAATATATCTTCATGCATTGAATTGAAATAATAATAATTGGAGTAGGTTTACAATATTATACTATTAACAGTATTAAAATTTAGTTCAAATGTTCAAACCAAAAGAACTGTGCAGAACATGTTTTGGCAGAATAACAATTTTTTTTTTTTTTTAAATAAATAGATATAATAGATTTTAAAAATAAAGACATTTTTATCTAGAATGGCGTTTTGTTTCCCATAAAACTACTTGGATTACTTGAACTAATTAATTATATTATCTTAATCAATGGAGTATTACAAACAATTTTATTCCCAACGGTCCGCCACTGTCATAAAGCATAATATAGTTTTATCGAAATCACAAATGTTTTTTTGGTAGTTTTTAAAAGACCTCTTTTCAACAATAAGAAAAAAAAGGTCGAGGGTGTATCAAAATACATAATCTTAACAACTAAGTAATTTATAGTTAAATTTAAAAGCACTTCCTATATTATATTTTATGGGAATATTGTATCGAACGATAATATTATTACTTGTTTTTACAAATTATAAAATTTAAGGCGGATCGTATGACGTTACGTAAAATCATTTCGATAACAATTGATCTCCTTAAAATGGTTCAATACCCAATAAATGTCAAGTATTAACAAATAATAATAAAAAAAAGTCAAGCATTAACTTTTAATCGAAATTCAACTGAAACTCTGTTTCATCTTTAATTTACTTAGATTCAAAGATATGTTTCAATCAAACCTAACCTTACCCATTGATATTATTACAAATAATGGCACTTTCCAAATATTGTTCTCAATTTAACAATATTAATGCTTACGGCCTAGGGGCGAGCTACCTTAGTAGAGTATATTATGATTTGTCTTATTTGATCTTAAGATTATAGTTATTCTTAGTTTTTGAGAAACTAAAATCAACTCAAAATTGTTTTCTACGTTTCTTGTCGAATCTAATCTAAACGAATAATAATATTACGATTATGATCACGAAAAGTATTCAATTTACAGACCTACTTAGTGTGCATTACACCAATTCACAGTTTGGTCATTTCCATTAAACAGTCAGTAGTAAAAAAATAAGTTGGGGGTAAATAACGTTGCATAAATATTGGCAATCGCATAACAAAAACATAGATAATTTATACTAATTTATTATTATCCGAGTTAAAATTTATAAACAACTGCTCGTAAATATACACTTAACGATAATAATTACAATACTTATAAGACGATTTAGAAATATTACCTATGGAAAATCAACTTGTGCTTAACTAAATTGATGTTTACGGGGAAATACATGGGGCGTATGTGGGAATATATAATTAATTAATTGTTGTGTTTAAATCCAAATAGTAGCTGGTACAATATAATATATCAGTCCAAAACTATGTTGTTGTTTCCACCGGAACCAGAAGACAAAATCGACTGGCCGTCCATCATCATCGATTGATTGCTCATGGACATGGACGACGGATTTAGGTTATTCGATGACGACATCGGTGGAGGAAGCGGCGTGGTCGGGTTCGAAGATGATCCATAGCCGGATCCCATTAAATTACTCCCATACCCTCCGAGTCCGCCACCGGCACCTCCGGCCGATCCACCCGCACTGCTCGTGCTGCGCAAAGCACGGTACTTGGTCACTTCGTTCGGGAAAGCGGTCCCGAGATCTGCAAGCATTTGCGCTTTGAATTTTCGCAACGAATCGATTTTCCCTTTGACTTGTTCGTTTTTGTTCAACGCCTTTTCTATACAGTCCTTGGTGTACAGCTGCGGATTTCTACCACGATCTATGTACCTGTAACGTAATTGTAAATTATTCAATGCACGTTGAAATCGAAAAAAATACTATATCTATTATATCTATAACATTACGTTCTAGAATAACTGTCGCAGTGTTCAAATCATTAATGTTTGAATTTAACATTTTATCTAATTTTTTTATATTTTTCTTAAAGTTTCATTTTTTAATAAAAAATACTTTTGGAATTATGACCACAACAGTTATAGGAGAACAACACAAAAACGTACATCATGTTTTTATGTCAAACAATGATAACAATAATATAATTTAATCTGAAATCTAAGTAGTTAATAGGAACGGTATATTCCTAAGTAGATTATAGATTTAACACAAATCAGATTAATCCTGATAGGAGTGTATTTTTAATTTACGGGTTTGTTCATTCTAGACGATAATGTATACTGTATATCATTATAATTTTATAAACTCAATTAACTGATTAAAAATAAATCTTTTATTTTAATAAAACTTGAAAAGTATAATACATATTATACAACATCATACGAATATCAGAAACAAATATTAAAATACAATTTTGCTCAGTAGATTTATTAAATAATTGGCCATAAAACACTACACCGGCCAACAACGAATTTTGAGTTTGGGTTGAAAATGCTGGATTGTCAATCCTTAATAGTTTGGGGAGCAGAAAATATGAATACCTAAAATTGTATTTATTTAGTTATGTATTAACTTAAAGAAAAGTAATTGGCAATTTCTCGACTGGTGTTATATTTAAATAAATTTAACAATTTTATTAATTCCATCGTACGAACTGGATCGCTGTCGTTTATCTCATTTCTTTTTTTAAAATTATATTCGACAACACGACGGTCATCGGTCTAGTGTTAGAGTAAGGTATAGAAGATTGATTTGGATTTTTATTTTACATTCGAGGAGAGTGTTAAGTTTGTTTACAAAGTAATGCATAATAAAACCTCAATGGACGTAATGTGTTACAATAGTAAGTAAAATAATAATATTGTAAAATTATGACTTACTCAAAAACTTCTAAAGGTACATGAATATCTTGAACGGCAGACTTGAGTTTATTGATTTCCTGCAATCCTTGGACAGCATTTTGTCTGCACATAAAACTTAGAATTAATATAAAACAATAAATATATTTACTGTAGAGTTGCTGTTACAGTTCTTAGTAAATTGTTCAAGGTTTAATTGTGTTTGAGTGTTTGAGGCCTTTGTCTTAATATTGAACTTCATTACATTTTTTTTTTTGTCAATTACACGGATATGACTATGGCACTTTGCTTTGTACATAACCATCACCGTGTTTCCCTGGCGTTATACAAAATCCTCGTTAACGAGTATTTTACCGCCTTTTTATTTTTGTTAAAATAATTCAAGCCCCGTTCAATAAAATACAATTAAAATATCGCAATCATTTATCATACACTATGAATTAATCGCTAAATTTCTGAACATTTCCCACCTAATGTAAATTATTAGTTAATTTTATCGCTTGTTAAGTATTTAAACCATGGATAATAATTTTATATTTTAAACAATTTAACCATGTGATAGCGCGATAAATATAATAAATATGAATATTAAAAATTTGTTTGTATTACGGTGTTCACCTATAGTGGTCGCGATAACCAACGGAAGTCCACCACATATTCAGGTAGTCGCGATAACTGACAAGTGCCAAAAATTCAAATAGTTAAAGAACAATTGTAACAACATTCAAGGTTTCGTACTTTCAAAGTTAAAAAAAAGATTTTTACATGACGAGTCTTGTCAAAAGTTCGGAAAGTGTTTGAACACCTTCATCCGGCGGTTCACCAATTATTTAATTTGTTGAAATGTATTATTAAGTTTGGACTTACATTTTTTGATTTAACACTGTCTGACCCTGGGGTTGAAAATCTGTAACTATTATGCGTATCTGCCTGACGTTTTCTACGAACATTTCCAATTGCGTTTCCAAATCTTCAAGCGAAGCTGCTGCGGCGGCCGCGGCCGCTGACGAAGCAGCCATAGTGTGGTGTGTTTTTATCAATTGTTGTCACCTAAATTGTGTACACCGCCAATCATAGTGTAATAACTATTGGAAAATAATATAATTTAGTTGACGCCAAAAACTGAAAACTAATATTTTCCAAGACTGAAGACGTAATGTTATGTTATACTTATTATTATTATTATTATTATTATTATTCTCGTGTCCTTCCCGAAGTTCTTTAACCCGTGATAATAATTGATAACACTATATTTGAACAGTGTGGCAACTTGAAGAAATAAAAACATGCCAAATAACCGTGGTCCGTGTTACACTGCTTTGTTGCATTTGTTGCAAATTATCAGTAATTAAGGCAAAGAATAAAAATTGTTGTGTTCTTAGTTCCTACAAAAACAAAAATGTTTTCATTAAAACTAAGTAGTAAGTAGGTATTTTCATTGCATTTTAAGAGTAGTGATTTTGTAAATAATTGTTAAAAAAATTATCAAATTTGTTCAGTATGTCTTATACTTTTGGTCGTTCTTACTTTTCAACGACCAAGAAATGTTTCAGCATAGTTACAGTAACGTCATTACATATTTAATAAAATAAAAAATATAATTAAGCTGATACAAATACCTGTCAACTGAGCAATGTTGGTATCATGGTGTACTCAAGAGTTCTAAAAGATATAGGTACTATAATAAATTAAGGTTAATATATTTTTCAATACTATAAATTGTGTACAATCAAAACTTATTACATTTAATACCATTCAGGGATTATAATTGGCTACTTTATACAAAATTACCGCCCAACACGTTAACACTATTATTACAAAAACCTTCTTCGTGTAAATTGACATTTTAATCTTTGATCTGTACAACCATTATCATATATATATAGTCATTAAAGTCAATATAGCTACAAGTATTACTGCTAGGTAGATCACTTTAATTTGACATAGGTACAAACATACTTGGTACACTCATTTGTATGCATTATACAGACAACTCAACTTTTTAACAAAAAAAAAACATTTAAATGAATACCCAGTCTCAAATTACCATCAACATACGGTTTAGGTGTGTTTTGTAAGGCACATGCCTGAAAAATGATTATAAAAAAAAAAAACTACATAATTGATGTATATGCTATTAGGTCATTTAATAAAAAGTAACAAGAGAAACCACCAAATTTCGGTATGAAGAGGAAATTTAAATGGTTGTCGATCGAATATATTGTAGTAACATAAAGCATATGTTTAAGTTTTAACTATATTTATTAAACTATCATTTTGTAATAACATATTATATATTCAAATTTATACTATATGTGACATTTTTATATAACTATCATGTTATTATTATTCAATATACAACGCGCGTAGTGTGATATAGAACCTCTTTGAATAATTTCAATAAACTTAAAATACTCTAATAGATAGCGTACATACTCATTTTAGGCGTAACATTTACATAACAATAGGTTCATTAAAGAAGGAGTTAAACACACGACTCGACACGAACTTATCCGAGACGAACTTAACCAACACAGAAACGCACTATTTAACCCAGCCCACAGCGCAGCGAAGCGCAGTTGCTCTCTCACATCTCTCATACAACCTTCCTCTCCTTATTGTGTGGACGCCAAAGTCGGGTAGCTGTTATCAGTCCGCCGCGGCCACCAATATCCTTCCTTTCCTTATTGTGTGGACGCCAAAGTCGGGTAGCTGTTATCAGTCCGCCGCGGCCACCAATATCTTTCCTTTCCTTATTGTGTGGACGCCAAAGTCGGGTAGCTGTTATCAGTCCGCCGCGGCCACCAATAACATAATCCTTCCTTATTATCCTTACACATACATACGCCGAGTCCGTAGCGATATATATATAAAAATACTATATTCATTACAATTCAATTACTTAAAACCGTACGAGTTTCTTATCACACACGTGTCATTATTAAGCAATAAAAACACTGTTGTTCTTTCGTTCATACATATACCTATACCTATACCTCTTAAAAGTGTCGTTAAAGGTCATTAATTCTAGCGGTCGAACAATCCTATTACACCCATGTGACTATTTTTGGTCAGCAAGGAATGTAGTCGGCTTATAATAACTCAGTAGACGTTGTTATTTCTGACAAGCGCATTGATTATTATAAAACCATTGGTAGACCGTGTACTGAATTACACTTTAACGAGAGATAGATGGTCGTAAGATAACGTTAAAACACCAGTGTCTGAAATATATTTTATGAATGAAAACATTCGTGTTAAAACAACGTTCATTTCGACATATCAAGATCACATACTCAAGGAATATCGACAAGGTCATAGAGCTTCGAGTGACTCCACGACAAGGTATGTACTGTATACAATATTATAACACTGTGTAATAGTAAGTCTAGAGGCAGGAAGTGAGCCCTTGTAGTAAACATACACACATGCACACCCCGATTAAGAGCCGTTTTCATACTTATTTAAAATATCCATTCACCGCCGCTTCCCCGTCCTTTTCTTCTATTACAAAATGGCGCCCAACGTAAAAAGCTTTTATTCCACAAATCACAAAATTTTTGGCTTCGCCCGAAAAAAACCGCTGCCCAATTTTTTCACAACTACAAAAACTTGGTAAAATTACAAGAAATATAAATATAAAACATTAAGTAAATTATATATTAAATAAACATACGAACTCTTAAAAATACTGACATTAAAGTTAAAAAAATAACTAGCATCTCTGAACTGATATAACTAGAAGTTTTATTTTTCATTCTACAATTCAAAAACCATTTTTGAAAATATTACAACTATTAGAGTATACATACTACACTAATATATAACTAACATCCGATAAAACGTTTTAAATGGAATCTAAACATACATATAGTACTTATGAACGAAACAACTTAAGTCAATTAGAAGGCACCCTTGAATACTGTTATGACAGAATTACAGTGACGCCAACCAGGTCATTAAATGATCTAACCGAGATTAACACGGCAATACACGGGTAATTGAGCCCCGACCGATTTTTCTGTAGAACACTTAACAGGGGTGACAAAACTTCTCTTTGTACACCAGACATAAAACTCTTAAAAATATCGTTAAATTTTTCATTACAAAACTCTCAAAAATGCCTAATTTGCTTACAAACTTAAATATTTAATAAATATATATACCTACAAAATGTTTTTTTTGTAACATATCCAAATTTTCACAAACATAAACACTTAATAATTTCAGCTTTGTCAATACACTGAGGAAATGTAACTCTTTTAATACACAAATACTTAATTTCGATTTTATTTTTTACATATCTTGGTGAATATCATACTATAGATCTATATACTATCTTATTATAGATGTAGATAACTTTAACATTATAACCACTGCATCATACCAACATAAATTTTGAATACAAAAATAATATTGTTCTAACATAGTTCATTTTTATAATAATAACAATAATATACATAACACCTATAAAATAAAGGCCACTCATATAATAATACATGCTAAAAAATATATATATATATAAAGGGCAATACACATAGGCCTAACATATAATAATAAAAATAATATTAATGCTAATAAATAGAGCATTAATAAATAAATAACGCTTTTATATAAGCCAAATATATAATATTGAAACCGATAAAATTATATAAATATAGCAATGAACTTAACAAGAATAGGTTTTCATTAAACAACATAATAATAATATTCGCCAAGCAAATCGTATAACATTATGAATCTTTATAACAAATATTATAAAAACAATAATATAACAAAATCAAATTTAGTATAAAAGTATCACCCTTTTATAATTTTAATAATGCAGTAAACAAATCCATTACAATTATTTCACAAAAAATAATGCGTAAAATAGTATAATTTCCTAACATTCACAATATTTCCACATATCCCATAAACAATTATCGAATTTTTGCAAACAATCCTTATACACAATATTACTGTATTACACGAAATCAACTACAATTCACACCTAATTTTTTTTTAAATATCACTTTAATACGCTCAAGCGAGGCTTCAGGCCGAAATAAAAGATCATACTAGTATACTTAATGAACCATAAATATAAAACTGAAATTTATCATAAAATACCAAATCAAAAACTATCATTACTTTAATACCAGTATTAAAACACTTTTCTAATTACAAACCGAGATACCTAATGGCAAATGCAAACGGGAAATGTCCTTATAACCTAATAATGCTAATAAAATTGCGACCCATAGGATTTTCTTAATTTAAGGTTTCAAACATAGAAAAATAACATCACACACAATATTATTACCGACAAAATGTCGGGATATAGCATCAATACTAATTACAACATTAAATATACTACCAATAATTAATATAAGCATTATATCGCAAAGTTAATTTACATAAGAATAATATTAATAATCCTTGTATAATAAGTGATATTAATAATGATAATATTAAAAAATATATACATAAAATATGCTAATAAATATTACATAAATAATACAGACCAAATACCAAATATATAATAAAAATTTTTTTTTTTTAAAAAACACAGGCTATTTTCATAAAGAATGTTAATATAGGCTACATACATAATAAGAAAGCCAAACAAACAATAAAAAATATTGAATAATGATACAAGAAATGCTATTGATCATTTATTTACAATACAAATATAAACATACATAAATGAGATATCAATAATATAGATATCATATATAAAGTCTAAACATATAAACAAGATGCTGATAAATACTCTATTACACAAATAATAAAAATACACACAGGCCAAAAAAATACATAAATGATGCCAAGTAGGACCAATTGCATAACGCTAAGATCAGACAAAACATACATACTGGGAAAAATATATAAAAAAATTCTAATTTGGTATAAAAGTATGATATTTTTCATACAACTCATACATTACACATATAATTAATATATTCACAATAGATTATAAAACTACTTTTAATGTTATGCATTGAGTCAAATGCGTTACAGCAAAATTAAAACACAATTTTGATACATAAATCATCTAAAAGGGAGATAGATAACACAAATTAACAAGAATATAAATACTTTATTAAGATAAATTACCACTTATATTAAACAAAACTAAATCATTTCAATAAAATTGCCCATCACAATAAAATTCACTTAAGCCAAGAATAAATTACACTATACAATTTTCTTATAATTATCATATAACTTTAATGACACAAAATACAAATTTGATCAACTTTTCTTAAATCTAGAATAACGTAATAAAAACATATATACAACAAAAATTCTTTTATACATATTATCATTAAGCATACACGAGTATATCTACTCAATGAAATCATCCTTAGTTATATTAGATCTAATCTAAGTAATAAAAAAAAAAACAAATTTAAAGTTTTCTAAAATATTTCAAAACTTTTTTACAAAAAACTATATTTTCAAGAAACAAAAAATACATTAGTTAAATTAACACATACATTTCTATTTCAATCACACAATGTGATGACATTTATTCCATAGTTAATATTTCTACACCACTATGACCACTTTGTTCATAATTTTATATAACAAATGCATCAATAAATATGCAATAATCAACGCTTTTATACTATATATATCACATATACAATAATATATACTAATCTAGAATAAGGCTTATTACTAAACATAATATAATTCACTAACACAATTTTAAAACAAAAATATATATAACTTATATAAAAAAAAAACAAAAATTACATAATTAATACTATCATAAATCATGTATTTAGCATTTAAATATTAGATCTTAATAAATATCACTTAACTCAAAATATTCTCTAAATTATATATTATAATCATTGATTTATGTAAAAAAAAAACATAAAATATAAAAGTATAAAAAAAAAAAACCTTTTTATTATATACAATCTCATATATTCCCAATTATTAAATAATATTATTATCAAATGTAATCATGTCATAATTGTTATTATGTGTCTAAAACATTTGTATTTCAATATAACCTAGCACTTAAGTTATTATCACATTATATACAACTTAAACATATATATATAATGAATCATTACATTTATAAAATCGATACATGCCTCATTTTCACCAAAACCATTTATTGTATAAAAAACACAACACCAATTTGTAAACAAACATACACACCTATGCTCACACATAATCGACCCTTCTTTATCTACAATCTATCAATGTGTACAACAACAGGATCTATTCCATCACATACGGTCATCGGCAACCAATCATCGGACCGCCCACATCTATACGGAAACGAATCACGAAGGACACGCAAACCAAACCGGATTGTCAAATCCTCAATACAGCCTGGTAATAGAAGGGATGACCATACTATTGTCACCCCAACAATACAATCCTGAAATCCTATTACAAACAGTAATTCGTTCGACCTTCGCAACGGTTCACGTGTTTAACTTCAGTAGTTCAACCAATCTTACTGTCATGTCGACATTTTCTAAAAGAAATGCTTGGTATTCAAACTTCATTATTGACGACTACATGAGACTTCTCGTGAATTATTCCAAGTCAAACGTTTATGCATTTAATACGGATTTCATTAATCAACTCCTCACACATGGCTTTGAAAACGTCAAGAAAAATTTAATCGAACACAACATATTTTCTAAACAATATTTGTTTTTACCAACAATTGTGAGCGGTTGCCATTGGATTCTAAACACAGTACACATCCCATCACATACTATAACACAGTATGATAGCTTATACACATATTTTCCGCAAGTAACCAATACCATTGCAACCATGTTGAAACAATACACAGATCTTATGAACATTGATCCAATTAATTGGACAATCGTTCAAGGTGATTCTCCCTATCAAGAAAACGGGTATGACTGCGGAGCTTTTGTTCTCGAAATGACCAAACATATCACTATGGAAACACCATTCAATTTCAATCAGAAACATATGTCTCTTATTCGTATTCGACATGAGAAGGAATTACGACTTCAAACAATACTACCAATACTTTTACGACATGGCATGGATGGGAGCAATAATCAATCATCTCAAACTTCTAAAAACACAACATTATCACCCAACTCAGTATCAGGTGAGTCCACTGAGTTAATAAACTATAAAGCCATAAAGAACAAGCGTAGACTCAAACGTATGGGTTATAAAAGACCACGAAATCACAAGAAAAAGAACAAAGCAAAAACACATGATCACACATTATCACAATAATACACACACCTAAATTTTTTAGACAAAAAATATAATATATTCATAATAAAATAAAAAAAAAGGGGAAACAACATGTATCACATTTCATTATATTCTCATAGTTTAAGATAACTAAACATTATTATTATCATAATTACTATTATTATTTTATCCATTATTATACACCTTATCATGTTACGAGGGCGTAACATAAAAAAATTAGCCCGCACTTTGTAGTAACATAAAGCATATGTTTAAGTTTTAACTATATTTATTAAACTATCATTTTGTAATAACATATTATATATTCAAATTTATACTATATGTGACATTTTTATATAACTATCATGTTATTATTATTCAATATACAACGCGCGTAGTGTGATATAGAACCTCTTTGAATAATTTCAATAAACTTAAAATACTCTAATAGATAGCGTACATACTCATTTTAGGCGTAACATTTACATAACAATAGGTTCATTAAAGAAGGAGTTAAACACACGACTCGACACGAACTTATCCGAGACGAACTTAACCAACACAGAAACGCACTATTTAACCCAGCCCACAGCGCAGCGAAGCGCAGTTGCTCTCTCACATCTCTCATACAACCTTCCTCTCCTTATTGTGTGGACGCCAAAGTCGGGTAGCTGTTATCAGTCCGCCGCGGCCACCAATGTCCTTCCTTTCCTTATTGTGTGGACGCCAAAGTCGGGTAGCTGTTATCAGTCCGCCGCGGCCACCAATATCCTTTCTTTCCTTATTGTGTGGACGCCAAAGTCGGGTAGCTGTTATCAGTCCGCCGCGGCCACCAATATCTTTCCTTTCCTTATTGTGTGGACGCCAAAGTCGGGTAGCTGTTATCAGTCCGCCGCGGCCACCAATAACATAATCCTTCCTTATTATCCTTACACATACATACGCCGAGTCCGTAGCGATATATATATAAAAATACTATATTCATTACAATTCAATTACTTAAAACCGTACGAGTTTCTTATCACACACGTGTCATTATTAAGCAATAAAAACACTGTTGTTCTTTCGTTCATACATATACCTATACCTATACCTCTTAAAAGTGTCGTTAAAGGTCATTAATTCTAGCGGTCGAACAATCCTATTACACCCATGTGACTATTTTTGGTCAGCAAGGAATGTAGTCGGCTTATAATAACTCAGTAGACGTTGTTATTTCTGACAAGCGCATTGATTATTATAAAACCATTGGTAGACCGTGTACTGAATTACACTTTAACGAGAGATAGATGGTCGTAAGATAACGTTAAAACACCAGTGTCTGAAATATATTTTATGAATGAAAACATTCGTGTTAAAACAACGTTCATTTCGACATATCAAGATCACATACTCAAGGAATATCGACAAGGTCATAGAGCTTCGAGTGACTCCACGACAAGGTATGTACTGTATACAATATTATAACACTGTGTAATAGTAAGTCTAGAGGCAGGAAGTGAGCCCTTGTAGTAAACATACACACATGCACACCCCGATTAAGAGCCGTTTTCATACTTATTTAAAATATCCATTCACCGCCGCTTCCCCGTCCTTTTCTTCTATTACAATATACTATGAATCTATTGGTATGTAAATATTATGTTGCATTATAAACCAACCATTTGTTTAATATCTCCAAAATGCCTTATAGAAAGGCAGAAATATAGAGTGGTTTAGATTGTCCGATAAATAATTTTAATCAGTGTTCAACAATTAAAGCACTTAAAATTATTAAAGTGAGAACGCATCCAATTTAGGACCTTATAAGGCATTGTGTATTACGTTACATAACATTATATTATGTTACCCGTATAAAACCTTATATAACATTTATAAAGAAGGTTAAAATAATTGTTATTGTCAAAGTTATTGTTTTTTATGCTGTTTTAAAATTTATTATTACTATTATTATTATTATTACACATTTGAGTTGAAAACTGTTCGAGCAGCCCATTTAGGACAGGGAGGACGTCTCGATCTGGTACAGTATGTTTGAATAGGATTACAATACGATTACAATAAAAAATGTCGTTATGAAATATAAACAATATCCTCGTTAGGTAACTCTTTTTGTTGGTTGACCATAAACAAGATAGTTGTGAACTTGATGACCGTCTTATAAACAAGTCGTTGATACAAACAAGCCAAAAAATATCGATTAATTTTAAGCGGTTATTTCTTTTTGGATTTTAAAGCTGTCGTCCCACCTACGATGAAAAGAATAGATCATCTATATCTCGCTCATCTAACTATAACGAGACAAATGGGCAAACCCGTAAGTCGATACCCTTTTGTTGTGTACAAAGTGACTTGTGAGTCATGTATTGTAAAGTTAATTTCTTGAATCTTGATTAATAGCATTAAGTACGTACAAAGTATTATAAGATGATTTTTTTTTAAATAATTATATAAGTGTAAAAGTGTAGCGTTTAGTAAATATAGGGTGTAGTAAATTATAAAAGTGTAGAGTTCATTTGAAATCAAATGGTGTCCATCAAAGTATTTTGATAGGCACGAATGTTTATTTTGGCTTAAAAATACAATTGTCTAATAGGTAGTATAAATATTTTTATAGATAACCGGCATGATGAATTAATGAAGCACAGAGAATGTTTTATAGTGCAACCGTCAATTGTTGTACATAAAATAAACCTAATTAATCTTAAAACTTAATTTTTAGTGTCAAGGTGGATACGATTAGGGATGATCGTCAGTCCAAAAAAATGTATTGCCACAGTTACCCTTTTATTGTAGAAAACTATAATGAGAATTTTTCATTACCCGTTGACCGTTGCTTCACTCACACATAGCAATCTAGAAATTGACTGCGGTCAAAGTGTAATATCCGCCTTTTTTGGGGGGATTTTCTTAATAGAAGTAAAGTTTGACTACAGATATTTGAGAAAATTATATAGCTATAGTTTCAATCTAGGTCTACCTTAGTAACTTATACAAAAACCTTTTTGGTTTTTACTATACAATAATATTTTATGTTATTGTAGTTTTCCCTTTTAGGTTTCAAATTTAAGGAGTAAACATAAAACTCAAGTAGCAACCTATATATTATTTTATAAATACATGTTGAGCTATTTTTTAATCGACATCTATCGAAATAAAAAGATAACAACATTAATCAAAAAATTGATTATGCTTTTTTTTAAATAACAATATATTTCCGAAATGTAAATATATAAAGCAATATTATTAATACAATTTCTGCCTTGGGAATTTAGATTTATAAGCTCTGAAATACATTGTGAATGTGTTTACACCTATATACAGCGTGAAAAAGTGTTAATTCGAGTATTCTGCTTTTGAAAATTTCTCCTTTGGCGTCAAATGTGAGGTTTTTTAAGTAGTCGGATAGGTAGTCACTATCAAACTCGTTCTCCGAATAGCAAAATTGTTGAAAAAATTCTTGCGAGTCTTGGGCAATTTTCGAAATATCATTTTCGATTGCCGGAGACCAACTCATCACGTCTCGGTCATCCCGCGCGGTTCTGTCGTCGTACAAGCATTTGAAACTCTCGAGCAATTTGTATACGCCTTTGTTGAACGCGGTGTCTGGAGACAGTTTGTGAAAATAATATAACGCATCGATCATGCGCACCACAGACGGATCGGCTTCGTTTAATATCGTCAGGAATTTGTCCAAACAGACCGAATCGTTCATTCCTGACAATTGGTCCACATGCTCGCAACGCATTCGAAACATTCTTTTAAAATCGTTGCGTACTTACAGCTTAAAAAATTATGCGCTTGCTTCATTTTGACATACACGTTTTCTTTGGTGACGATAGTAGTGCCGTTAGGGCTGTCGGTTGGAAGTAAATCGTCCACGTGCGTCCGATAGGGACTGTCGCGTTCTCTGATTTGCACCGATGCAAACATGTCCAAAAGTGCCGAATTTTTAGTAGTTTGTTCATTTTTTCAACCCGTACCGTGGTGTTTGGATCGGAAGTATAAGTCCGGATACGAGTAGTATGCGATTTGGGATCGTATTCAAAGCCGGAAGTAGCGTCGTGCGATTCCCTAAACGTGTTGGATATTTTTTCTAATTTTTCTTTTATCTTTTTTACAACCGTATCACTGTAGTTTACGCGAAATTCTACGAGCCCCATAATATTGTCCATTGCTTTCGTATATCCTTTTTGTAGTAATTCAAATGGAATGGGCCGGCAATATCTGTTGTAGAATGCAAACAACCGCCTAAACGTGCCACGCGTGTGCTGTTCGACGGCGGTACACTCGGCGTGGGCGGTTCGACGGGTAGCCTGGTCGTCGTCTATGGGCGGTCTGTCGACAGTTTTTTTTCTGGTAATATTCCGGCAAACCTACTAAAACTTCATACAATGCTTCTGAAAGTTCCGTTTGGGAGGGTGCAAATTTTTTAAGGGACAAAAGGGCGCCTGTCATGCGCATAATCATCTGGTGTTTACGACTGATTACCTCTAGACAGTCGAACGCTTTTGAAGCCTCCTTCATCTTCCTGCACATGGCCCCAATGCCTCTCTCGTAGTCGCTCACGTCCATAAGCAATCTGGCGTACGAACAGCCCAAGAACTGATAGGCTAGTTGGATTTTGTCGACCACGTTATCGTTGGTCACCGTTCCCTCCAGCAAATCGTTCACGGTCAATTCGTGTTCGGTTTCGTTCGTTAGTCGTCAGTCTAAAATGAATATTGGGTTGTCTTCGTGGGCCATCTTGAGCCATCCGGAATACGACAACAGCTCGTGCATCGTGGTCACGGGGTTTGCATCACAACATAACACAACACAGCACAACACATACGAGAAGTTTATTATGCCCGAGAAATCGAATAAAAACTTTATTTTAGATGCGGAATTATAAACGAATATACGCTTTTTTTTTATTTCTTTAATGGTAAAAATTACAAATTGATATGTGGCAATTTTGCCCCTTCGTGGCACGTACCAAATAAAACGATAGTGGTCGCGGTAAGTAATTTTGCACAGGTGACGTTTGCACGATCGACGTTACATTTACAGTATAAAAGCAAGTGTTTTTGAAGGCGTGATTTATAGATAATACGCAATAAACAGTTGTACCAAACCACCTATTGTATCAATTAGTTTTATCTCATATGGGGTTGGGGTAGACTATGATGCCAACATAAAATCATAATGTATTTTTCGTTTCTTAAATTTTGTACACTAATAATGAATTTAAAAAAAACCCTAAAACTTGTACTTTATTACTTAAAACTTTATAGAATTACTTTAAAGAGACGTCTATAAAATATTGTCATGATTTGATAATGTCTGTTTATAATTTAACGTGTTTATGTTAAAATATACAAAATTTGCAACAAACACAGGTTTCCGGCAATTAAAAAAAGAAAACTAGTTCAAATTTTTCCTTCGTTTAATATGTTATTGATACATATGAGTTCTAACACCTGAAACATTTTCAATTAAAAGGACCTAAGAATATGGCTCAAAACAAAACAAAATAAAAAACCTTACAACCTTTGTAGGGTGGGGGAAATGGGTAAAATATACATACCAAATAAATATCCCTCTATACTGTGTATATAAATTAATTCCTGTCTGTTTGTCTGTCCTTTATGCATTAGTACACTATTAATCCGATCGCCATGAAATTTTGGGTAGTTGTTGAGTGTGTTCCCGCGAAGATAACTGGCATAGTACTTTACGAAAATTCCACCCCCAAGGGTGGCCTCAAACACGAACTTTGTACTTTAAATACGAAATATTTTGTTTGTAACCTTGGTAACCACGGTACTCGAGCAAATGGTATGTGATGATTAAAGGAACAGGCAGATTCTATGTACCACGATTCTGGGCAAGCTTTTAATTGCTGGAACGGGATTTAGGACTGAGACTAGGATCCTTGAGTAAGAGGAGGACATAACAACCGAAAAAAGTGTCACAAAAACGCTGTCATGCTGTTATCTGATAAGAGATAGGAGATAAGAAATTAGTGATGAGGGGTGGTGATAAGGTTGGGGGTGGTAATGGGGAATAGGAATTTTTCTCGGCCCTGGCAGACTAAATCTCCAATATATTATAAAATTAAACTTGACCCGACCCCTTTTCTCAAAATTATAACCAGTAAAAGTTAAAACATTAAAACTAGTACGTTATTTTTTTGTTTGTTAAAATTTCAAGGGCGAAGAAGAGAACTAATTTAACTTTTAGCCTCTCCCTCTCAATGATGTTAAGGTAAATTTTGTCCCGTTACTTTAAGCAGGGCCTATGTATTTTTTTAATTCTGGTAGCTTCTGAACTAGAAAAAGATTTAAAATTAAATTTAAAGTACATAACGAAAAAACACATTGGAACTGAATATGCATGAATATTGCACATTTATTAAGGAATAAAGTTTAGGCAATTTTTCGAAAAATCTTAATTTAGAGTTTGAGCTATAATGCATACTTATTAATACATTAATGAGGATACTTTGTTGATTGCCATTTTTTTTGCCAGACTATCACAGTCATTTCTATAGGATAAATTACAATTTTTTCCCTTCAAAACTGCTTTGCGCGAATCAATTTTTCTCAGGCTTCATATATAGTTAAGGAAAGAAATTCATATATATTATTAATGACAACATTTTCTGTGTTCCATCATCCGTATTTTTTCGATGTACCTAATACAACCAACGCTATATCATTTTTAAAAAAGTCCTTTCTTAATTAATTAATTATTCATTAACTGGTTGAAATATTAAAAAAAGGGCAATGGTAGAACACAGACAATGTTGTTGTCTGTATTATGTATAAATTTGGTTTTTTAGTTTTGATTATGGCCGTTGTAAAATTAATTCGCGCAAGGCGGGTTTTTTGAAGAAAATAACGGGCGTGTGACGTCCTCTTAAGGTTTGATTACATTCATTTCATACTGTCGCCTAATAGATTTCATCAATATTCGTCATTTAATCCAGAATGTCATATTGTTCCAAGAGCAATTCATTTTTGACAGTAAAACTTTAGTTAAAGTTATGAAAATAAAACAAACAAAAAATCCTGTTGAGTAACAAAAAGGTTCCCGGGATGGAACTATCTGTTAGCGACATTTTAATATATATATATATATATGTTTAGAACCTTTACCCAAAAACTTAATCTTCATCATCAAGCTTAACGGGCCTTTAAGGCCCAACGCCGTCATCATGAGATGATGTTTTTTTAGACGGGTTCTAGCGTATTCGCTAAAAACCTAATAAACAATATAATATTATTGTATAGTTGGTAACATCATTTCAACAAGGCACCTTTCGTTTTTCTATTTCATTGACTAACAAAAAGGGGTTATCTACGTCTTAGAGCTATCCAACTAATCAGATAGTCGGGGTACATAGAACTTATAGTTTTTCTGGATTTTCCTAATTAATATGCCATTTTAAATTATTCTTATTAAAAATCTCGTATTATTCCCTATTAACCAATTTTATAAAATGAAACCATTTTTTATAAAACTGACTTTAGAACCTTTATTTTCCAAGCCCGCGCTAATATATTTCATCCACAAATTCATGATATCCTACGTTTTACATACAGTTAACATAATACATATCTTGCTTTATAACAAAAAATCACATTGTTTATATTCCCGACAATCGTTTTATGTAAATAAAATATTTCTTCTCATAAGAGTTTATTTTCAAAAATAGAAGTTTTTTCAAACAGGGTCATTCATAAATCATAATTATAAATAATTTTGCAAATATAATTTAGTTATACCCTAATCTAAAAATTCTGTAAAACCTTTTTCTTAAGTTTTTTAAATGACATCTAATTACCTTTTAGGTACTTGTATCATACATTTGATAACGTAAACGAGTCTAATTGCTCATTAAGATACCATCTTGGTCTCGATAGTCTAGATCACAGGACCAAATATTTGGATACCAATTTAATTTATAAATTAGTAGGTAAATGGTCTTATTGACTGTTCGGAGAGATATGAAACCAGTGTGACATCTTATAATTCTACGAACCATTCTTTGTTTTATATTTCACGTCAATCACAAAATTAAAGCTATTATGGACCTATTAACCGCATGTTGATGAGTTATAATAATATTTTCATCTTCGCCTTACACTCCTAATTACATGGGGTCGGCCACCCTAGCCTTATACCTCCATAGAGCTTGATCTTCTGCATCTCGTTCAATCACCCCAGTTATCCTCATATTACTCTCTATTCCGTCTATCTGTCTTAGTTGATGAATTGTGTTAACTAAAAAACGTCCCTATCTATCCTTCCAGTAATCTAGTTTATAATTGATTTGTATTATGTTTAATTATTATTTTATTATTGTATGAAAACTTGATTATTTTCTATGTACTATATGCATTAAGTATTATGGCGTAAAATAAAAAAAAAAATGATGTCAAAATGTGACAAAATATCATTAATTACACATGTAGCTAGAACTAAAATTGTGTTTTTATCATTCGGTATATTATAGTTTACAAAATAATGCCTTGTTATTTAGAAGTTAGCTAGATATATCGAAAAAAATAACATAATTCATGTTTGTAAAGACAATGGTCGCTATTTATTTTTTTTTTTTATTTTAACTTTTGAATGTTATGCATTTTTATAGGTACATACCTATAGGTATATTCAAATCACATAATGTGGTATGGTTTTTATAAAATGCATGTGTAATAAAATATAATAGGTATGTTGTTTTTTTTTAAAACCGATAAATTTACAAAATAAATTTTTTTTCACTATTTGAACAATATACGTGCACATTTCTTTTTTACTTATTTTACTTATCTTTATATGTTTAAGAGGCCCTTGGTGGTTTTCATTTTCTGTCAAAGTCTACATAACGTTAATCGTTTTAAAATGGTTTTATAAACTGTATTATGTATTATACCTACGGTATATTATGCCACGCTAGAAAATTGAGCCGAAAAATTAATATTACAAATATACCTCAGCCTCTAATAAATTACATTTTGAGTGCTGTAGTTACCTTAATTATTCTTTTTTTTTACAATTTGTTGAAAATAATAATAAATGATCGGTAAATAAAAAGTAGTTTAATTGAAGAATGCGTCATGTGGGTGTTTAGAAACTTGTTAACAAACAAAAACACGATACTTTTAAGAAAAATGATTAATATTATCTGAAAGGATAATTATTAAACCTATACAAAAATCCAATAGGAAAAATTTAAAAACGTTTATCATTCGTATATATGCTTCATTATAGCGTTTACAATTACAATTGGTAATTTTTCAAATGATAAATTAGTCAACTAATATTTTTCTTTAAAATGATAGTTCAGATAATATATTACACTTTTTTCAAAACCAATCCTAATTATTTGTTTTTAATATAAATGTTTCTTCATAGTGCACTAGCTTGAACTTTAAATAGCTATAACTTTTAAACAACTGCGTATAAAAAATTGTTTTCAACATTTTTGTCTTCAAAATATTAAACTTTAGAGTTTAATATTTAGATATAGAATATCTAAAAAAATATAGTGGTTCCTGTATGAATTTAAAATTTGATTGTGCGCATGCGCAAACTACATAAGGTCAAACTTTGAATTTAGGCTTCGAATCTGCGTAAAGGTTTACCTAATATCATACAAAAGTCAAAATTAAAAAAAAAAAGTCAATAGAGACTCTGACAATCATGGGTTTCTAAACTTTTTAAACACACTTGTATGTACCTGTCCATGATATCTTTTAAGCCCCTGAAATGATTTCTTATATAGCAATTGTATAGGTCAAAAATCGTACCTGAAAGTATCTTTTAAAAAACACCCAACAAATTTACATAGTGTTAACTTGAAATATCGTCGCGCTACTAACTAAGTATACAAATCTTTCCACATAAAATTTACCCTACGTCTCATCAAAAGTATATCCCCATATTCATCAACAACAGTGTCACCCCCAAACAAGACAAAACAAAATATCTGGATATTTACCTAGACAATAAATTAATTGGACCTAACCTAACCTAATACCAGCCGTATTAAAACAAAACGTAAACCACTGAACATTAAGCTTTATGTATTCAAATATTTAATACGATTATCTTTATCTCTAGAGACTAAAATTCTTATTAACAAGCAACTTATAGGGCCATAATGTTACATTATAGTTCCTAAAATTACGGCTAAAAACACATAACACAAAAAAACTTGCATCCCCTGTGAAGGTGTGGAAAATTGGTATAATTTAAATTAAAGACAACTGACATATAATAACGTCGTAATTGAAGCATATTATATAAACATTCTTTATAAATTACAACTTGATCCAACCCAATTTTTGAAATTATTAAAAAGAATTTGTGCAGTATTAAAAAAGTTACTGCGAACATAGACACAAAAAAGCTCACATCATTTTAAAACCAATATCATCGCTGTTCCACATCAAAGCTAAAAAAGACGGAAAACCACTTAGAAATTATTTTCAAGAAAAATTGGGCTTAGCTGAATTAGCTCAAAACTCGTATGGAATATTCATATTATTATGTCTAAAGGGGTGGAAACTTTTTCTTAATTTTTCTTTTTTTTAGGTGTAGATCTAAGCGTTAATAATAGACTTAAAAACAGACTGAATATACATTAATTTAACAACAGTTTTAAGCTACAGATTTGTTACTTAATCTTAATAAATTATATATAATTTTTTTAGTTTTTATCAAACAACAATAGTTTATGTTATTATCTCTTCGGTTTAAACTTTAAGGAGTTAACCTTAAACTCAAGCAGCAACCATTATATTAACACACTTTGCGGTTACTCCCATTTAAATATCTAGACTGTCAAGATTATCAAACGGGAGTAACCGCATGGTTTGTAAATAGTGTGAATAACGTGCTCCATTTAAGTTTTAATAATTTTTAACCTATATATTATTTTAAATATGCATAGAAGCAATTTTTTTAAACGATATCAGTAGCGAAATTAATACATCATCATTACATCGATAAAAAAAATAATTATCCTTTTTTTTGTAATAACAATATATTTCCAAAATGTAAATATAAAAAGCATTATAATTACAATTTCTGTCGTATAAATATAGATTTATAAGCTCTGAAATACATTGTGAATGTGTGCATACCTATATACAGCGTGCGAAAGTGTTAAACTGTCTATTCTATCTTTGAAAATTTCACCTATGACGTCGATTGTACCGTTTTTTATGTCGTCTGATTGGTAATCAGTATCAAACTCTTTCTTCGTATAGCAAAATTGTTGAAAAAATTCTTGCGAGTCTCGGGTGATTTTCGAAATATCATTTTCGATTGCCGGAGACCAACTCAACACGTCTCGGTCATCCCGTGCAGTTCTGTCGTCGTACAAGCATTTAAAACGCTCGAGCAATTTGTATACGCCTTCGTTGAACGCGGTGTCCGGAGACAATTTGTGAAAATAATATAACGCGTCGATCATGCGCATCACTGAAGGATCGGCTTCCTTTAATAATTTAAGGAATTTGTTAAAATAGACCAATTTGTTTGATTTCTGACAGTTGGTCCACATGCTCGCAACGTAATTGCAACATTCATACAAAATTGATGCATACTTACAGCTTAAAAAATTATGTGCTTGCTTCATTTTTGCATACACGTTTTCTTTGGTGGCTATATAATCGTCTTGGAAGGTGTCGTCTGGAAGTAAATCGTTAATTTTCGTCCCATATGGACTGTCGCGTTCTTTGATTTGCACCGTTGCCAACATGTACCAAAAGTGGCGAACTTCTAGAAGTTGGTTCATTTTTTCCACCCGTACCATAGTGTACGGATCGTAAGTTCGGATACGAGTAGTATACTTATGGGGATCGTAATCAAAGCCGGAAGTAACGTCGTACGATTCCTTAAACTTTTTGGAGATTTCTTCTAAATCTTTTTTTATCTCTAACACAACTTCATCACTATTGTTTTTGTGTTGTTGGACGAACCACATAATTTTGTTTGTTGCGTTCGTATAGCGTCTTTCTAGTAAATTATACGAAATGGGCCTGCAATAACTATTGAAGAACGCAAACAACCGACTTAACGTGCGGTGCGCGTGCTGTTCGACGGCGTCGCATTCGGCGTCGGCGATTCGTCGAGTAGCTTGGACGTCGTCTATGGGCGGTCTGTTGACGGTCTTTTGCTGGTAATATGTTGGTAAATCTAACAAAACCTCATGTACTGCTTCTTTAAACTGCGTATCGGAGGGCGCCAAAGCTTTAAGGGACGAAAGGGCGCCTGTCATTCGCATAATCATCGGGTGTTTATGATTGATTACCTGCAGGTAGTCTTGTAGACAGTCGAACGAATTTGAAGCCTCTTTCATGTTCTTGCACTGGGGTCCAAAGCCTCTCTCATAGTCGCTCACGTCCATCAGCACTCTGGCGTACGAGCAACTCAAGAACTGATGGGCTAATTGGATTTTGCCGACCACGTTTCCGTTAGTCACCGTTCCCTCCAGCAAAACGTGCACGGTCAATTCGAGTCCGGCTGGGTCCGTCGGTCGTGAGTTTATAATGTAGATAGGGTAGTCCTCGTAGTCCATCTCGAGCCATCCGGAATACGTCAACAGCTCGCGCATCGTGGTCACGGGGTTTGCATCACAACATAACACAACACAACCCAAAATATACGAGAAGTTTACCATGCCCGAGAAATCTAATAAAAACTTCATTGTAGGTACCGACTTACAGAAGAATTTACCCTTTATTGTCTTTTTATGTATACGTGTATAACGGTAAAAAATAACAAATGACAAGTGACAAAGTCGCGCCTACGTGTCGCGTATCTAATACAACGATGTTCGTCGTGTATCGACGCAAAAAAAATTTCGTACGGGGACTTGAGGTTGCGTTTTCACGGTTGGCGTTTTATTTACACAACGTGACTTGTGTATTATACAGGGTAATCATTTTATCGTGAACCACTCAATATTTCATAAGGTTATTTTTTCACAGTTTTTATATATTATGATCTCGATTTTTCACAATTTTGTGTGTATTTACCCCCTCACAACTTTTAAAAACTTTTGAAACTCAAATACGTTACGCATACATTTCATTATCTTTTAACTGAGAATGATGTACTAAAAATGGTGGCTTGTTGTTAACCAATTTTGAACAATTATTTTTAATGTTATTGTAGTTCAAAAGCTAGGATATGAGGGTAAGTGCGCGCAGATAACAATAATACTATTCTCTACCTTTTCTCCTGCTTCAACCTTGAAACTTCAATAACTTTAAAAATTTGGACAAATTTGTCCAAAACTGGTTATACCCTATATACATTTACTGCAAAAATGAAAAAAGTTTAACCGAGGCGCAAGCTTGTAAGCGTGATTCGGCTACGATGGTTGGTGGCAACAGTTGTCAAAATTACCATTGTGATATGTTTTCACTAATCGTAGAAACAATTTTTTTTATTTATTTAAAATATCGAGAACATTATTTAGGTTCTCTGGTCGACTTGTTTTGATATTATTATTCCAACACTCGCCATCTATATTTTAATTATGACATTTATTTACTTTTTGAAGTGCTAAGGTTAAAGTTTTAAGTTTTCTAAAAATACTGTCGAGAAAACCTAAACAAAGTTTTCCTCTTTTTATCGGTATCAATATTTTTTTTTCTATGGCTATTTCGCTTTTCCATATGGCCCAATTTGCCTTATGTCAGATTTGTGTTGGCTACCATAAGCTTTGACAATAATAAGCAATCGACAATGTACAAAATCAGGGCCAACAAATTTAGTATTTTTGCTATAGTGTGTGCACCTATTAACAACGCTTGATATTTTGTTAAAAAAATCAAAGGTTTAAACAAAATCATAAGTTCGGTATATTCTTTTGTAAATGCTATGGTGTTATAGGCATATTCATCCAAAAAAAAATTTCATTTTGAATAAAATGCCGTGTAAGAACACAGACAACGATTATGTGTACCGCAATATATGCAAATTATACACATCGTTTTTTTGTTCGATATTTGCTTAATGTCTATATTATGTATTTATTAAAATGTAAAAAATTTGTGATAACCCATATGTAGTATTGTTTTCTCGGGCAGTAAAATGCCCTTTAAATAAGTTTGAGAAAAAATACAAAACTATAAAAGTCAGTACATTGGGGAGGGGGTGTAGTGGTGACAGAGTATATGGTGGGGGGGGGGGAAGGGAAGACCACAGGTCTTTTAGAATTGTTAGAGATTGACAAATATGTAACTTTATTGAGTGTTTTTCTCAATTTCAAAAATCGAGTATCGTTTTGTGTGTGTACAAGTGTCCTTCAATCTCTTCAATCTTCAGGGTTCAACAGGTATCCAAAAGATATTTTTCGTTTTATTATATGTGTATCTATATCGATAAATTATTATAGGCAGAAGATCAGTCCTAATAGTATTCACCCTTTAATAACGAAAATACATCTTTAAACATATTACTGTCGTTAGTTACTATGTGTTTTTTTTTATCAATAATGGTATTTCTACAATTATATATATTTTGTTACATATACGACTTATATTTTATACGAATAAAAACACATGTTAGTGTCTTATAAGACCTGACGGTTTTTATATTTTACCAAGCAACATATTTTTTTTGTCGCGATACTAAATTAAGAACCTGAACACTATTTACCGTCCTTTTCAATTTACTGCGCCGCTATCTTGCTAAAGAATATAATAAAAATGTATACTAAAATGTATCTTTTATGAAAACAACTAAACAAGTATATCTCAATGGATTGTGTTGTAAGGCGCATTGTATACGCTTTGGACAAACGAGCGAATTGATGCACCTACAATAATTTAGGTTTTGTTCAGATAGACCAAATCAGGATGAATACCTTTTGAATACACTCTGGATCTTTATAGTCTCTGACCAAGCAATACAATTCTATCCTTATATATGTGGTCACACTGATTTAATTATTAGTCATGTAACGTCATAGTTTTTGTTTGCATGTCGAGTGAGCTCAATGTTAATAGATAATAAAATAATGGTAGACTGATACTACCTTGTCATAATTTTAAAACTAATGTTTTTTATATAAATATAATAATTGAAAGAAGTAAGACTTCACAATCTGGTGCTGAAAGAAACTTAAATAACAATAAATATCAAACTCCTTTAACTAATGAGCTAATGTAACGGTTACTGTTACATGTAAAGATTTGAATTACGTTTATTTTATTAAAAAAAAATGCCGTTAAATATAAGAAACCAACGACCACCGCTGTGTATTTATTATTTGTTTTTCATTAAGGTATTTGAATACATAGACTATAAACGTTTTGAATTATTTTTCATAGTTGATAATATTTATTCGAGTTCCAATATCGAATATTTTGTTTTAGTTGGTAACATATTGTTTTCAAAACGATGTGGGTATTATGTTTCTTTTCGCGTTTTTCGGCGAAATGTCACTTTACAAACGAGTAGTTGTATTTGTTTATACTAGTATAAGAAAACCCACTTTTTTAAAAATGTATTTCCTTTGGTTGTTTGTGTTTTTATATATTTGAACTACATTTTTTCACAGTAGTACTGTATATTTACATAAGTTATAACGAATGCCTGTTTTGTACATTCGTATTTTACCATCGTCGAAGTGTTTAGAATTATTTTATTTGTTATGTTACCCCTCAAGACTTATTGTAACTACACTTCAATTAGCATTTAACGTATAACTATAAATATACAGCTAGCATTTTTAGTTTTAACTAAAATCGCGTAGCTGTACAGAAGCCACAGACGTATAGGTAGGTATTATTCTCTTACACAATTTATTGTAAAATAGTATTTTTCACAATGACTATAGTATTGCAAACAAAGTATGAAAAACACCAGTTGGTTACACACGACCTTTTAAGTTTGGACGTTATATAAACAGTCATATTTACAAAAACAACATTTTAAAGTTTTACCTAAGTTAACTTATTTTAACATGGATATATTATTGGGCGGGGGTCAATCGGAAAATCTGTGAGAACGCTGAACGTTAGATATGTATAATTTGGCGAATATATGCTTTTCCAACTGTAATTTTGTGCTTTTTGAGTTCGGCTAACGTCTGGGAACAACTGCGACGGTGAAGGGGGCTTCGCCGGTCAAAAATTTTCCAGAAGCAGACGCATTTTGTGTGAAAACCAAGTTCGTTGCTATCCGTTTCGAAGACAGAAAGTCGATGAACAATTCGCGCCCATAGCTCGTTTTTGACGACTAGAACATCTGCCTAGCGCTAGGTGTGTCGTTTTGGGGCTTTTGGTACCCTCAAAGTCACTGAATAAGGAGAAATTAGAAAGAAAAGTACTTTGTGTGTGAGTGAGTAAGGGTCGTTTTTCTGTATGAATAACACATCGAATGCCATCACGTGCTTAGTATCGGCAGATAGGGCGTAAAACAGCAATTACAACGCGGGGTTGCGCGTCTCTCTAGCTGCACTTTCCGCCGGTTTAGAGCCATTAAAAGGCAAATTTGGGAAATTTTACCAGCAAAAGTCTATTGTGATTTGCATAGCAACGGCCACCGCCGGCCGGCTATCAACTTAGCGACCGCGAATAGGGTTGTTATTTCGGGGAAGGGAGACGTCATTTGGGTAATCCGATACCAGGAATCTATAGAGGCGGTAAAGTTACCGGTTAGGAAGTGTTTTGAGGTCCTAGAACCACTCTAAGACCGATTTTTCGACGAAAACTACTATTTTACTCAAATAGTAGTATGTTCATTCGAGAACCGTTTTATACATAATAACGTTAAAATGTCTATCGCGGACAGCGAAAGCGGAGAAACCAGGAGACCGATGAGCGGAACTCCTCCTCTTCGACGAACTTAACAGTAGTTAATAAGAAGTCAAGGACCACGAGGGCCGACACGTATCGCAAGATAATGAGCGGACTCGACTGGTTCATGGAATCAGCCAAGGCGAAACAAAATTAGAAGAAGGACTTCAGTAAGGAGATTGTCAAGGGCATAACGGACAAAGCGACGGCTCTGAAGAGTTTGATCCAGGCGGAGCTTAGGTAAATTTATAGGTCAAATATGTGAGTCATTTCACTAAAATTTTACATTTTTTCAAATCTTCCAAAATTAATTTGGTAGTTTATACACAAATTATTAAGTACCTTCGATAGGACTAAAAAGTAAGAAATAAAATTTAAAAAAAAACGATTTTCTAAAAAAGAAGTAAAAAAGTGAGCTAAGAGTAAAAAATAATTTAACAATTTAAACATCTTTAATTTTTGACTAAAATGAAAAGCGTCGGCCCTATTCAACTAAATCCAAATTCTTTGAGTTAAGTATTATGAAATGTAGATGTCACATTCTAAAATTGAACCAAATTTAAATTACAAAAAAACGTACAATATAAATAATTATCTGAAATGTTATTTGATACATTCATAAGGGACGTTTTTCTTTTTAGTCAAAAATTAAAGATGTTTAACATTGTTTAAAATTGTAGTTCATTTTCGATTGTTTTCAAAGTAATTGACATTTTAAATAAAATATCTTACAATTGATTGGTAAATTGTTCTTGTAGTAAAATAATTTTTTACTTTTTAACTTACTTTTTTACTATTTTTTTTAAAAGCATGCTTTTAAAAAAGTTTTTTACATTTTTTTGTGGCTAAAATCTTACTTAAATTTTCAGCAAACATATATTTGTACCTAATAAAAAAATCATGGTGGTAATATGGACCGTGGCGCGTATACTTTTCTGTAAAATAGACAAATTATACAAAGCGATAATATATTATGGGTGTGTTTTTCAAACCAAAAATAAGGAGTCTATTATTTATTTTTTTTCCACCGAACCTTCGTTTAATTCTTAGCTCACGTTCTTCGTCCACGTGATTATTACGTGTGTAGTCGATATAGATATAGAACAACAATGTATATTTCCCACATCTTAGTATTTATCGTGGATCTAAAAGGTTTAAAACAACTTTTTTTTAGCCTTTATTTAAAAACGTCATAGGTAAAATATTATCATACGTTTTTAAGTAAAACCAACTTTAAATAAAATAAAATCTGATCACACTAAATAGATGTACATAAAAATAATTTCATGATTTGATAATGATAAAAGATTTAACGTGTTTATGTTAAAATATACAAAATCTGCGAAAAAACACAGTTTTTCGGCAATTTAAGAAAAACTGTAGTCCCGAATTTTTTCTTCGTACAATATGTTATGGATACATAAGCGTTCTAACTCCAGACAATTTTTCATCTCAGTCCTAAAATTAAATAACACAAAATATAAAAAAAACCTACATCTCCTGTAGGGAAGGGTAGAAATGGGTCTAATTTAAATATGAGACTGTTGACGTATAAGGACAATCCAATAAAAATGCCTACTAACTTACAACTTGATTCGACCCTCTTTTTCTCGAAGTTATAGTCAGGAAAAGTTGAAACTTTAAAACTCGTATTGGTTTTCTTTTTAAACTTTAACTTTGAAGAAGTCCATTTTTTCAATTCCCCCCCCCCCCAAATTACCAAATAATTAGTTAAAATTTATGATTTATAGAGTTATTACTCGAAATAATTGGTCCAGTACTATAATGTTACAGCGAACACATCTTACAAGTACGATTTATAATCTATAGAGTTGCTTGGTTAAAGACAAAACAAAAAAGAAGCCAGTTAAAATTATTATAACTGAAAGTGATAAAATCACTTTTAAAAATAAAATACACCTAAATACAGCGTAACATATTGATGAATCACGTATTCTGCCGTTGAAAATTTCTCCTATATAGTCGAACGTGAAGCTTTTCAATTTTTGGAATCCAAATAAAAATCAAACTCGTTCTCCGAATAGCAAAATTGTTGGAAAAATTCTTGTGAGCCTCGGGCGACTTTAACCAGTACAGTCAAAACCAGTCACAGTAGGAAAGTATTATTCGTAAGTGATTAGTAGTAGTAAGTGAGTAAGTGAGGTCCAATGTTCACAGATAAAAGCGTTGTATCTGATGGCAATTATGTGCTTAAAAATTAATTTTTAGTATCATAAAAATATATTGCCATAGTTACCCTTATATTGTGGAAAACAATATGATGAGAATATTTGTCATGTTGAGCGAAATAAAAAGATTATAACATCAATTGAAAAAATAATAATGCTTTTATTTAAATAACAATATGTTTCCAACATGTAAATATAAAAATCATTATTATTACAATTTCGGTCGTATATGAAAAAATTTATAAGCTCTGAAATACATTACGAATATGCCTATAACTTAATACAGCGTGAGAATCTGTTAATTCTTCTATTCTGCTTATGAACATTTCTCCTTTAGCTTTGAATGTGAGGTTTTTTAAGTAGTCCAATAAGTCGGTATCAAGCTCATTCTCCGAATAGCAAAATTGTTGAAAAAATTCTTGCGAGCCTCGGGCGGTTTTCGAAATATCATTTTCGATTGCCGGAGACCAACTCATCACGTCTCGGTCATCCCGTGCGGTTCTGTCGTCGTACAAGCATTTGAAACTCTCGAGCAATTTGTAAACGCCATTGTTGTACACGGTGTCCGGAGACAATTTGTGAAAATAATATAACGCGTCGATCATGCGCATCACTGAAGGATCGGCTTCCTTTAATAATTTAAGGAATTTCTTAAAATAGGCCAATTTGTTTGATTTCTGACAGTTAGTCCACATGCTCGCAACGTAATTGCAACATTCATACAAAATTGATGCATACTTACAGCTTAAAAAATTATGCGCTCGCTTCATTTTGGCATACACGTTTTCATTGGTGACGATAATAGTGCCGTAAGAGCTGTCGGTTGGAAGTAAATCGTCCATGTACGTCCGATAGGGACTGTCACGTTCTTTGATTTGCATCGATGCAAGCTTGTACCAAAAGTGGCGAATTCCTAGGAGTTGATTCATTTTTTCCACCCGTACAATAGTGTTCGGATCGTAAGTCCGGATACGAGTAGTATGCGATTCAGGTATGTATTCAAAGCCAGAAGTATCGTCGTGCGATATCCTAAACTTGTTGGACATTTTTTCTAATTCTTTTTTTATCTCATGTATAACGAGTTTACTGTTCTTGTCGTGATAGCGGATGTACCAACTAATATTGTCCGTTACCTTTGAATAGCCTCTACGTAGTAATTCAGAAGCAATGGGCCGGCAATTTCTATTGTAAAACGCAAACAACCGACTTAATGTGACGTGTGCGTGCTGGTCGTCGTCGTTGGATGGTCTGTCGACAGTTTTTTCCTGATAATATGTCGGCAATCCTACTAAAACTTCATACAATGCTTCTGGAAGTTGCGTTTCGGAGGGTGCCAAATTTTTTAGGGACAAAAGGGCGCCTGTCATGCGCATAACCATCGGGTGTTTATAACCGCTTACTTGCAGGTAGTCCTGTAGACAGTCGAACGATTCTGAAGCCCCTACCATGTTTCTGCACTGGGCTCCAATGCCTCTTTCGTATTCGCTCACGTCCATTAGCACTCTGGCGTACGAACAGCTCAAGAACTGATATGCTTGTTCGATTTTGTCGACCACGTTTCCGTAGGTCACCGTTCCCTCCAGCAAGTCGTGCACGGTCAATTCGTGGTCCGCCCTTCGTCGGTATATAATGTAGATAGGGTAGTCCCGATGGGCCATCTCGAGCCATCCGGAATTCGACAACAGCCCGTTCATCGTAGTCACGGGGTTTGCATCACAACATAACACAACACAAACCAAAACAAACGAGAAGTTTACTGTGCCCGAGAAATCGAATAAAAACATTTTGAATGCTGATTAATAAATTAATTTACAAATTTTGTTTAACTATGCGTGTAAAACGGTAAAAAGTTACTTGAAATTGACAATGTCGTGCCTGCGCGTCGCCCAGTTAACAAAATGATATTCGTCGTGTGTCGACGTTAAAGAAATTTCGCACAAGACTGGGGGGGGGGGTGACATGTTCTGGGTTAGCTTTTCATTTACATAACGCGACTTGTGTACTATAGAATATACCTACCGCAATAATAATAAATAAAATTGTACCGAGCCGCATACTTGTAAGCATGATTCGAATACAATAGTCGATGACAACAGCTATTAGAATTACTTTTTCATTTTTGCAGTAGGTATATAAAGTACACAATACTTTATATACCTACTGCAAAAATGAAAAAAAGTTTTACCGAGCCGCATACTCGTAAGCGTGATTCGGATACGATAGTTGATGGCAACAGCTATTAAAAATATTATTGTAATTTTTTTTTTCGATAATCGTGAAACAATTTTAGCTCCGATTCGAATTATATACATTTAAATCTACTATGTAGAATTAACATGTAGTATACAATATATAAAGTGTACTATATATTGTATTAGGAGCGAGAAATAATACAACTATGAAACTAAGCAATATATCTAGGTCAAATGGCAATTGAATAAAGTATATATTTATTTCTATTATTTAATGCCGCACAAATTGTTATGTCGTAGTATCGCACTCTCATGAGCTTGGTCCGGTAAATTTGCACTCTCCCGTATACGACCGTCTGTTACGAGGGGAGTATTGTAAGCGAATACTAATACTTTGTAATAAGAAGACCAATGTTTTTGGTTATTATTTACATAATGTGTTAGACTATTACAGATAAGTTTGTTATCAGTTCGGTACTACCTTGAGGTTGTGGGATGATGTCGAGAATCCCTGTTTAATACCTAAATTTTTACAGACCAATTCTAATTCCTTGCTACTAAAATTACTGCCTCTGTCACTAATTAGGTGTTTGGGGATGCTAAATGTGGTAATAATGTCTAATAAAAAATCTATTGCTGCGGTCCCATCAGCATTGGCTACTGCTTTAGCAAAAGCCATTTTTGTAGACTTGCACGTGGCAATTATTAAATACTTTTTCTCTTTGGATGGCGGTAGGGGTTCCAAGTAGTCTATACAAAGCCTATTATTTGGTTTAGTAGATTCTAGTCGAATATGTTGTAATAGTCCTGATTTTTTGCCTATTGTATTTTTTAAAAGTTGGCATGAAATACAAGATTTAATGAACATATTTGTGTCTTGAATGATGGATGGCCAACAATACTTTGTTTTTAGTCCAGCTAATGTTTTTAATACGCCAAAGTGTCTTGAGAAAACAGACTCATAATATGATTTTAACACTACTTCAAATAAACTCTTAAGTATTGCTAAAAGATAATTAGTATCTTTTGGTGACCAATTTTTGTATAATAGTAAATCATATTTTATGCAATATTGTCTCAATTTCTTTTTATATTTTGTGGTTTCATCGATCCCCTTTAATGACAGAAATTATAACCACAAAAAGTTCATCTTCTATTTGTTTTTCTTTTAATATTTCTAAGTTAATAGTGTTAAAATCCATATTTTCTTCTTATCATATTTTCTTGGTATTCGAAACATCGATTCGGAGACGAGAAAGACAATCAGCCGCTTTATTCAAAGAGCCAGGCTTATGTTTAATTTCGTGATCGAGTTCTAATAATTAAAAAATAAATTTTGTTATTCGGGAAGATGGGTTTTTCATAGTTTTGTAGTATTGTAAGCTATAAGGTCGCTAAAATTTGTTACTTTCCTATTAAACTAAATATTTAAACCCTAACTTTTTTTTTAAATTTCTTGTCTAAATATTTATGGAATTGAAATTATGTTTCCATTTGTAAAAAAAAACAGAGTTCATACTAATTTTATGTATAAGAGACGAAGATAAAAGTGTGTTAAGTATTGAAAAAAAAAAGTAGAATATTTACCTAATCGTGTAGGACAAAAAAAATTATTTTCAAAATATTCATGTTTTCCGACAAAATGAGTTATCATACATCAGCCTATGATGAGAAATATGAAAAACTATTCATACTATCATTACTATCATTTTCAATCAGAACCACTAACGTTACTGCAACAGGCGAGTTGAGAAATGTTTATGACTAGGGTATTAAAAAATATAATTTAAATACATTTTAAGCAAAAATTTGCATAGTTCTATATTATAGAAAAATAATTTTGTGTACTCACGTTTTAACTCTACATAGTACACGTTTATTCTGATGTGTTTCTGCAATCCTACTAAAATAGTTTAAGAAAAATAGTCTACTATAAGGTTCAAACATTAATCATACAGTTATTACTGGGAATTGGAGTAAAATTATAATATTTATTTTTCTTAATTTACTGTATTATGAATTATTATGCTTGTGTGTGAACGATTATAATTTATATGTATATATATATATATGTATACATTCATCATTATATGTATAAGATTATTTTTCATTGTATATCCTTGAATTATTTGCATTGGGAATAAAAATTGTAGTATTGTATGATTTTTCCTAATAGATTATTGTTAATATCTCATTTTAAATTTCAACGTAAGGCTAGTTACTATAATAGACAATTCATAATTAAGTTTTATACAAATATTAACTATTGTTCAAACCACAAATTATTCCTAAAGGACACGGTTTTTACCATTGAAAATAAATAAATATTTTAATTCGAGGCGTGTTTTGTTAGGGCAATTGCGGGTTACTCGTTGACCTTTTTTTATATCTCTCAAAATGTCTCAAGCCTAAAAGTTTAGTATTCAATTTGACACTGGGTAGTAATTAGGAAATTCCCATCAGGTATTTTTCACATTTTATAATACAATTTTTTTTATATAGATTAACATTAATATTCAGAAATTTAGGAAAAAAGTAAAAATGTATGTATCTAAAAAAAAAGTACGTTCATAAGATCTAGTAGATAACAATTTTTTTAATAGCTACAGGGTGCCACCCAAATCAAATGTATTTTTCACTAACAAACATGTTGAGTTTCTGCTACAATGGACACTGAACGGTTAAGATTATATTATTCATTTATGAAACGGCTGTGTTTACTACCTAAGTTAAACAAATTGACGAAGGCGCATCATTAAAAAAATATTATCGTTATTGGTTGGGTAAGAGAAACTAGTAATTATTGCTAATTTGTCTTATAATAATGTTATCGTACAAGGTCAAATGTCAATCAATATCAGAATTTGTACAACGTGTACCAAAAGGTGAATTTAATGAGGTTTTTTTTAGTTATGTTTTACCGACTACTAACAAAAAAAATGGACTCTTCAAATCAACACTTATAGAATAGATTAAAATAAAATAGATATTGCGAATTTTTAATAGTTATACAGTACAGCCTGTGCATACTTACAAATAACAAACTCAAGTCCATCATGGAACGTGTAAATCAAGTGGCTTTAGTTACTGGCGCAGCGTCTGGAATCGGTTATGCTTACACCAAGTACTTACTTCAAAATAATGTTAAGGTATATATTATATATGTATGTAAATAATATAAATATACCTCTGATAGAAAGATTGCAACAAATTTGTTACTCACATAAAAAAAAAAATTATTTTATAGACCAATATAACCCATAAAACTCGTGAGTGTTCATTGATTATCTTTAGAAAAAATGGTAGGAATGAAGTTTAAAAAGTTCACCCATTTCCACTACGGATTTTTTTTATATTATTCAGGCTGAACGTCCCAAAAACTAACACTGAAAAAGTGAAATACAATAAAAAGTTACCACCCTCTTGTGAGCGAAACGATTAATGTAATATGTATTTTATTATATTCTCAAGTAATAATCAACCGCAAAAGTCGACCGATTGATTTGGGAATTTATAATATTGGAAAACAAAAAAAAACTAACAAAACAATTTGTATTAAAAAAAACCCCTTTTTAAATAATTTAAAAAAAAAAAACAATTTCAGTTTGTCGAATTCGCTCAAAATTCGTATGAAATATTCTTTAGTAATATTATTATGTCTAAATGGATGGAAACTTGTTCTTTATTTCGCTTTTTTTAGGTGTAGTTCTAAGTATTACCAATAGACTTAAAATTAGACTGAATGTACAATTAAAGTGGACCCATTACATAAACGTTTTTTTGAAAAATTTCAGGCTAACATTTATTAGAAAAAACCCAAAAATTTTTACAGTTGGATTTTAATTAACAATACAGTTTTAACCTTCATAACAAAATCTCTTTTTTTTTTTTAGGTAGCGCTTTGTGACATAAACATCAAGCAATGCCAATCCGTTTCCAATGAATTTGCACAGATATATGGCCGTGATAAAGTTTTAGCGTTACATTGTGACGTCACTAGCGATGTGGTATTCGAAAGTAATAATTATAAATTGTATTGTAATAATTTGTTCTACACAGTGTTTTAGTTTAAACGCTACTAACCATTGAAAAATTAGGCAAACGCTAAATAACTATTATGAATGCGTTACCTCAATCATTTTTTAAATTCAATGAAAACATAAATAATATTATTAAATTTTACCAAAGTTATATCTAAAGTCACGAATAAATTTATTCGTATGTACTTATATAAAAAAGTTAATTTTTTAATCACCTAAAATTTTGTTCTTACACTCTTCTTACTTGCTCAGTGAAATAATTAGTAATACATGACTAATTTTTTTTGTTGCTTATTACTACATTGAAATAGTCATGATTAAAACTGTTAGCTTTATGAAATGACTAAAATGAATATTTATCAAGTTAGCTTTTAACTAAAATGAAAAATGTCCAACTCTGTCTATCGCAGAGTATTCGGTGCGAAGCTAAGCATAAGCTATTTTAGTCCACCTTGTTAAAACGTCTTATGATTATGACGTCGTGTATTTATTTTTCAGGCGCATTTAAATTGTGTATAGATCACTTTAAGAGATTGGACATAGTCGTCAACAATGCGGGAATATTTAACGAAACGATGGAAAAGTGGGAGTCTACAATTAACGTTAACTATGTAGGTAGCCCGAAAGCCAATGATACTTTTAACTTTATTTAATATATGAAAAAATAGGTTCCCTTTGTATGATAGACATTAAATCGTGTGCTTGCCTTTTGATCGGCCAATTTTCTGTCTCTTATCAGCTGATTATCTTATCAATAATATTTTATAAGTTATACAGATATTTCCTCTAATCACCATCCCATGTCCACCTCATCTTACAACAGAGTAATATAGAGGAGCCGTTCGACAAGTGACTCCTTCTTGCAATGCAGCTACTTTAAATAAAACACATTTTGATACAGTAATTGGTATACAATAACTGTTTATTATTTATTATTTGGTGACACTACGCGGGTTGTCGATTAAAGTTACTTATCAACACGATTTGAGATGTTATTAAAAAATTACCATTGACCCGAAGAAAAACAGTCAATGAGAACAGAAAATTAGTACCTAAAATTGTTGAGAAAATCATTGTAGCCAGAAATCAACTTTAATTGATATTTCTTTTTTGCTACCGAAACGGTTTCACACTTTTTGAATAAAGAAATGAAAAGTGTCGCTAGAAGTAAGAAGAAAAATATCAATTATCTTTATACAGTCTACACTGATTAGCACGTAGGTGTGGAAAAACTATCCCCCATAAAAAAGTTTCTCTTCTGGTTGTTTTCTGATATTATCTTAAATCGTGCTCATGATTTGTAAATCATGGAGCAGTTTGTCAAATTATATTTTTTGCACGTATATTTTTTCTTTTTTATTTGTAGTCAAAATGCAAAGAAGAGTCACTTGTCCGTTGTCGTACCAATGTAGAATGCAGGCGATATAGGGAATGAAACGGCTCCTCTATATTATTATTTTAGAGGATTACTCTGTGCCGGTTGATTTGTTTATCAATAATTTCTTAACAGTCATGGATGAGTTATTGATTTCACCTTATCACTATCCCATCTCCTTCCCTCTTTAACGTCACGCAATCAACAGCGTCACGAAATTTGTACAGACATACCTGGAGGTCTTCAGATTTTTTATTTTTTCCTTAGGGAGGTGTGGTCCGGGGTACCATGTTGGCGATTAAGTATATGGGCAGGCCGTACGGTGGCAACGGAGGAACTGTTGTACAGACTGCGTCCATAGCTGCTTTCATGGGAAATTTGACTATATGTCCAATATACAGATCCACAAAACGGGCCGTCGTGGAATTCACCAGAGCGATCGGCGTAATATATTATTTTGATTTGCAGACACATTGTATTATGTTTTGTCGTTTGTACGCTTTAAGTGAGTTTTATGCAAAAGGACAAGAAAACATTCGAGCATTTGAACGTCAGAATTATGGTGCTGTGTCCGGGATACGTGCAAACGCCGTTCATCGAGGGCGACAGGTCCAGTCTGTACTTGATCAAAGAATACGGTAAAAAAGCAAAAGATACGATGGCAACGTATCCGGTGCAGAGGTATTATTTGTTAAGCAATTAGAGTTTCTTTTTTATCATAAAAAAAACCGTCAAGTGGATCGTCTGTGTTATTGGCTTCGCAGGGTTTTTAGTTCTTTACCTCTACCTTTATCTACGATCTCCTCATCATTGATGCCATGATCCATTGATAACATATTACCACGTAGCTTCGTAATCTTTTATCAGCTGTCTCTTGTCAGCATCCGTAATCATCTGTTTCTTATCATATACATACGAACATAGACAGGATAGTAACTTCCATAGCGTCTCACCCCTAAAGGTAAGCCTCTAAAATCAGAAGTAACTCAACATGAACATTTTTTTTTTTGGATTCTAGTCTATTTGGAATTGGCGCTATCGCAACAACGGAAAGATGTGTATTGTGTAAGGTTTAATTAATTAAAGCTACATTAGTGGGGGAGAGGAAATGGGAGGAAACAGAAAAAAGAGGATCAGTGATATGTTATAGCTCCGTTCTAGATTTACTTCCTGACTAATCTTCAGACCTAAATACCTAAAACTTCACATAAAAATGGAGAAAAAATGTCCACCCCCTCTAGGTGATATAAATATATATATATCGTTAACAACTGTTGCTCCTTTGTGTCGTGGTGCCTCGCGGTGGACGAAGTCACCAACCGTACATTCATTTGGCCACGACTATGACGCGACGCATGCAAGCTAAAAATAAATTATGCTGTTAAAACTTTGTATTTTATTGTTAACTTGACCAAACGTAATTTTTTCAGCCCCGAAAGCGTAGCAAAAGGATTAATCGAAATACTGAAACACGGCATTACCGGCGACTGTTGGATAGTGGAAAACGATGCAAAACCGCGACCGGCTAACTTACCCGACATACCGTACTGATAAAAAAAAATAGTTTGGTAATAAATAATCATAGAATTTTTCAAAAATGCAATTTGAGTTTATATAAAACGGATATTATTAGTTTTTCAATTATAAAACGGGAAGCGTGGACTCCCTAGTTATTTAACAATACTATATTACACTATTAGGAAATTGTTTGAATCAGTTTTGTACAAATTTGATATAACATTTTAAGTACCCATCGCTAAGTAATCATTAAAATGAATAAACCTTAGTCGCAGTTGGTAAATAAGCCAGAAATATATTTTGGCTACAACTCATAACGTAAAAACTAGCAGTTATTTATAGATCGACACTAGTATTAAAACAGATATTGAGATATAATAACGATAGTTTGATCGCTTGATATATCTCCGGTGAAGTCAGAGCCAACCTAGAGAAGTATTTTGCTAGTGACAGTTTTTATTTATTTTGTATTTATTATTTGTCATACGGGACTAGACCAATTACATATTCAGATTTTGCACACACAAGTAAAAGAAAAACAAGAAAAAATAATAAAATTGACAATATTATAAACACGTTTCGGTATTCAACGGATAAAATATGTAACTCGGATTTAAAACCAGAAAAGTGTTATAGTGAAATCAAACTTATAAATGATAATAGTTGATCACAGCCACATAGGCGCCACTTGGGAGGTGTTTTAGCTCTAATTCAGCCCCCCAGTTATAAAATGGTAAAGACTCTTGCTGGTTCTCTAATTATTGTAGGATTTTTGAAAAACTGACGTTTTTATCAAAAATGTAATAGTTTATAATTATGAGGTTATACCTTAATAAGTATCATTTTTAACACTTTGATTGTAATGGTTGAGTGTCCCTGTTTGCACATAAAGTTTTTATTCTTAACAGGGAAATATGCATAGGAGATCAGCGTTTTTGACGAATATTTCTAGCAATTACACAGAAATCTACTATTCAAATTTTTCAATGAGTAGACATGGGTTTTGCAACCGTCCTACGACTTATACAGTTTTGCCAAAACGGAATTTTATTTTTGCAGTATGCATACAAGTCATGTAATGTAAATAAAACGTCGACCTAGAAAACGTAACCTCTCCGTCCCCGTGCGAAAATTTCTTTAACGTCGACACGCGACGAATATCTTTTTTTTCAAATGCGCAACACTTAGGCACGACATTGTGAGTTTGTAATTTTTTACCATTATACACGTATACATAAAAAAAACCGGTTAATTCGTTTAATAATCCATTTTTAAAATGAAGTTTCTATTAAATTTCTCGGGCATAGTGAATTTCTCGTATGTGTTGGGTTGTGTTGTGTTATGTTGTGATGCAAACCTCGTGACCACGATGAACGAGCTGTTGTCGAATTCCGGATGGCTCGAGATGGCCCATCGAGACTACCCTATCTACATTATACACCGACGAAGGGCGGACCACGAATTGACAGTGCACGATTTGCTGGAGGGAACGGTGACCTACGGAAACGTGGTCGACAAAATCGAACAAGCATATCAGTTCTTGAGCTGTTCGTACGCCAGAGTGCTTATGGACGTGAGCGAATACGAAAGAGGCATTGGAGCCCAGTGCAGAAACATGGTAGGGGCTTCAGAATCGTTCGACTGTCTAGAGAAGTACCTGCAAGTAAGCGGTTATAAACACCCGATGGTTATGCGCATGACAGGCGCCCTTTTGTCCCTTAAAAATTTGGCGCCCTCCGAAACGCGACTTCCAGAAGCAGTGTATGAAGTATTAGTAGGTTTGCCGATATATTACCAGAATAAGACCGTTGACAGACCACCTCAGGCTACCCGACCAGCCGCTGACGCCGAATGCAACGCTGTCGATCAGCACGCACACGGCACATTAAGTAAGTTATTTGCGTTTTACAATAGAAATTGCCGGCCCATTGCTTTTGAATTATTAAATAGAGGCTATTCAAACGTAGCGCAAAAAATTACGGGGCTCGTCGAATTTTACCCCAACAACTTTGATGATTTTGTGTTTGACATAGAAGAAATATTAGAAAAAATCTCCAACAAGTTTAGGGAATCGCACGACGCTACTTCCGGCTTTGATTACGATCCCAAATCGTATAGAACTCGTATCCGGACTTACGATCCGAACACTATGATACGAGTAACAAAAATGAACCAACTTCTGGAAATTCGCTACTTTTGGTACAAGTTTGAATTCTTGCAAATTAAAGAACCTGACAGTCCCTATCGGACAAAAATTTACAATTTACTACCAAACAACACCTCCCACCGCACGATTATCGTCACCAAGGAAAACGTGTATGCCAAACTGAAGCAAGCGTATAATTTTTTAAGCTGTAAGTACGCAAAGATTTTGAAAGAATGTTGCGTTTACGTCGCGAGCATGTGGATCGATTGTCAGGAGTCCAACGATTCGGTCTGTTCGGACAAATTTCTGACAATATTAAACGAAACCGACCCGTCAGTGATGCGCATGATCGACGCGTTATTTTATTTTCACAAATTGTCTCCAGACACCGTTTACAACACAGGTGTTTACGATTTACTGAAGAGTTTCAAAAGCGTCTACGACGATAGAACCCCACGGGGTGACCGAGTTGATAATATTTCGAAAATCGACCGAGACTCGCAACAATTTTATCAACAGTTTTGCTACTCGGAGAATGGGTTTGATACTGATTGGTTATCCCACTGCTTAGAAAACCTCACATTTGATGCCAAAGGAAAAATGTTCAAAACAAATATACGCGATTTAACACTTGCTTACGCTGTATTAAGCTATAGAGATATTGGTAATGTATTTCAGAGTTTATAAATCATCACGACGGACATTGTTATCATAATGATTGTTATATTAACATTTTTATATTGTTATTTAAATAAAAGCATAATCATATTTTGGATTGATGTTACATTATCTTTATTTCTTTACTGATATCGATTAAAAAAATAGCTCAACATGTATATTTAAAATAATATATAGGTTACTGATTGAGTTTTAATTTAACTCCTTTTATTTAAAACCGAAGAGGGAAAACTACAATATCATAAAATATTATTGGTTGTATGGTAAAAACCAAAAAGGTTTTACTAATTGAAACTGTAACATTTACCAATTTCTCAAAAATCTGTAATTAAACTTTATTTTTATGAAGGAAAAGTACTATTAAATGCCGTTTAGGAGTCTCTAGCAACTTTTACTAATATTTGTATATATTTTCATTTTTTATTTGTAGAAACGGCAGTTTTTTTCTTATCAATTTCAACTTTGAAGTCGTTACATTTTACAACGTTATAGATTGCGGGACACTTGTACTCACAAAAAACGATATTTGATTTTTGAAATCGAGAAAAACACCCAACAAATTACTTATTTTTCAACTTCTAATAATTCTTATAGACCTGTGATTTCCCCCTGCCCCTTCAATATGCTTTGTTACCACTATGACCCCCTCGCCACTGTACTGCTTTTCTAGGTATTTTTTTGTTCTGAAACTCACTCAACACGTATTTTACTGCCAAGAGAATACAATATTACATTTGGATTATCACAAATGTTTTACATTTTAGTACGTACATAATATAGCCATAAAACAAATATCAAACTAAAAGACGATGTGTAACATTTGCATATATGATGGTACACACTATCGTTGTCTGTGTTTTCACACGTTATTTTATTCAAAGTGTAATATATTTTTTTAGATGAATATTGGAATAACACGTATAGCAGTCTCAAAAGAACATATCGAAACATCTGTGTGAAAAGAACCTTAAGTAGGATGCTTGATTCGAGAAAATCGTGAATGATTTTTTTAACAATATATCAAGTAATATTGATCCAGGCACCAGGGCCGTCTTTAGGATATATTAGTCCCTAGGCTAGCCTATAGTGCGGGCCCGGGGCCTTAACATGGGTACAGGAATATAATATTTAATATATTGGTGGCCGGTTGCCTCTTTTTTTTGCACCCTCTTTCCATCCAGGGGCGGCTCTAGAAATGAATTTCTTAAATTATTAATTAAAGTATTAATAATTCATAATCAAAAAGGTTAGTAGTAAAAAAAAGAAAAAGATGATTTTTTTATCATGAGCCACACAATATTTCGTATGCTTTAATAATAATATTTTGGTTTTTTTTATACAACGTAATCTTAATTTTTCACATTTTTTTATCCCCTCCCTCAACTTAAATGGTAATGTATATATTTAATTAACTTTTTAAATTGAGAATAATGTAAAGTTATTGAAGTTTCAAGTTTATGGCAGGAGGAAAGGTGGAGTGTATAATAGTGTATTATATTATATTATTTTTATCTGCGCGCATTTCCCAACCGCACTTCCCCTCCCATCCTAATCCATTTAAAACTCTTATATAATTATCAATATAATAATAATTATCAATATTTTAAATTAATTATTAATTTTTCATACAGGGTGATTCTTTTATCACGGGCCACTCAATATCTCACTGGATTTTATTAATATACAGGGTGTTCCAGCATGAAAGATAAGTAATAGGTGATTGGACATCTGAGGGCCTCCCAAATAAGCTCCCCGTTTTCATTTTTTCGATAAGTTAAAAATTGAAGATTTCGACAGTTAAGTAAAAAAATAATTACTTAAAAAAAAAATTATGCCCTGTTATTCAGTGCAAAATGCTCACTTTAAAAGAGGGGTCACGTCATTTTCAGTCCATTTCAGCCCTTAACTCTTCTCTTATCACTTATCTTAGCATTTATTTCTTATCTCTAGTCTCTAATCATTTATTTCTTATCTCTTGTTTCTAATTATTTATCTCTAATCTCTTATCTTATAGCCCCTATCTCTTATCATTTATCTCTAATCTCTCATAATTTATCTCTTACTAAATACCTCTTTTCTTTTATCTCTTATAAATTATTTCTTAGCATTTATCTTTTATCACTTATCATTTATTTCTGGTATCTAATCATTTTTCTCTTATGATTTTTTGAGATAGGGGCCGAAATGGACTGAAAATTATATGACCACTCATTTAAGGTGAGCTTTTTGTACTGAATAACAGGGCATAATTTTTTTTTACTTAACTGTCGAAATTTTCAATTTTTGATTTATCGAAAAAATGAAAACGGAGGGCTTATTTGGGGGTCCCCCAGATGTCTAATCACCTATTACTTACCTTTCATGCTGGAACACCCTGTATGTATATATTTTTTTTCATGTAACGTGATTTTCCACAAATTATTATGTTTCTATCCCCTTCCGAAACTAGTTTTTTTTTTGTACCAATTTTTGAAACTTTAATGGTAACGTAAATATTTTATTAACTTTTCAAATTTAGAATAATGTACTAAACATTTTTTCTGGTTGATGACCAGTTTTGGGCAACCATTTTTAAAGTTATAAGAGTTTAAAAGTTAGGATGGGAGAGGAAGGGCGCGCAGATAAAAATAATACTACACTACACCATTCCACCTTCCACCAACTTCAATAATATCAAAAATAGTGTGACTTTGTGGTAATAATAACTATACAACATCAATCGTATTATTGTTGTCAACTTATATAATTAAAAATTCTCAAAACATATCTTTTTGTATAGCATAGAGCACAAATATTTTAATTTATACTAAAAAAAATTATTTTTGGTGCGGGCCCCTAGGCTGCAGCCTATGAAGCTTGCGCATACATACAGCCCTGCCAGGCACTAATTTTGGATTGCAATACAATGTTTCGTCATAATACTGAGACCCAGACATCCAGGTCGCAAATGCCGGGGAGGTAAAATCTGGGGGTCATTTTACTACAATTTCATGTTTTTCCAAATCATTCAAAATTAATTTAATAATCTATTCATCAATTATTAAGTACCTTAATAGAAAATAAAGTAAAAAAAGCTTAAGCCCTATTGAACAAAGTCCCTCATACGTTTATCAGATAATGTATTATTTTGTAAGTATTTAGAAATGCATGTTTTTATTTTTATTTATTTTGTGTAGTTTTTTGTTTCAATTTTTTGTATCGTTTTCGAGCTGAGAGGCCATGCTAAGATGTTTCATGATACAAATTCACAATAGGTATTTTGACAGTTGTTGCAATCAACCATCGTTTCCGAACCATGCTTACAAGCTTGCGGCGCGGTACAACTTTTTTTATTTTTGCAGTAGGTGTATAAAATACACAACTCGCGTTAAGTAAATAAAACGCCGACCGAAAAAACGTCACCCTTCCATCCCGTGCAAAATTGTTTTAACGTTGACACACGACGAATATCGTTTTATTAGGTGCGCGACGTTGTCAATTTGTAGTTTTTTTTACCGTTATACACGAATACCTAAAAAAAATTCGTAAATTCGTTTATTATTCCGCATCCAAAATGATGTTTTTATTCGATTACATAATATGCTTCTCGTATGTGTTGAATTGTGCTGTGTTATGTTGTGATGCAAACCCCGTGACCACGATGCACGAGCTGTTGTCGTATTCCGGTTGGCTCAAGATGGCCCACGAGGACAACCCAATATTCATTATAGACCGACGACTAACGAACGAAACCGAACACGAATTGACCGTGAACGCTTTGCTGGTGGGAACGGTGACCAACGAAAACGTGGTCGATAAAATCCAACTAGCCTATCAGTTTTTGAGCTGCTCTTACGCCAGATTGCTTATGGACTTGAGCGACTACGAGAGAGGCATTGGGGCCCAGTGCAGAAAGATGAAGGAGCTTCAGAATCGTTCGACTGTCTAGAAGACTACCAGCAGGTAATCAGTCATAAACACCCGATGGTTATGCGCATGACAGGTGCCCTTTTGTCCCTTAAAGATTTGACGCCTCCCCAAACACAATTTCCAGAAGCAGTGTATAACGTTTTAGTAGATTTGCCGAAATATTACCCGAAAAAGACCGCCAACAGACTGCCCAAAGATGATGACCAGGCTTCTCGCCGAACCGCCGACGCCGAATGCAAGTCTGTTGAACAGCAAGCGCACTGCACGTTTAGGCGGTTGTTTGCGTTCTACAATAGGTTTTGCCGACCCATTCCCTTTGAACTACTACATAAAGGCCATACGATAGCAACGGAAAATATTATGAGTTTCGTCAAATTGTATGACAACAACAGTAAATTCGTTGTGTGTGAGATAAAAAAGGAATTAGAAATAATGTCCAATAAGTTTAGGATACTGCACGACGATACTTCCGGCTTTGAATACGATCCCGAAACGTATACAACTCGTATCCGGACTTACGATCCGAACACTATGGTACGGGTGGAAAAAATGAACCAACTCCTAGAAATACGCCAATTTTGGTACAAGTTTGAATCCGTGCAAATCAAAGAACGTGACAGTCCCTATCGGACGAAATTTTATAATTTACTACCATACGACATCCCCCACGACACTATTATCGTCACCAAAGAAAACGTGTACGCCAAACTGAAGCAAGCGTATAATATTTTAAGCTGTATGTACGCTTCGATTTTAAATGAATGCTGTGATCACGTCACAAGCATGTGGACCACTTGTCAGGAATCGAACGATTCGGTGTGTTTGGACAAATTTCTGACAATATTAAACGAAACCGATCCGTCGGTAATGCGCATGATCTATGCGTTATCTTATTTTCAAAAATTGTCTCCGGACACGGTGTACAACAATGGGGTTTACGAATTGCTGAAGAGTTTTAAATGCTTCTACGACGATAGAACCCCAAGGGTTGAACGAGACGTGATGAGATAGCCGGAAATCGAAAAAGATATTTCGAAAATCGCACGAGACTCGCACGAATTTCATCAACAGTTTTGCTATCAGTTTGATCCTTATTTTGTTTCTGACGATGAAATCTACGGCACAATCGACGCCAAAGGAGAATTTTTCAAAAGAAGTATACAAGTTTTAACACGTGATCACGCTGTATTTAGATATAAACACATTGGTAATATATTTCAGAGCTTGTAATTCTATATTTATGCAACAGAAATTGTAATGATATTTATATTTACATTTTGGTAATATATTGTTATTTAAAAAAAAAAACATAATTTTTTTTTTATTGACATTATTAACTTTTTATTTTGCTACTGATTTCGTTTAAAAAAATAGCTCAACATGTATATTTAAAATAATATATATAAGGTACTGCTTGAGTTTTAACTCTTTAAATTTAAAACCTAAGAGGGAAAACTACAATAACATAAAATATTAGTTAAATACTATTTAAATTTTAGTTTTGGAAAACCCCCAAAAAAGTATGAAAATTACACTTGTTCGTAGTAAATATCTAGGTTGCTATATGTCAGTGAATCAACGGTCAACAGGTTATAAAATATTCTTATTATATTGTTAGGTAACTACAATATAAGGGTAACTGTGGCAATAGATTTTTATGGACAGACGATCATCCCAAATCGAATCCACCATCGTGAAATCAATTTTTAAGCACATAATTGCCATCAGGTACACCGCTTTTATCGATACTTTTTTTTTATCTGTAAAAACTGGACCTCAGTTACTCACTTACGAATATTACTTTTTTGCTGCGATTGGTTTTAACTGTATACATAAAATTGTACGTTAAATGCTAAGTGCAATGTAGTTACAAAATGTCTTGAGAGGTAAAATAACAAATAAAATAATTCTAAACACTTGAACGATGGTAATATACGAATGTACAAAACAGGCATTCGCTATAACTTATGTAAATGTACAGTGCTACTGTGAAAAAGAGTATTTAAAATATATAAAAACACAACGGTGGTCGTTGGTTTCTTATTTTAACTTCAATTTTTCAAAATAAAATAGACACTAGCTTTAAGATTATAGCTGTAGCGATGGACAGAACTTGCAAACAAATGGTCAAAATATTTCTGTTCCTTATAGTGCAATTTTTTTTCTTAACAATTTGAATTTAAGTCGTTAACACACCTGTACACACACAAAACGATACTCAATTTTTGAAATTGCGTCTTCTTCTGTATTTTCGAAGAAGACGAAATTTCAAAAATGGAAATTGCGTAAAACACCCAATAAATTTACATACTTTTTAATTTATAATAATTCTTATATCCATTTAATGCCCCCTCCTCCAATATGCTCGGTTACCACTGCACCCCCTTCCCACTGCACTGACTTTTATAGTTTTGTTTTTGTTCTAAAACTCAACACGCAGTTTACTGCCAAGAGAAAACAATATTGCATTTGGGTTATCACAAATGTTTTACATTTTAATAAATACATAATATAGCCATAAAGCAAGTATAAAAAAAAAAAAAACGATTTATATAATTTGCATATGTTATGGTAACACAATATAATCGTTGTCACTCAGCAATATTAGCAACTCTCAATATTGAACAATAGTAGCATAAGCAAAATTATATTGTTTGTCATTTAACTGTTTTTCGAAAGTGAAATAATATTTTTGGTAACTCTTTTAAATTAAGTCCGGAATCAGTATCTGGAAAACGCAGAGCAATATCTATTTTTATTGTGCATTATATGATTGTTAATAATATATCATTTTAGGTACATAAAAGTCAACCCGTTATTGGGAAACGTTACCTATAGTAAATAGTTTTCCTATTATAAATGACTCAGAATTGTATTAATACCTTACGGTTTATAATTATAACCATAAATAACATGTTACACTAATATTATTATAGTAATAATAATGTTAGTTACCCACTTATTATGTTTCATTATAAAAATATAGCGTATAGATATTCATTTAAAAAAAATACAGTGTACATTTTTATAGTTTAGACTGTCATAAAAAAATAGAATTTAATTAACAAAGGTATCTCAAGTGCTTACTACTCTAATTTCATTTAATCTTGGGCTTATATGATCAAACTACAATAAAGATACGACTGGTGTAATGTATTAACATATATTAAAATTATCTATCTTTTTTTTTTTTTCTATGTATACTATTTATATTGATTAGTGCCTGTCGGCTCATTGAAGTGAAACATTTGATCAAATCGTTAATGTAACACAATGCATTTCCTTCAAATAATGGTTTTAATTTCAGGTACTCTTCAGTTGTTGGCATGCACTTTGTTGCTTATGCAACCAACAATGGCGGCACTGCGGATTTTAGCTGTGGAGCCGCACCCGGGGAAAAGTCATTGGAACTTTATGAACGGATTTTTACGCTCGCTCACCGACGTCGGTCACGAAGTGACGGCTTTCACTTGGTTTGCCGAAGAAACCCGAGAAAACTACACGGAAATCTTGTTGGAGGGACCATCTCGATTAAACATGCACGTGAGCAAGTTTATGGAACTGAGATCTCTAGCCGCTTTCATGAAATTCACCGTGACTTCGAACAGGGAAAATTGCGATTACATATTTGCACATTCGAAAATGAAGACTATCTTAGCAGACATGTCCGGTGAATTCGATGTCCTCGTCGTCGAATCTATAGGTTCCGAGTGTTTGTCGTACTTGGCTCACCGCCTCCATTTGCCTCTAATCTATCTGTTTCCATCGGTTATGCCGTATCACATGGAATCGTTGTTTCTGGGCGAGGAATCCAATCCTGCATACGTGTCAAATTTTATGGCGTCCTTCGTCTACCCAAAGTCGTTCCCCGAACGCTTAAGCAACTTTCTGACCTACAAGTACGGCAAGTTTTTATTGTGGTACACCGAAACGCTGTCGGCCAAGACCAACCCTAAAACGTATGACTCTGTCGAACCGGTTAAACCCTCTGTGGTGTTTGTCAATAGTCATTTAGTCATCGAACCGGCCAAACCAACGTTACCGACTGTCATAAACATTGGCGGTATTCATCTACGCGAACCGAGAGCAATACCAAATGTGAGTATTAGCCATTCAGATGATACGTTCGAGTATTGAATAGTATAACATATTACCATATAACTTAGTTTTTAAAACAACATAGTGTTATAGTGAAAAAAAGCTCCTAAATAATAATAATTGAACATAAGCGCAACTTGGGAGGTATTTTAGTTATAAAATGCTGAAAATACTTGCTAAAAAAGAGTCATTTCTTTATTTTTATGTGTATCCAATGGGGAGTTTTACAATAAACCATTATAAGGATTGCCCTTATATACAAGGTGATTATTTTATCGCGAACCACTCTATATTTCATAGGGTTTAATTAATAACTTTCTTTTTTATAGAGTTTATATAATTGTACAAAGCTTTACTTCATCCCTACTTGAGCCATCATGTTTGCACGTCAAATTTATAATTACACAGAGCAATTTTTTATTTTATACAAGTTCCGAATTATTAAGCTTACTGTTAGTATAATCTGATGCAAAACAAAATATATTATTCCCATCGAATATTTATATTAAATAGTAGATTCGTTTATAATTTCTAGAAATATTCGACAAAAATACTAATCGCCTATGTATATTTTCTTATTAAGAATAAATACTTATTGCGTAGAAAATGTAAAAAAAAAATTTTTAATTAACTGAGAAAAATTTATATAGGAACAAAAGATACTAGTTATTTAATTTATTTTGTGACTATTTTACTAAATCAAATGACAATTTTAAAATTAGTTTACTTAAAATAACTTGAATGAAAATTAAAAATACATTTTTTTTCAATAGTTAACAATTTTCCATTTTTCGACTTTTCCCCCTTTACCCAAACACCACAAATTTATTAAGAATTCGAATATTACAGGACATACGGGACTTTATTGAAAACTCACCAAACGGAGTGGTTTACTTCTCGTTTGGATCAATAACGGCTATGTCATCATTACCGGAGCACGTTCAAAAATCATTTAAATTAGCTCTAGGGCGACTCCCGCAAAGGATACTGTGGAAATTCGAAACAGAAATGGAAGATAAACCGGAAAACGTAATGACAAGAAAATGGTTTCCCCAGCGCGATATTCTTTGTAAGAACCGATAAAGTATAAAATACATATATTGTAATATAATATATATTCAAACGCGTAGCACTTGATGCACTTGCAGGGGGAACTCCCTCACCCACACCCGGCCTGTGTGCAAACAACCCCCAAATTCGTTTTATTTCATGAACGTACATTAAATAGTAAATACCGAAATAATATTATGTCATATTCATTTTGGTTGTTGTCTTCTCAGCCTTTTCGAAGACCATTGACTAATCCCTCCTTCCCTGTACCTTGAAGAAATCTTGCACACAAGACACAACCCTGCTCCAACCGCTGCAAAAATAATGTCTCGCCTCTTTGACCATTCGTTCTTTATACATAAAAATTTAGGACGACATAAAATCAATTGTTTAGTATTTTAATTTTTTTTTGTATTTTAGAAATTAATTTGAAATGTTGGAGAAGTATATTTGCTTTGTTGGTTTTTTAATCAGCTTACGGTTTAAAATAATTTCAAAGAGAGTGATGAAACCGTCTAGAAATAATAAAACAAACTCCCATAGGCGACCCGACTAGGTCTAGGTAAAAAAGCCAGGTTGAGAAAGCCAAACAAGTTGTAATAGTACAATACAAAACTTTCAAAAAGATTAAGGAAGCTTATGACTATTGGCTAATAACCAATACAAAGTGCAGCAATGGGAAAGTAATAATTTCAAGGTGAAAACGATGAAATCGAAAAACTTATTTTCCTAACAGTTTGATTTTTGGAGATGTCTTATGTTTAGAAGAACAGTATGGTTATGGTGTATTATCATTATTCAAAACCTTTTGAACTGTCTATTATGAACGTAGACAATTTATGTATTTGCATTTGGAGGGGGGGGGGTTTAGCCCATTAGCCTCTCCCCCCGTTCTAGGTCATCCCCATTATATTGGACATATTATTTAGCGAGTTAATTGATTGTGTTTACAGTACATCCAAATGTCAAGCTGTACATCGGTCACGGAGGTATGTCTGGTGTGTACGAAGCTGTCGATGCCGGTGTGCCTATGTTAGGATTTCCTATTGTCTCTGATCAACCTCGGAATATAGCTAGTCTCGTGGACGCTGGAATGGCCATTACACTTGATCTGATGAGTGTCACCGAAACGCTGATTTTTGATTCTGCCGACAAATTAATCAACGATAAAAAGTAAATTGTAATTTATTAAAATACCGTCAGGCGGCAGTTAGTATTATGAATTCGGTCGAACGACACTAAAACGGATTTTTGTTTGGCGACTCATGGAAAATGTTTTTTTTTATTTGTACCACATATCTAACTTGTTATAGTTAAATCAATGTGGAATTTATCGGTATAAAACATAATTTTTAATTTTACCCATTCGATTTGTATTTTTAGGCAATTACCTAATTTGTATAACTTTTTTTTTTGTTTGTTATTTAGGTATTTATCAAACGCTAAATCGGTTGCCAAACGTTTTAAAGATCGTCCAATGTCGCCTGCACAAGCCGCCACTTATTGGACGGAATACGTAGTACGACACAACGGTGCGCAACATCTAAAATCAAAAGCTTTTAATCTTACATGGTACGAATATTATCTTCTAGATGTACTCTCTGCGATACTCATCTCGTTTTCGACCATTGGATATATTATTTATACATTGTTAAATGTCTTATGCCGACGATTTTTATTTAAATTAAAGTCGAAAACGGAATAAGTGTTGTTTGTACTATTCGAAATCACACTAAACAACTCCGTTGAAAATTTAATATTTGTCATTTAACTAAATTGTTCTTTTTGTTATGTTTCGCGTTTTGTTATGAATAACATACAAATTTGGGTCGTGTTTGCATTATTCTCATTTCTACTATTTTCGAAAATTTTAAAAAAAATTACTACAAAATACAAGTTCTAAAGAGCTTAACGGCTTAAGGTAAACATATTCGAATAGGTTCCAAATTTGTATGGAATATGTTTTAGCTTCGAGGCATAGAACTACATTAGACATACACTACTACTATCATAAATAATGTAATATATTATTATGTACCGTGATACACATAAAAAAAACAACCAAAAACCCTTCCCCCCTTCTCCGAAGAGTTGTATTGTATTTTTTATTCCGCTTTTTTAAGTGTACTTTTAGGGCTTTAAGTATAAAAATTATATTGGAGGTAGATCTAGAATGGAGTTTTAACATGCACAGTTTTCTCAAAAAGCTGTAATCAAACTTTTATTTTATTAAGAAAAACCAAAAAAGGGGGGGGGGCATTACACGTTGGTCGCTTAACTAAATTAACAGTCAAAAGAATTCCTACAAATACATCTTCTTTTTTTAGAAAATTATAATTTTATACATAAATTTATAAATATATCTGCATATTATATATATATATATATAATATAAGGTGATCCACTTATCGTGAACCACTCAATATCTCATTGGATTTAATAAGAAATTAAAAAAAAATTGTTCATATTTTATTTATACAATGTGATTATGTTCTTTTTAATTTTTAAATTAAGCGTTTTATACATAAACTAAAAAAATAATATTGAAAATGTTTAAAATATTATAATAACACCTTTTTGTATTGTATTCATATATACTAAACCGGTTAATTAAACTAAAATCATTCTGGTTGTAATTAATTACGTTTTTAAACAAACTCTCATATAGCTTTTACTATTCAGAAGTTTTTTATAGCATTATTATACATTATTCAGTTGATGTCTCAAACTAATTGCCAAGTTTCTGAAATAAACATACTAATCGAGTACTATGCAATTACTATGGAATACATTGTATAATCAACAAGTATTTTTTTTTTTAACTCTGACCTTGTGACGTTTTTTAGATTCGATACGCAGCTAATGCGAGTAATTACTGTTTCTACAATGAAGTGTTTTCTACTGTACTAGTCCTCACGGATAAAATCACTATCAAATAAACGCTTTGATGCTTATTTGTAAATACAGCACCTCAATTTAATGCTTTCTAACTATGCTGGTTTATACTGTGCTTCGTTTGGACTGTACTGGCTTGAAAATACTAACTACTGATTCGCATCGAAGCGTTTATTCGAAAGTGATTTTATAATACCTCTGATCGGTATTTTATAAAATTAAAGTCATTGTCAGACAAAAAACAAAAACCTATTCAAACATACTGTACCATATGGAGTCGTCCCCCTTATCCTTAATGGGTCGCTTGAACAGTTTCCAGCTCAAATATGTAATAATAATAATACATTTTAAAAACAGCATAAAAACAATAGCTTCGACAATAACATTTATTTTAAACTCTTTATAAAAACTATAAATAGTTTCTTAATACCTAGTCTGACCTTAAATCCAACAACAATGGATAATGGTGACGTCTCAAGTATGTTAAAAAAATTTGTATGTTCATTTGAAGTAGTAAAAAAATGAAACATATTCAACAAATGAAAGAAAAAACAGATTATACTGATTGTAGGCCCATTTATTTGATAGTCACTCTGGCCTATATAAAAGCCTACATAATTGTAAAATAAATAGTCGCTCTGATCCGCATCAAAGCTGAAATATACAAAAATGTTTATAACTTGGCCGAACAAGCTAGAACAAATTATTTAAAAATGTGTTAATTGCTACAGGGGACCAATAGCTGTTACAACTGCTTTTAGAATGTTAAAATATTTTAACAATAAATAAACACATAAAAACTGTTTTATAATATTTTAAAATATCTTTTAAACCATTAATGTTATTATTGTTTTATTTTTTATCATAACTTAATCTTAGTTATTATTTTATAATACGTTTCAAAATATCATAGCAATTAATATAAGATATAATTATTTTGATCTTACATATAATTATACAATACATAACAAAACGAACTTAATATACTTAACACACTTGTTTTTCGTGCATTTTTTAAAAGTCTGGACATAATAAATAATTACAGTACATAAAAACTATTTCGAAGACAAAAAATTTGAAAAAAATATGTTATAAACACGTTCTCGATTCACACATTTTCGTGTAAGGTAAACACCAGTAAACAGCGGCATTACCATTTCAGGCGTTTAGTGTTATACGCAACAGCAATTCCCGTTCTAGTTCTATTTAAACTGAACACTTGTTGAGTCCACATGAATTAAACTATGGAAAAAACTAGTATTATATTTTTATTGACATTTTACTCCAGCGTTTCAGTGTTATGTGCGAACCGCGTGGACACGTTGAATAAGCTTTTTGAGTATAATTTTTGGACTGCAAATCCAAAATGGGGTTTTTCTTTACATATCATCGAACGATGGATGGAAACCGAAGAGCGTTTCAAAGTGATCGATTTGATTGGAACTAATGACAACGTACAGACAATAACCAATGAAAATGCAGATTACAAAATACGACAAGCACAACAGTTGCTAAGCTGTAAGTATGCTTTAGTGCTGAAAACGTGTTACGACCACGTAGCCGAGCTTGCGGCCCAGTGTCAGAGAACTGATTTGAACCATTCCGATCCAGAAACATGTTTAAAAGAGCTGCTGTGGTCAATCAAACAGAGTGATCAAATTGAATTGCGTATGCACGGCGCCCTCTCGTTTTTTTATCAGCTATCCCCAACCACTGTTTTCAACAAAGACGTATCCGACATTTTAGAAGAATTTTTGGCTTATTCCGATACGATCCATGTCGAGTTACATGCTATCGAACAAGACATTTCCAAAATTCTACACCGTCTTTGGGCGTTCTACATGAGTTTTTGTTACCCGATCCCGCCTAAAGAAAAAACGCACGGCCGGTCACACGCCAGGAAAGAAGTTATAAAAATGTTTAACTCATCGAAAGATATGTACAACTCGATGGTCAGTGTAATGAATTTGGTGAAAGATATACAAAATGGCTTTATAGAATCGTACGAAAGCTACTACGGCTTTTATTTTGAACCGATATCAAAAACTAGTCGTCCAATTATGAACGACCCAGAACCGGTGGAGCTGATGAATCGTCTTCTGGAAAATCCGGGATGGTCCAAGATAACTCCGATGGAAATTAAAGTTCACAAACACGGTACCAAATCAGTTTACGAGATGCTCGAGCTAAATATCCAAGGTAATACAGTCACCAATACTAATTTTGATTTTAAGATTCAAATGGCTCATCTTTTCCTGAGCTGTAGCTATACTCGGGTGCTAAGGGAGTTTTGCGAGTACGTGATACTCATATGGAATCAGTGTAAGCATAAGGAGGACCGGGAAATATTAAGAAGTGGGATTGAAAACATGGACAGGAATATATGGATAAGAGAGTTTGAACAAAAGTATGTTTCTGACGTTTCTATGGAAACCCATTTGGCCCGATTCCGCACAAATATCGTGAAAAGCTATCCATTGTTGTCGCTCATGAGAGGTGCTCTATTATTCTTCTACGAGCTGACCCCAGAACTTAAGTACAACAAGGAAGTTTACAATTCTATAGAAAGTTTGCGAACCGTTTTATTTCATGGAAATGTCACTCTTGATGTCGAGAAATGTATGTCAGAATTTTTGCAACGCCTGCGCGCGTTTTTCAATGAATTTTGTTGGCCAGAAGATTTGTTTGACTCCGTTTTAGATGTAAGTATAGATCATTCAACGGACAACCTAGAACAGCAATTATTCATAAGCAAAATCAACTATTTCATAGAAACGGCTTACGCAGACTTTGGGTTCATGTACACGTAATATTATATTTTTAGTTATTATTACATGTTTTACATTTAATTCAATGTAATTTTTTTTTTGCTGTTACTTCCTAACATTCTACATACTTTGTATTATTATACTATTTTACTGTATTTAGTATAATTATGTTTTAATCTATGACGGTTATACGATTTTAATATTATAAAAATCTTATCTTTGTTCGATATTTAGTTTAGGTACTTGAATTGTTTTCCTTGCATTTCTATTCTTGAATCAATCATCCTGTATACAAGGTGATCAACTTATCGTGAACCACTCAGTATCTCGCTGGGTTTAAATAATTTTTGTTTGAATTTGTTTTTCTATAATGTTTTTATGCAATGTGATATCAATTTCTAACAATTTGTTTTTGTTTTACCTCACATAACTTTTGAAAATTAAACGTAAACGCATACATTTCATTAACTTTTCCAATTGAGAAAAATGTACTAAAAATGTTTATTTGGTCAATAACCATCTTTGGAATTCACTCCAATAAACACAACGCTAGATTAAGTAACATTTTAAATGTATTATTAAACTCGGGGTTAAGAGTAAAGCTACAGAAATGCAAACTTCTGCAAAAATCAATTAAATACTAGGGCATAAAATAGATGAAAATGGTTTACTTACGTTTTAAAAAACAATTGACGCAATCGAAAAGGCCGCTGTATCGGAAATAAATCAATGTTAATGTCTTTTTTTGGCTTAGTAACTTATTATATTAAATTCGTTCCAAAAGCAGCAGACACATTAAAACCATTATATACTCTACTACGCAATGATGTGAAATGAAATTGGTCACCAAATTGTGACAAGGCATATAATCAAATCAAACAAATTCTGGTTTCAAAACCTACTTTAGCACATTATGACCAAAAATTACCAATTAAACTCATAGTAGATACTTCTTCGTATGCACTCGGCTTGGTTTTGTCGCATATCTATCCTGATAATTCCGAAAGACCTATTGCTTATGCGTCTGAATGCAAATTTTCACAGATAGAAAAAAAAAGGACTTCCTATAATACCTGGTTACATGATAATTTAATCATTTAAACAAAATATTTTCTTCAACACACTATTGATTATTATGATTACATATATTCATTAATAGGCTAACACCGAGTCAGTTTATCTAGTTATTTAACTTTGGTTCGATGGTTAAAAAACACAACTGGGTTCGAAAACAAATAAAAGACAAAAAAGGGTAAACATAAAGATGTAAACCAATATCCTTTCAGCTTCACATGGAAAACAAAAAACACTTGTGGTTGACGTACTAAGTAAAATATTTTCAATAAATTATTGTGTTATTCAAATGAGGTTTTTACTTAAGAAAATAACATACAGTTAATAGTTTCCGTTCTTTATGTTTGCTCGTCGTAAATTATAAATTTACTATATTTTTTATAAAACTTTAATTGGCTTATATCATATTTGAAAATGAAATTATGAAAATGATGGTCACAAAGATTTGTCTCCTATTTATATTTTTATTACTCCAACATAAGACGCTCTTGTGCGAAGAAAATAAAATGGACAAACATGAAAAAACAAAAGAACAATGGAATCAAGTAAGATCGTTTAATACCGGATATAAGACGCAGAACGATGAGTTGGCAACCGATTTTGATAGTTAACCACAGGACAATTAAAGCAAGCAATCATTTCTAAGTTTGGCCAACTTAAATGCGGTTATCTTTACAGCGCACATTTCAATTTTTCAATAGCTGACAAAATGTTACGAGCGAAAAACCATTCATTATTGAAAAGCCGTTCGATTTTATTCTTAGAAGAATCCGTGACAATGGTAAGCACTTTTGTCAATGTAATAGGAGTAACTATGAATGAAATATGGTTAGTTTACTATCACGCATTTTCAATGAAAAGCTACTTCTATGCACCGAGAAAACTACAGTTGAATGTTTCCGTTATGGACCTAATTATGGAAGAGAATAATTTTATTCTTGCTGAACTCGACAGATACTTCAAACAAAATTGTATCGATGTTGATATTTTCGATATAAAATCTGGGAAGTTAAAGCGCAGTATTTCTATTTTAAACATCATGCGAAGTTTTTATACAGGCACTCGTAACATATTACTTAATCAAAAAGAATTGCTATTTAAGCATATGCATGAGGACAATCTAGTAAAAGGCCTTAAAAGTGTTATCAAAACAGACATCACTGAAAATTATCTAAGGCAAAACATCGTCGAAAAACATATAAAGTTTAACTTTGTATTTGGTTTAATAAGAAATTATACATCATCTAAAAATAATTCATTTCAGCTTATGGAAATCCGCATTTGGATCATATTGGGAAACCGATTGAATTATCCCTATGTGGAATTTCATAATTATGATGGGTTCACAGGACTACTCGTATCCAGACAATATAATTTGGATTCTATTTACATACTTAAATTTATGTGGTTCCGAATCACTTGGAAATTCTTGAAAGAAATAAATCATATAATAGACAATTTTTTCCCAACCAATTCAATAGCTCCATCGATGCATAACACTACCGAAGCCTTCGAAATAAACCTTTATGATTACATAAAGAAATTTCAAGAATATTTATCAAACGTTATTAATAAATTGAATTTAAAGGATAGTGTCTTCTATGAGCTGAATACTATTTTCAACAATGATTTGTCATGCTACACAAAAGACAATAGCTATCGCTTTGAGGCTAAACATAATATGGTTAAAAGAGTACAAATCGAACTTGAACATGTATCTTCGATATTAAATATCCCACATTCGTATTATGATACACAAGAACGACAATGTATAGATGATCTTTTAGGATTGGCTATCACGTTAAAGATAGACATTACTAGAGTCTTTGCAGATTTGTCAGAATTTCAATTACTTGAATCGTACTTGACGTTTATTGGTGACTATAGCCGTCGTATTTCCGTGTTTTTTAATTCTAAAACTACAAAACAACAAGTTTTAAATGTTGATGAAAGTTGTAAATATTTTTTAAATTTGGTTTTTTGAATACAGAATCTAAACAGTCTACATACACTAACTATTATTGATATACATAAATATAAAAATTACTAACATGCCTCGATGCAAATGATACCTTTGTTTAAATAGCTTTTTAAGGCATTCAGAAAATTATTTTGTGGTTTTATAATTAAGATAGTCAAATATTTATAATATATATTATTAACTTTGAATAATGTACAACTGATTTCGTAATCTTGCTGTAGTCTTCGATATCAGAACAGGTATAAAATGTTATCTTTAAGGTTATATAGTTGCTAATGTTAAATATTTTAAACACATATCTTTGTTTAATTTTAAATAAACGTTTTGATACGAATCTATGGATGGTAAGTTAATACCAATAACCAAGCACAGTATAAACTAGAATATTAAAAAAGTATTAATGTTTGGTGCATTGTCCACAGATTCGCATTGAAAAGTTAATTTGTATCAATTTTAGTCATAGTAATTCTTGAATAACCGTCCTCTCCATCTCCACTATGCTTCATCCTCACTATTCCTCGACTCCACTATACTGGTTCTAGGCGTGAACCATAAAAACACATGTTGTTTTTTCATAGTAGCCTAATGCATTGTTTAATATACCTTTTAAAGTAAAATCTTCAGTTGTATTTGTTTAAAAAATGTTTTTTTTGTCTGCAAAACATTTTCGTAAAAAGGAGATTAGATACAGGGACAAACGTTAAATTTATATACACCCGAAAGCCACAATTAATTCATAACCAAATTAGACTAACATATATCACACATAATATTCTTGTCTATTATAACCGAATTTGATGGCTAATGATTCAAAAGTTTATTTACTCAAAAACTAGTCCAGCTATGTATTTTCAATACATAGCTAAGACTATTTGATTGAACAACATAAAGTAACGCGATACTATTTAAATAACTTTTTATTTTTTAAATATATGTTATACAAGTTTTTTTAAGATAACACCATTGGGAATTTATAAAAAAACCATTTGACGGACTTTAACTAGCACAAAGTACAAATATTAAAATAAAAAACTTGACATTATAGTAGATTAAAAATGATAATAACTTGAGTTCGACAATCTATTTTTTTATTTTGTTTTTATTCAACGTTCTTTTGACGTAATCAAGCATTTTGGCGAATGAATGAATATACTGAAAAGTGAAAGAAGATTCGAATAAATTTTTCAATTTGCTAACAAAATTTCTAGCTGAATCCACAATGTCCTTGGTTTTAATACAATAATCATAAATTGACGGGTTTTTACTAGCATATTGCCAAGTTTCTGTTATCGTATCAATTTCAGTTTTAATTTGGTCGATCAAAAAATTTATTTGCTGTTTGTTTGAGTTTTTCAAATAGACAAAATGTATACAGTTTTTTATCATTGCGAAAAAATGGTCCTTATCTAATGACATGACATCTATAAAATCAGTTAAAATTGCAGCAAACTCATATATTGATGAAGTTTGCATTATAAATTCTTCCGGTTTAAGGGTACTTATTGATATGAAGTAACGACCAATTTTTTTCAGCATGATGAATTTCAACAAAACAATTACCATTTGTTGATACTCTCCGGTGTATTCTAATGCCTTTAATCCTGTGTCAATGGCTCTCCTCTTAGTGATTATCAACTCTGCAGCCACGAGATCCCATTTATCAGACTCTAAACTTTCTTTTAAAAAGTCATCGAGCTGAGATGATGGAATGTCCAAACTGTTGAAAAACAACTGCGATAAATTGGAAAACGCAGTGCCTTTTTTCTCGACGTTGTCCTTTTCAATAATGACGTCGAGTAATTTATTTAACATTATTTTGTTAACTTTTATCGCATCTTGTGTGAATGTATGTTCATCTGTGGTTTTTATTTTTTTTCTTTGAAAACAAGGGAACCATACCTTGTTATACTCACAGTATTCACAACTGGCATCAAAACAATAATTTGCTCCACAATCGAACTTCAAATAGTTTTCTAGCAGGGAAAATACCAATTCGTGTAAAGACATGCCGTTATCGTATCTAAAACGATAATAACAGTCTGGCTTATTGAACAAATCGTTGTAAAAGCTGGCCATTTGTTCCGCGTAAATGTAAAATAGCCATAGCTCATTCAGTTTGATGCCTTTTTCGCGAAACAATAAGTTAATAATCTTGATTGATTCGTCAACGAATGAAACTTCATTGGGTGGGAATTGTTCAACACCTTTTCGAAGCTGAAACATTTTTGAATACTGATCTTTTGTCCAATTCATATGGAAAAGCGCACTGTAAATGAAACCGCATTTAAGATCATTATATTTCAAGTACAAATCTTGACTGCTATTAGCAACTGGTCCTTTCGATCTTTCCGTTAGTTGGTTTAACACTTTACCAACACAATAATATTTTTTTGGTGGTATTGTTGTGGCGTAGCATTCGATTGTAATACAAAAAATGATACTCCACAATTTCATTGAAACCATTTTGGTCAGTTTTCAAAGATTTCGGGTAACACTCTGAACTAGTATATTATGTGCCACGCGTATTACATAATATTACACATATTACATTCCTTATTATTCACGAAGATATTGTATATTGTTTTTAGTGTATTACACTTGTAAATTGTGTTTGTTCCAAAAATGTACGTTAAAATTTACCTAGATCTACGTTTAAATTGTGAATAAGGCACACTCTAAACAGCTACTGGGTAAACATTTGTTTTTATAAAGTGGGGTTTTCTAATGGTGTCCTACATACTAGGTATTTTTTAAGTTATACTTTGGTAAATGTATTGGCTAGTGTCTAAATATGTTTTAAACCCGCTTTTAGGTAATGGGCGAAATATATTAATATTTTTATTAAAAAATGACAAGTAGCTTTAATGGGCCGAGAAAGTTTTCTCAGCTATCGTATTGAAGCTGTCAACATTTGTATTTATAACGGAAAAACGCAATTGAACCGAACACTAAGCATGGATTTTGAAGACTATTATAGGTTTACAAACTTGAAATTTAGTTGAATATTATAAAAACTCGAGCGTTTCTGTTTTATCTGTTCACCATATTTAAACATGTTGTTGCAAAGTTAAGGTGTCAGTATATTACGTACTTGAATATTTTTTTAATGTACTTTTTGACACTATAATAAGAGGAGAATAAAAAATAAAAATTATACAATTATATATAGTTATTAGTTATACAATAGTTCACGGAGACTCGTGACTTCCCTGAAACACTAATGACCGGTTTTTCTATCGTCAACTTTGATTTTCTAGATCTTCGCGAAATACGGTCGTATCGAATCGAAATTTGTATAGAACATTTATTGGGCACGCCTCTAAGGTTCACACATGACCTTAAAGCCAAATTTCCATAATGTAGTAAAATGATGTATTGGGAGGCCGTAAAGTCCCGGAATATATTGTCACTGACCGTAAAAATACGGAAAAAACCAAACCGCAAAATCACGGAATGTATTTTTCAGGAACCGATAATTACGTATACCGTATTTGTGCGGAAAGTAAGAATCCGGAAAAAATTATTTCACTGACAGTAATATCGCGGAAAGTAATATTACGGAATCCATAAATATTCGGACTGTATAGTCACGGAATGTAAAAATACGGAAAAAACCAAACCGCAAAATCACGGAATGTATTTTTCAGGAATTTGAGAATTAAATTAGGTAGACCGTACTTGTGCGGACCGTATGTGTGCTAAAGAAAGAATCCAGAATATACAGGGTGTTCGATTTTATCTGGAACCGGTCCTCCAAAGGACACTGCAAAATTTGTCATTTGCGGCGGGACTTAGCTTCTCTATATTATAATACTAATAGATACTATTATAATACTTATGTTTGAACATGTCATTTTTTTGATAGATCTAATATATTTTTCTACGCGCGTTTTTTTTTTAAAAATGTATTGATAATAATTAGGTGATTAATTTACTAAAATACTATTAATTTAAAAAAAAAATTTATTTTATTTAAAAAGCCGTAAGGTGTTGGAACAATTATACTTACAATTATATCTTTGTGAATTTCGTTTTATTATAACAATTTGTTTTATATTATATTATTGATGTAGGTATAAATGTGTTTATGTAGTCTTTTTGGGATTTATTTTATTAAGTAATACATTATCATGTCCAATGTGCTATTAATCTACAACTAAAGCTGTCTAATAGTTAGTAGATAGGGATATAAGATCTTAGTTTGCTTAAGACAAATGATGTAGCTTCATTAATTTATAAATCCTATTATTATTGTAATTCATATTTGTTCAATTTGTATTAAGCGTGACCTGCACGATGAGGATGACTCAAAAAAAAATACTTGAAAATTTTAATGTTATTCAAATACTATAGATGAAGGGAGGTATTTCCAGACGATGTAAAAAAGCACCTATTGTTATGTGCAAATTCGCTATGACTCATTTTTGCATGTTTCAAATAGTCATTTGGATTCTTTTAATTTTATTTAAATCTTTAGTTAATACAAAAGCTAACGATAAATTTATTATTACATTTTGAACACAACAATACAAAATGTGTTAACTAGCAAACGAGATAAGTAGGTGAAAACAAATTAGTATTATTTTTGGTTTTATTTTTACAAAACTTGTATTCGCTATAATATTTGCAACAATATGACAGTTTCATGCAAGAAAGTTCATATGCATAGAAACGCCAATGATAATACAAGATATGGCCAAAATCAATTTGTTTTCCATAAAAGAAAAATAGTAAAACTGTACAAATTGTAATTGTCAAATACAACAGTTCTTAACTTAAAAACTTAAAAAATGCGTGATGCCAACATTTCTTTGTCTTTTATCTACATTAACAAAATATACAAAACGTATTTGTTAGTTATTAGTACAATACATGAATTTGTAATGAGAATTAAAAATTTTAGTTGAATGCATATAAAAACGCATTCAAATTATTTGGGTTTAATATATTAGGTATACATAATATATACATATATAAATATATATTGAGATTAACAATACTATGAAAATATTTTTAAATACCTGTTGATTGATGATTTAGTCACACATACGATCAAAGACCTCGTGCAAACATAGATACTGACTACGGTCAAATGTAATTTCCTCCTTTTTTCGGGGTTTTCCTAATAAAAATATTACCCCTATCTCATAACTCATATATCTTACCCCCACCCCATATCTCATTTCTCTTACTCCGACCCCCAACCCCATTCGCACCCCCATCTCCGTGCCCTAACGCTTTTTTCGTTATTAATTTTTAGTAACGAAAAAAAGCCTAACCTTTTTTTTTGGTTAGGCTTTTTTGGTAACACTTTTTCCGGTTATGTGCCAGAGCTAAGACATGAAATTGTCAAAAAATGTATTCTGAAGAACAAGTTATTGGACAAAGCAGTTTTTCTATTAATATTAATTTCCAGACTTAGTTTTGTACTACACATATAACAGCATAATAATGAAAAACATTTGAACTCCTACTAGCTAAATATTTGCTTCGATATTTGTATTAATCCTAGTAATTTTGTTGGCATAGATGAGAAAAATAATTTTATTGCAAATTTGTACTACTAACAAGACTCTTTGGGGTTAGAGGTTTTTTCTGTAAGTTTTTGTCTTTTAAAAAATTGCTTTGTTCATTCTATATGTACATTGTACCTAAAGAAGGACAATGTACATTGTACATACAGCTTACAAAGTGTTTCACAATTATCGTTTTCCTATAAACGGTACATTTTTGCAGTAGAGTGGTTTTCCCTACGATTTTACGGTATGTTCAGTTGTCTAGATGAACTGATTAAATTCGACCTAGATGACTGAAACTTCCATATTTGATGTGGCTGGCTGAACAGTACTTAACTCAACTATTAGAAAAACATGACTTACACCACCGTCTTTTTAACCATCTCTATTAATAATTATTAACAAATAAAAACAAAGCCTGTAAAGTACGGCTATATAGCTTAACTTACCAGATAAATGGTATAAATTCTGGATAATCAAAGTTAACTAATCTAAATCCACTTAAACCACATTATCTCTGTCCTAACACCTGCTTGTAATTTTTTCTTTAGTACATTTTTATTTATTATAATTATTAAAAAATAAATAAAAAAAGAGTATCTGTAAAATGCAATAACTTCTCATAACAAAAACTTAAACCAAAACTATCCCTCGCCTTACATATTTATAAATCCTTAACTACACACGTTAACTTTAAGGATCGTCATAGTTTATTTCATTACTATCCTAAAAAGCTAGTAATATCATTTGAATTTATCCTCATTTTTATACTACCTAGTTGTTTTATAAACTTTTTTTTTAAATAAGATATATTCAACTATGAATTGTATATAATATAATAATACCGGGTATTCGTTGACCATGGCCCAGTCAATAACTTAATAGTTATTATTTTTTTTTATACATTTTTATAGTACAATTTAAAATTTAAATAATTTAAAAAATGTATATCTCCATCTCTTATTTGATAAACTTATTTGACCCGTTTAATATCTTTCAAGTTATTGACTGGGCCATAGTTATCGAATTACACGATATACCATATAAATGATACATGTCCAAAAAGTCTGGGAGAGTTTAAATAGAAATTCTCGGTACTCGTACTTATATGTACAATAAGTCTAATGAAATAGTACAAATAATAGTATAAACAAGCTATAGTACTTTGCTGCACGTCGTGCATTTACCTATGTTTACACACTGTGCTAGTTTTATATAAGGTTAGTACAAATTAAAATGGAAAGTGTTCCTAAAAAGAAACGATCATTGAAATTAAATGCCCCATCAGTATAAAAGATTTAACTCCACAAGAAGCTGCTAAAATGAAAAAAATTAAGTACTTGGTGGTAAATAAAAACGGAGACATTGAACTAAAACGTACACAAAGGCAATACTGTTATTTTGTGGTTTGGACTCCTAAAGGCGAGTTGGTCCATCTTAAGAGTTAAAATTATTATTAATTATATAAAATGAGTCAGTGATATGTAATATAATATTGTAACATTAACTATCTTATTTACTATCGAATTATTTTGGTCAAACTATTTTAATTTTTATAATGCAGGATTATTTATTGAAAAAATTGTTCGCGATGAAAACTTTTGGAACGTAAAAATGGAAGAACAGCTCAAATCATTTTACATGGATCATATGCTTCCCGAATTTGTTAACCCTAAAATAGATTTAACCCTTAAAGTTTATCGCGAAAAATTGTGATTTTTGAAAAACGTGTGAGAGAGAGAGAGAGAGAGAGAGAGATAATATATAAGAACTAAGAACTAAGTTTATCTACACATTAGCATATGTTTTTTTTTTTAAACATGTTTTGTAACGAAAATGATATACGATTTTGAAAAAAAAGCAAATGATCCATAACTCGGTCCCTAGTATTATTATCGAAAAAAAACCTACATTAAACTATAGATCAACTCTTAATCTTGAATTTTGTTCATAGGTAAATATGCGCTAAAACTGCTCAGTTCACGTGGAACTTGCATCTTCTAACACATGTTTTACGCGTTGAAAAAAGATGTAACACCGTTGTAATCATAGACCTATAAAGAAATGGACTGATAGTAGAGCGAGAGGTCCGAATATCGACATCGTTAAAAAGAGACAGAGAGAGTTGTTAGGTTGGTCATGGGAGAAATAATATTATCATGGAGAAATAGTAATATGATAATACCCGATAACAACATTTTTATATTAAAATGTTTTTATGTTTTTATTGAATTTTAATTATCATTTAATTATTATACGTTAAGTGAAAGTCAGCCGAAAAATCGAATAAGGTCCCACTTAACAAAAACCATTAATTTCAAAAATCAGTAAAATGTATTATTCCTTTTTTATATTTTTTTATTATGATTATTACCTATTATTATTTATTATTATTTTTTGTATAATTATTAAACTCTGCGATTTTTTTATTATTATTATTACCCGTTATTATTTTTTGTATTATTATTAAACTTTGCGATTTTTTTTTAATATTTTTATATATATATTAGTCGTAATTTGAAAAAGAAACAAATAAGTAGTGATTTAACAATACCTAGTGAATTTGTTTAAACTCAATGCAGATCTGTGATACAACAAGTTGTCTATTGAGTTTGTAACTATTTTTCAAAACATACTTACACGTTTTATAAGAAATAAAACGAAATGTTCATTGATAAATTTTTTTAATGAAATTGTAATGGTTTTTAAGTATTTATTAACAATATACTATACATATCTACTTAAAACAATACATCATACGAAAGTATTGGATACCCGACAAAATAATGAAATACATATCTTTAAATGCTTTACAACTTCGCATAACACGATGAAAAATAATAATTAAATATGATTTAATTATTATATACATGTATTTCCATTTGGTGTATTGTCATATATATATATATATGAATTATTATTATTCCATGTCTTTTCAATTTTTATTCCATGGACAACCTAACAAGTCTATCTATCTCTTTCTAACGTTGTTCATAACGCGGCAGTATAGGCGGGGTGTGTGGGAGGCGCAGTCCATATCTTTATAGGTCTATGGTTGTAATCCGTCCAGCAATGATTTTATTTAGGCTAGCTCTTCAAAATATTATTTTGTCGATTATGTATTTTCTTAGTAATAAAAAACAATTTGACCGTCACCGCAGCTGATAAGAGTGGCGCTGTCACGGAAATACAACGGCACGCACACTAATGTTGGTTTACACACTAACACAAGAACAGACACTTTCGAAAAATATTGCCTATACAAAACTCCTTAAAAATGGTCGGTATCCAGGGGCCTCAAGGATACTTTAAGAGTGAATTTGTCAAACGTTCCAAGTGCCAAAGTATAAAAACTGGACTTTAAAATATGATTTATATTTCACGCTTTACGGGAAACAATTTTGTATGTTTGTCAGGTGAGGAATTATTATTTATAAAATGCAGCAAAAATATGTTTAAGTGTTTCCGATGTTGAATAACATACAAATCAAATTATAAAGTTCAATCTTTATACTTTGACACTTGGAACAAGTTTTACTCCCTTATTGTTTAAAGACCTAATAGGCACTGCTACAGTGTAAGTAGTGTGGAATTTTAAGTTTTCTTTTGGCAAACAAATGAAAACAAGATTCAACTTGTAGTTGAAATAATAAAATTATTATTGATGACCTTATGATGGGCGGACTATATTATAACGGGTTTAGAATGTACTGGTGATACAACACAACTTTTGAAAATTTTGATAATATACAATCGTTTTCCTGTAGTTAGAAAAAAAAACAGAAATTGTATTACAAACAATAATGAAATGTACCTAAGTTATGTTTATCAGGTAGGTATGGGTTATTGTTAAGTCAAATTTGCGTACACTGCGCCCGCCATATAGCAGCACTAAATGGAACACTCGAAAACACCGGTTCGAATGACTAAAAAACAAAACAAATATTTACACATCTGCAACCTCCGCGTACATTTCTTTAAACGGCCTAAAACTAAATTTTTTACGTACGCTCAATCAATACCGTACTTTCGTCTGCAGCTCTGTGTATGTATCTCTTGCAGTAACAATTAATATTAATTCATTTGTTTTGTTTCCATTAACAATTACTTGTGCTCAATTACCCGCGTCTCGCTGTGTATTGTAAGTACAACGAAAATGGCGGCCCGATTGAAGTGGATCCCGTTGGTTATCGCTGTGCTGGCTTTTGTTAACGTGACGGACTGTGGCATATCGAAGTGTTTTGGCCTAAAGTCATCAAGCAAAAAAACACGACTAGAAGAGACACGTGTAGGAGAGATACGTAAAATAGAGATAGGTGAAAAAGAGACATCAGAAGTAGAGATACGTGAAAAAAAGATACGTGAAGAAGAGGCACGTGCACTAGGCCCGTACAAACGTATTCTATTGTTTGAGAGAGGACAATTCAAGCGTCTACAGAGGCCGACGGTGTCGCAAGAAGTTCTGAGCCAACATGACTCGGCTTTCATGGCTGCCGAAATTGCTAAAGAAATAAAATGCAACGACGCGTAATACATGTTGTCGTTTCTGCATCTTACAAATCCGCGTTCCTTAAACTTGAGCACTAACGACAAAGTTTATTGGTTATACGAGAACATCAACGCCGCTTATCCGGGATGGGCGACAAAAATGTTGGTGACCGCGTTCAACATCGCCCAGAACGACATCGAAATGGACGTGTCGTGGCTGGTGTACTTGTACGTCATGCGGATAGAATCATACGCGGTCAATGACATGGTGTCCGCGTACAGTAAGATGTATGAGGTGCTATCTAGCACGATGTTGGAGAACGGTTGCACGATGTTCTTTCTGGAGACCTCTGCGAAGAAATTCCCTGAGTACGTGGCTGACATGAAACGGTCGGAACTGCTTGAATTTTCGGCGAACTGGACTGAGTTGTGGAAACTTATGCGCAAGTATTGGTCCGACTTGTGTGTGAACTCCAGTCTTGGCTACTTTCTAGAGAACCACGGTACTTCTAGTTCGGTACCAGGCGTTCAGCCTTTGACCGAACAACATTTGACCTTGAAACTGCTGTTTTTGAACGACGTGTTCAGTAGCAAGTATGCAGTAGGTGCTACTCTGCTAACGGGATTCAAAGTGTTGGAAAACGGAGATGGATTTGTCAATTACCTGAATGAAAAATTCAACGAGTTCAAATCCGGCACGCCGACTTTTGGAAAGTACGTCTTGTCGCTTTTGGACTTCCACAAACACGTGATGTTAGCGTTCGACACGATGATGTTGCGAATCTTTTATGATTTCTTGGAGAAGTTGAAAAGTACAAATACGAACAACTGGGACGAACAGCTCAAACGATTTTTCACGCCCTACAACGATTGGTGTGTTTTTTTCCATTTGCCGGAAAATAGTCGTCTCTACGATAGCGAAACACTATTGCCCAAAAAGTATTCCGTGGGAGGAATTGCAGCAGTTGCCGATTTACAGCGACTGGTGATCGAAAAATTGAAAAAAAACCACAGCTCTACAACTATCGACTCAGACAACCACACGCCCGAATCGTTACAGAGGATCGAAATCGATGAACACTGGCTAATCAATACCGCGCTAAAAGAAAATATTGAGCATCCCACGTTCAATGCCTCGTTGGAGTTTCCCACTAAAACGGCAATTTTGTGCACCGAAGTCTTGATCAGGTTTATCAAAAATATATTAAACGGTGTCCATTACAGAGCGATTCAATCGTTAGTCAAGCTGAGTACATCGAAACATTTGGAGCGATTTTAAGTTCGTAGATAACTGTACATTATTAATTTACTCTACATTAAATCATCGTCCTATGCTTTTGGTTGTGTTGATAATATGTACTATATAAATATCGAACTTGTTTAATAAAAATACTTTTAAAAAACTTTATGCACAGAACGATATATTTACACTCATCAATACACTGTAAAAATGTTAACACAAGAATCGAAGTACATACTTCATTTAGGCTTATGTATTAAAAAATAAAGTATAGAAAGAATAATTTGTTACTACAGTTGTGAATCATGAAGACATGCCATGATTCCATATTGTTAATTATTATACACTGTTAATTTCTTTATAAATCAATAAATAATAATATTTATTGATATCCAAAATTATTATAGTTTTATCCTAAACTCCCAGTTTCCATCTCTCGATGGACATACCTAGATGTAGATACTTCGATAATGGACCAAATGTGTCGAAACTTGCTGCGTATTATTTTTTAAGACATAGATTAAAAAATTGGGCAACTTTGTTATTATGTTTTATCTAAAATTATATTACGAGATGCACACACCGTGATTTTTTTTACAATATAAGTAAACAAAATTATATAGGTTAAAAAAGTGTTTTTAAAGTGTTTAAAGGATGACAATAAACTCAAATATACACAAATATTAAGTTAAAACAGTTTTAGTTACTAATTTTTAAAGCTCCTGGGTCGTATTAACATATTTGTTGTAATGCATACATCATTATTATGAATTCTTACATGACACTGTTATTTTAATTTTGTGAAATTCATAAAACCTCTAAGCTTTGATGAAACTACTTCTAATTGACATCTTAAATACTAATGAGTATGAATGATGTTAATCAGATTTGTAAAAACTAAGTATTATAAATGTATTATGATAACTTATGCACTTTTATACTATTTTTATTATAATTTTTTTTTATATAATCTTTGATCTATGATGTTTATAAAATCACTACACGTTTCATTTTAGTTGTAAGCAATACCCGAAAGGGCACGCTTAATTTAAAAGAGGCGCCTCTATTTACATAATCGGGAAACCCCCTCAGAAAGGGTTATAAATAGGCAATAATATATACAACAAATGATTACAGTAATAGGAGTAGAAAAATTGGAGAAAAAAAATACAAAATCATTTTCAACTGACAAAAGGCACTGGAGAGATTCGAACTCTCGATCTCCTGTTTACTAGACAGGCGCTTTAACCAACTAAGCCACAGCGCCGTTGACGACAAAGGGGTTGCAATTCTGGCTTATAAGCGCCTCCCTCACAGCAGTGGCTGTTGTAAGTTCATCTTGCTTTTTAGTTTCTTCTTTTGATAAATTAAATTAAATATGTACACCGGACTCAAAATATGGTCCAATTTACGAATTTATCCAATTTATGAAAAAAAATAGCGTAAAAATAACAAAAACCTAATTGTACTAAATATTAAATACATAAAATTTTAATACAGTTTTGGATGTTATTGGCCTAAAACCATCCTGGCCAATCAAATCTGGGTCTGGTAAGCTAAGTTAGAAACATACCCTTTAACAAATAAAAGTGTAGCGTTCTTTTGAATTCAAATGGTGTCCATCAAAGTATTTCAATAGGCACGAATGTTTATTTTAGCTAAAATATGCAATTGTTTAATAGGTAATAGAAATATTTTTAATATGTAGATGACTGGCATGATGAATTAATGAATCACAGAGAATGTTTTATAGTGAAACCGTCAATTGTTGCACATAAAATAAACCGGATTAATCTTAAAAATTAATTTTAGCTTCGATGCATAGCGGCGAAGGTATTGGTTTTACTCTGATGTTTGTTTTTTTTTATCTGTGTACACTGTGATTTTATTCAATTTTATCACTTTTATTTATAATAATTCCTGTAGACCTGTGACCTCTCCGTCTCCTCGTTGCTTTGATTCCATTATGCCTATACTCTACTGTACTGGTCTTCTCGGATAAAATCACTTTCAAATTAACGCTTTGACGCTTATTTGTAAATACAGAACCTCAATTTAAAACTTTCTAACTATGCTGGTTTATACTGTGCTTGGTTTGGACTGTACTGGCTTGAAAATACTAACTACCGATTTGCATCGAAGCGTTTATTCGAAAGTGATTTTATCACTGGTTTTTTTAATACAGTTTTATTTATTATAATTAGGGAAAAAATCGATAAAAAATGAGTATCTGTAAAATATAATAACTTTTTATAACAAAAATTAAACCATATCTATCCCTTGCCCTACAAAGTACATATTTATAAATCCTTAACTACATACGTTAACTTTAAGGATTGTCATAGTTTATTTTATCACTATCCTAAAAAGCTAGTAATATTATTTTAGTTATCCTCATTTTTATAGTATTTGTTTTATCAACTTTTTTTTTTAAATAAGAATCCATAAAATTCAGTATATTCAAGATTATTAAGGATATTCGAAGAGTGAATTTGTCAAACGTTCCAAGTGCCATGTTTGTCAAGTGAGGAATAATTATTTATAAATGCAGCAAAAATATGTTTGAGTGTTTCCGGTTTTGAATAAAATACAAATCAAATTATGTTGAAATGTAATTAATATTCTAAGGTAGTTTTAATGTGATTAGTTTAGTATGTCGAGGAAGACACTATTGTAAGTGAAATCTTAGAAAGTATTTTGTATAAATTGATTTAACCTAGATTTATGATATAAATACCTTTGTATGTGGACAAGGGGACACACTCGTTCCACAGCTACTATTTTGTTAATGTGCTTGTTACTTTTGACTTATACATATATCTATATTGTATTGTTATTATTGGTTTAACTTGTGTCTATAATATTAACTCTATTATTACTCAAAGTGTTTGTTTGTTATTTCTTTTGTGTTCCACTACAATTAATCTCAACAGGTTATTGGCCCAGACCACGATACTCAAAAGTCAAACATCGAATACTGACCAATACATACTTACTGACTAAAGGTAATATATCTTGGTACAGACAATTGTACAGTTCGATCGACGTCATGGAAGATTCGGTCAAGATTACTAAGTTGTCCAGTGCAGAAAGATGGCTGTTATGGAAATTCCAAATAAGGGTCATTGTGAACAGTTTTGACCTGGAAGGAATACTTAGCGGAGAAATACCAAAACCAAGGTTAGTCAAAACATCCACTGAAACAGAAGAACAAGCACGGGCGAGGTGTGCTAATGAAATATCTGCATGGCGAAGGGCAGACGGAAAATGCCAAAAGATAATTGTAACGTCAGTGGATGATGGACCGTTACAATGTTTAATTAATTGTCAAACCGCCAATGAAATGTGGAATAAGTTGCTGAGTGTCTACGAGCAAAAAACAGAGACAAGTGTACATTTACTACAAAATAAATTTTTTAGTTACAGTAAAAGTTCCTCTGATGATATATCGACCCACATAAGTAAATTTCAAAATTTACGGAACCAACTCAACTCACTAGGAGAAAATATCTCGGAAGGGATGTTAATAATCAAAATTTTAATGACTCTACCATCGACTTACAAACATTTTTACAGCGCTTGGGATAGTGTTCCTGTGGCGAGTAAAAATCTAAATGTTCTAACATCTAGGTTACTTATAGAAGAATCCAGAATGCAACAGGTTAGTTCAGGGGTTGAAGCAGAAGAAAATAATGCTTTGACTGCCAGAAAGTTTCAAAAGAAATTTTCTAAGAAGCCGAGTGGTGAGAAGTCAGTTGAACAAAAATTCAGTAAACAAAATACTGGTACTAAAAAGGTAGGTCCCTGTTTTTATTGTCAAAAACCAGGTCATTTTAAAAGGGACTGCAGAAAGTACAAAAAGGATCAAGAGGGTGCGAAATCCGATTCTTCAAATTCAAGTTCAACAGGGCAAGCCTTCTATAGTGAATTATTATTCACGGAAAAAGAAGAGGATCAATGGTTTCTCGACAGTGGAGCAACTGACCATATGACAGGACATATGGAATGGTTTTGTGAGTACAAACAATTTGATTCACCAGCAAAAGTAACAATCGGGGATGGATCAGTTTTGTTGGCAGAAGGTTCTGGGAGAATTAATATATCTTGTCAAGTTAAAAACAAAACGTACGAAAATTATTTATCAAATGTGTTGTATGTAAAAGACTTAAAGTTTAATTTATTTAGTTGTGGTGCAGCACTAGATAAGGGATTAATAATGAAGTCTGACAGTAAAATGTGCGTTTTCTTGAAGAATAACAAAGTTGTTTGCGAAGGTAAACGCAACAACGGTTTATATCATTTAAAAATAAAAGTATTGCAGGTTTCTACAGACGTGACATTGACAGGCAATACAAATGATTCAATTAAAAATATTGAAGCGAATGCAACAGCAGTGATGGCTGATTCAATACGTGTTTGGCATAAAAAATTGGCTTATCAAAATATCGGGTATGTAAGAACGTGTTTGTTAAAACATAATATACAGGTACCAGACAAAGACGACACTTTTCAATGCGATGACTGTATAATTGGCAAACAATCGAGAATGTCATTCAAAACCAAGACAAATATTTCACGAAATATAGGTGATTTAATTTATGCAGACCTATGCGGACCGATTCAAAAGAAATCGAAAGGCGGGTCAAGGTATTTTCTACTATGTAAAGACGATTACTGTAGATTTCGTACGGTATATTTTTTGAAACATAAAAGTGAAGTGAAAAATAAACTTAAGTTATTTATAAAAAGTTTTAAAACAGGTTCAGGTTTTAAGATAAAGGCGATTCAGACAGATAATGGTACTGAATTTTTAAATGATGATGTAACTAGAATATTTCAGACATTTGGGATACAACATCGGAAGACTCAAATTTACTCTTCTCCTCAAAATGGAAAAATCGAGAGAGAAAACAGAACAATTATGGATTCTGCGAGAACAATGATTCATGCTAATAAAATGGATTTATCATTTTGGGCTGAAGCAGTTAATACGGCAGTATACACGATAAATCTAACTGGTAAAAGTTCTGTGGAAGGTAAGTGTCCATATGAATTATTTTATAATAAAATGCCAGATATAAAACATCTGAGAGTATTTGGGACAAAAGTGTTCACACATATTCCAAAAGAGAAACGTCAAAAATTGGATCCTAGAAGTGAATCAGGTATTTTCGTAGGGTACTCAATTGACAAGAAAGGATATCGTGTATATTTAGAACAAAAACGAATTATAATTGATTCTAGGGATGTCATATTTAAAAACGAACGTCACAATACTGTTGATGTATCATTATATGAAAGTGATTTAGATATTCAACACGATACTTCACAACGACCAGTAGCGGACGAGTCAGAACGTGAAGAACCACGTTACGACTTACGTGACCGGGGTCAACTACGAAAACCTGACAGATACGCCGCATATACAGCGAAAGGTGTGGAACCAATAAATTATTATGATGCGATCAATGGTGAAAACAGTCATGAATGGACAGAAGCCATGAATGACGAGTTAAATTCACTTGCTGTAAATAATACTTGGCAGTTAGTAGACAGACCGACAGACAAAAATATTTTAAATAATTCTTGGGTATACAAGGTTAAATATGCGAGCAACGGAGATGTTGAACGTTATAAAGCTAGGCTAGTAATAAATGGATCGAGGCAGCAATACGGTATAGATTATAATGAGACATTCTCACCTGTAGTTCGTTTTGAGTCTATTAGGGCACTTTTAGCAGTCGCAGCCAAAGAAAAATTGAAATTAAAACAATTTGACATAAAGACAGCATTTTTGAATGGGGTTCTTGAGGAACTAATTTACATGTCTCAACCAGTGGGGTATGATGATAAATCAGGCCGAGTATGTAAATTAAACAAGAGTCTTTATGGATTGAAACAAAGTTCACGATGTTGGAATCAAAAATTTACAGATTTTTTATTGCGCTTTAATCTAACACAAAGCACAGCAGACCCTTGTGTATTTATAAATCATGACGGTAATGATAAGATAATATTGGGTATATATGTAGATGACGGATTAGTTATGTCAAATAGTTCATCTAAGATTCAGTCTTTATTATCAACTTTACAACAGGAATTTGAGGTCAAAAGTAATGATTTAGATTATTTCCTTGGGATACAAATAAGAAAATTAAACGATGGATCGTTAATACTTCATCAATCAAATTATGCTTTTAACATAGTTAGACGTTTTAATATGCAAGACGCAAAAGAGTTGGCGATTCCATTCGACAGGGCAACGGCATTAGAAACAGAATCAAAACCAATTGGTAAGGATGTGCCATATCGACAAGCGGTCGGATGTTTATTATTCTTATCACAAGTAACCAGACCGGACTTGAGTTATGCTGTCAGCTACGTGAGTAGATATTTATCCAATCCAACGGTAGCTCACTGGATTATGGTAAAACGAATTATTCGTTACATAAACAAAACGATTGATTTTGGATTGTACTATAAAACTGAAAATAACTCAGATTTTAGTGTCTATACAGATGCAGATTTTGCTGGAGATGTCCAGACAAGAAGGTCAACGTCAGGCAACCTTTTTATGCTAGGTTCTTCTACAATAGCATGGCAATCTCAAAGGCAATCAACAGTAAGTTTAAGTTCATGTGATGCTGAATACATTTCTGCGGCAGAATCAGTAAAAGGGATCATTTGGTTTAAACGTTTATTACAGGAAATCACTAATAATGAATGTATTCAACCAATATTATATATAGATAATCAAAGTGCTTTTCGTTTAGTTAAGAATGCAGAGTTTCACAAACGAACTAAACATATTGATGTCAGACATCACTTCATTCGTGAGAAGTATGAAGATGGAGTGTTTCAACTTCAATACAAGGAGACAAAGGATCAGTTGGCAGATATCTTCACCAAACCATTGCCAAAGGAACGATTCGAGATGATCAGATCAGCTATGAATATCCACAACTGGTTTCAAGTGTGTTGGGACAATAGTTAATTAAGGAAAATATTAATTGAGGGAGAGTGTTGAAATGTAATTAATATTCTAAGGTAGTTTTAATGTGATTAGTTTAGTATGTCGAGGAAGACACTATTGTATGTGAAATCTTAGAAAGTATTTTGTATGAATTGATTTAACCTAGATTTATGATATAAATACCTTTGTATGTGGACAAGGGGGCACACTCGTTCCACAGCTACTATTTTGTTAATGTGCTTGTTACTTTTGACTTATACATATATCTATATTGTATTGTTATTATTGGTTTAACTTGTGTCTATAATATTAACTCTATTATTACTCAAAGTATTTGTTTGTTATTTCTTTTGTGTTCCACTACAATTAATCTCAACAAATTATATAGTTAAATTTTACACTTTGGCACTTGGAACGTTTGACAAATTTACTCTTCATTTAGATACTCGGTTTATTCAGAATAATGTGTACTTAGATGAATCAACGCCAAAATAATTTTAATATAATTAAACCAGAGTATTATTAAGTTTTTTTTTTAATCTCAAAATTTTATTTTTTTAAAAAGGAAGAATACAAATTAATTTTGTATGTTGTATTATGCTCTTATGTTATTCTACTAAAACGAAATTTTTTTTAATATTAACAATCCTAAAAATAGATATAAAAAAAGGTGCAGAAATCATTGTTCATTCTCAATATAAGCATCTATCAAATATCGCTCACTATCATATAGAATCATAAATTCATATTCACTTGCAAACTATGTAAGTATAATAATCATATTAAAACTATACTAGATATGTTCACATTTGAAACATTTGTACACATTTGTATATAATATAATAGCGTTGTTACCGCTTATCATTTTAAAAATATTATTTAAAATTAGATTACGTTAACTAATTATTGAAATAAGATAACAACGATATACTAATTCAAATATGTATTGGGCCAATATATTATATAATTCAATCAAACACTTGAACAATATAATAAATAAATAATCATTTAAATGAGCATTGAGATAATATAAAAAATATGATAATCATGAGTATTACAACAGAAACCGTAATAACTAGTATTAAATTAAAATTAAAATAAATTAATGATTTACCTAAGGATATGGTTATATGGATGGTTTCACCCACGCGACGCACCTTTGGGGTCTGTAAATAATTAGCTATTTTACAATAAAAAGAACAGGTGTGACCCCCCAATGGAACGATGGTTACTAAGACAGCACGGATGAAAAAACGCCAACTGACGGATGTTCTGGGTAATACTAATGCCGACTTTTCGGCATTAACAACAAATGCAAAAAAGAGCGATACGATTGCCGACTTTTCAGAGTTGATAAACAAGTACAAAAATACACTGTTACATTTCAAACGTATTGGCGCGAACAAGCGTTACACACTAAATAAAGATTTTATGCTTTTTCCACAATAGAGGGGCTAGGGATACAAATGTATTGGTACTACAATACAGCTTTTGATCATTTTGAAAATATACACTTGTTTTCCTGTAGTTACAAAAAAAAAACCAGATATTGTATTACAAACAATAATCAAATGTACCTAAATTATGTTTATCAGGTAGGTATGGGTTATTGTAAAGTCGCATTTGCGTGTACTGCTCCCTTCATGTAGCAGCCGTAAATAATAAAAAAAATATTTACTTATCTGAAACCTCCGCGTATATTTATTTAAACGGCTTGAAACTAAACACTAAATTATACTACGTACGCTCAGACAATACCGTACTATCGTTAGTAGCTCTGTGTATGTATCTCTTGCAGTAACAATTAATGTAATTTCTTTTGTTTTGTTTCCATTAACAATTTCTTGTGCTCAATTATCCGCGTCTCGCTGTGTATTGTAAGCATAACGAAAATGGCGGCCCGATTGAAGTGGATCCCGTTGGTTATCACTGTGCTGGCTTTTGTTAACGTGACGGACTGTGGCATATCGAAGTGTTGTGGCCTAAAGTCATCAAGCAAAAAAACACGACTAGAAGAGACACGTGTAGGAGAGATACGTAAAATAGAGATAGGTGAAAAAGAGACATCAGAAGTAGAGATACGTGAAAAAAAGATACGTGAAGAAGAGGCACGTGCACTAGGCCCGTACAAACGTATTCTATTGTTTGAGAGAGGACAATTCAAGCGTCTACAGAGGCCGACGGTGTCGCAAGAAGTTCTGAGCCAACATGACTCGGCTTTCATGGCTGCCGAAATTGCTAAAGAAATAAAATGCAACGACGCGTACTACATGATGTCGTTCCTGCATCTTACAAATCCGTATTCCGTAAATTTGAGCAATATCGACAAAGTGTATTGGTTGTACGAGAACATCAACGCCGCTTATCCGGGATGGGCGACAAAAATGTTGGTGACCGCGTTCAACATCGCCCAGAACGACATCGAAATGGACGTGTCGTGGCTGGTGTACTTGTACGTCATGCGGATAGAATCATACGCGGTCAATGACATTGTGCCCGCGTACAGAGAGATGTATGAGGTGCTATCTAGCACGATGTTGGAGAACGGTTGCACGATGTTCTTTCTGGAGACCTCTGCGAAGAAATTCCCTGAGTACGTGGCTGACATGAAACGGTCGGAACTGCTTGAATTTTCGGCGAACTGGACTGAGTTGTGGGAACTTATGCGCAAGTATTGGTCCGACTTGTGTGTGAACTCCAGTCTTGGCTACTTTCTAGAGAACAACGGTACTTCTAGTTCGGTACCAGGCGTTCAGCCTTTGACCGAACAACATTTGACCTTGAAACTGCTGTTTTTGAACGACGTGTTCAGTAGCACGTATGCAAAAGGTGCTACTCTGCTAACGGGATTCAAAGTGTTGGAAAACGGAGATGGATTCGTCAATTACCTAAATAAAAAATTCAAAGAGTTCAAATCCGGCAGGCCGACTTTTGGAAAGTACGTCTTGTCGCTTTTGGACTTCCACAAACACGTGATGTTAGCGTTCGACACGATGATGTTGCGAATATTTTATGATTTCTTGGAGAAGTTGAAAAGTACAAATACGAACAACTGGGACGAACAGCTCAAACGATTTTTCACGCCCTACAACGATTGGTGTGTTTTTTTCCATTTGCCGGAAAATAGTCGTCTCTACAATAGCGAAACACTATTGCCCAAAAAGTATTCCGTGGGAGGAATTGCAGCAGTTGCCGATTTACAGCGACTGGTGATCGAAAAATTGAAGGAAAACCACAGCTCTACAACTATCGACTCAGACAACCACACGCCCGAATCGTTACAGAGGATCGAAATCGATGAACACTGGCTAATCAATACCGCGCTAAAAGAAAATATTGAGCATCCCACGTTCAATGCCTCGTTGGAGTTTCCCACTAAAACGGCAATTTTGTGCACCGAAGTCTTGATCGGGTTTATCAAAAATATATTAAACGGTGTCCATTACAGAGCGATTCAATCGTTAGTCAAGCTGAGTACATCGAAACATTTGGAGCGATTTGAAGTTCGTTGATAACTGTACATTATTAATTTACTCTAAATTAAACCATCGTCCTATGCTTTTGGTTGTATTGATAATATGTACTATATAAATATCGAACTTGTTTAATAAAAATACTTTTAAACAACCTTATGCACAGAACGATATATTTACACTCTTAAATACACTGTAAAAATGTTAACACAAGAATCGAAGTACATACTTCATTTAGGCTTATGTATTAAAAAATAAAATATACAGAGAATAATTTGTTACTACAGTTGTGAATCATGAAGACATGCCATGATTCCATATTGTTAATTATTATACACTGTTAATTTCTTTATAAATCAATAAATAATAATATTTATTGATATCCAAAATTATTGTAGTTTTATCCTAAACTCCCAGTTTCCATCTCTCGATGGACATACCTAGATGTAGATACTTCGATAATGGACCAAATGTGTCGAAACTTGCTGCGTATTATTTTTTAAGACATAGATTAAAAAATTGGGCATTTTTGTTATTATGTTTTATCTAAAATTATATTACGAGATGCACACATCGTGAATTTTTTTTACAATATTAGTAAACAAAGTTATATAGGTTAAAAAAGTGTTTTTTTAAGTGTTTGAAGGATGACAATAACCTCAAATATACACAAATTTTAAGTTAAAACAATTTTAATACTAATTTCCAAAGCTCCTGAATATTAATAAAACTGGGCCGTATTAACTTATTTGCTGTAATCCATACATCAATATTATGAATTTTTCATTGACACTGTTATTTTAATTTTATGAAATTCATAAAACCCCTAAACTTTAATGAAATTACTTCTAACTGACATCTTAAATACTAATGTGTATTTGTGATGTCAAACAGATTTTCCACAAATAAGTTAAAGACAGCCAAACAATTGAAAATTACAGCCATCACATTTTTAAGTATGTTTTATATTAAAGGACCTTGAAACATTTAATTACTATTTCATTAATTGCATGAATGATAATATATAAGGTGATCATTTTATCGTGAACCAATTTAGACCACATAGTTTTTCATTAGGAATTTTATTTTGTTATTCCATAATGCTTTTATACAATGTGATCTCAATTTCTCACATTTTTTTTGTATTTATCTCCTTACGCTAACTTAAATAAACTTTTAGCAAAATTTTAAAATTATTGAAATTTAAATAGTGTAATTTTGTATAAATTTAATTTTTACGATTGTTTTATCTGTTTAATCCAAATTACAATATTATAAATTTACCATGATAACTTATGCACTTTTATACTATTTTTGTTATCATTTTTTTAAATATAATCTTTGATCTGTTATGTTTATTTAATCACTGCACGTTTCATTTTAGTTGTAAACAATACCTGAAAAGGCGCGCTTAGTTAAAAAGAGGCATCTCTATTTACATAATCGGGTGACTTTGGGATATCCCCTCAGAAAGGGTTATTAAAAGGCACGGATATATATACCAAATGATTACAGTAATAGGAGTAGAAAAATTGGAGAAAAAAAATACAAAAACATTTTCAACCGACAAAAGGCTCTGGAGAGATTCGAACTCTCGATCTCCTGTTTACTAGACAGGCGCTTTGACCAACTAAGCCACAGCGCCGTTGACGACAAAAAGATTGCAATTTTGGGTTTATAAGCACCTCCCTAACAGCAGCGGCTGTTGTGAGTTCATCTTGCTTTCTAGTTTCTTCTTTTGATAAATTAAATTCAATTTATACACCGAACTCAAAATACGGTACAATTTACCATGTGATTTTTTCACATTTAAACGTTTCAATGCGAATCTGGAAATAATAAGAATTTAAACCAGTACAGTTTGAATCAGAACAGTTTAAACCATCGTAGTCTAAACCAGTTCGAAAACATCAAGTAGTTTGTTTATTTTTTTATCGTTATTCGAACTTTTTATCTAGATAACAATTGTGTTCAACACTGTAATGTTATATAAAACCTTTTATAACATTTATAAAGGGGGTAAAAATCATTTGTATTGTCAAAGTTTTTGTTTTTTATGCTGTTTTAAAATGTATAATTATTATTGTTATTATTATTATTACACATTTGAGTTGGAAACTGTTCGGGCAGCCCATTTAGGTCGGGGAGGACGTCTGCATCTGGTACAGTATGTTTGAATAGGTTTTTTGTTTTGCGTTTGGTAATGACTTTAATTTTATAAAATACCGATCAGAGGTGGATCAAAAATGTTTGGCCCCAGTCGCTACATTTATTTGTATTCATTCACTCAATTATGTACGATATACGATTACAATAAAAAATGTCATTATGAAGTATAAACAATATCCTCGTTAGGTACCTAACTGCTTTTGTTGGTTGATCATAGATAAGACAGTTGTTATTTCCTTTTGGATTTTAAAGCTGTCGTCCTACCTCAGATGGAAAGAATAGATCATCCATATCTTGTTCATTTACTATACCGAGACAAATCGGCAAACCTGTAAGTCGATACCCTTTTGTTGTGTACAGAGTGACTTGTGAGTCATGTATTGTAAAGTTAGTTACTTGAATCTTGATTAATTATTTAATTAATTAATTAATTTGATTTACTTTACAGGCACAAGTGCCCAAAACAAAATTAACAGTTATATTTATACTTTTATTTATTTACAACAAGAAGTAATACTAAAATAAAGCTATACAATTTAAGACATTGAAAACGATGGGTCCTCATTAGCAATACGCATGAGATGAGACCTAGAGGAGTTAAAGGAATAATTAGTGGATGAAAAAAAGACAACAAAAAAGGCATGAAATCGAGTTGAACGAGACGGGATTCTAAAGTTGAGCAGCATTCACAAAGATGGGGAATCGATTGCACCAGATAGTAGTTTATGAACAAAATTAAAGTTAATCTCATGACGACGATCAGCAAGACATGGGAGTTGAAAGAGATTTGGAATAATAAATAAGAGAGAATAATCATGGGGAGAACTAAGAACCTTAAGGACAAAACTAACAAACCGAAATAACTTGCGTTGGATTCTTTGAATCATGATACAATCCACTGATGTGTAGGGAACCCATACTACAGAACCATACTCTAAAATAGAGCGGACTAAGGAACAGTACAGACTTTTCAAAGGCTTTGAAAGTTTTAATTCACGAGCTATTCGTTGAACAAAACCTAAAATTTTCAAAGCTTTACAGCACATTTCTTCAATATGTGGACGAGAACTCAGTGAAGGAGAAAGCCTTAGGTCAAGATCAAGAATCGTATTGGGAACAAATGAAATAGGAGTATCATGAATCATATACGTGGGAGAAATACAATACAAAAAGGTGTTATTATAGTATTTTAAACGTTTTTAGTACAATTTTTTTAGTTTATGTATAAAAAGCTTAATTCAAAAACTAAAAAAGAACATTTTAAAAAGTATAGTGTTGTTGCACATGAAGTATTTGAAATATTCAACACATAACATCAAATATCACCTAGGTTTTTTGACTTACCGTTGTAAGTCTTTAAAATTTAGTTCTTCTTCTTTTTTTTTATAATTCTTATATGATTTACATGAATAAAAGTCTAAAAGAATGTCCCGACAAAATTTCACTTCTCCAAAAAACATTAAAATGACAAACAATATAATAATTATGCTTATGCTACTATTGTTCAATAATGAGAGTAGCTCATATGGCTTGGTTAGAAATAATGTACTATACAATTTTAATACCTATGCTATTTTTTTAATGGCTATATTATTTTATTGTTAGTAATTATTTATATATGTATAATATATCTAATTTTCAATCATCATACTACAACTACAAGGTGATTTACAAAATATAATCTCATCAATAAAAGAGAACATTACACCTTACATATTTTTATACAAAAAACATGGTCGTTTCAGTAGTTTCATAATAAAAACAATTATCAAATCAAGAAAATATTCAATAAGTAGGCTGCTTAAATACCTTGCAGATTTTCAATGTAATATTAGTAAAGACATTATAGTCAATTTAACAGAAATCTACCTAAATAATCTTTTCTATAAATGTGATAATGGATGTTATTGTTCTACAACCATCATGGCCAATCAAATCTGGGTCTGGTAAGCTAAGTTAGAAACATACCCTTTAACAAATAAAATCGTAGCGTTTTTTTGAATTCAAATGGTGTCCATCAAAGTATTTTGATAGGCACGAATGTTTTGTTTAGCTTAAAAATACAATTGTTTAATAGGTAATAGTAATATGTTTAATATTAGGATGACTGGCATGATGAATTAATGAAGCACAGAGAATTGTTTATAGTGGTACTAAAAATTAATTATTAGTATCAAGGTGGATATGATCAGCTGTTCATAAAAAAATATTGCTATAGTTACCCTTATTTTGTAGAAAACTGTAATGAGAATATTTGTGTTACCTGTTAAGCGTTGCTTCACTCACACATAGCAATCTATGAAATGGACTGCGGTTAAAGTGTAAGATCCGCCTTTTTTGTGGGGGTTTTCTTAATAGTTAAGTTTAACTACAGATTTTTGGGAAAATTATATAGTTATAGTTTCAATTTAGGTCTACCTTAGTAACTTATATAAAACATTTTTTGGAGAAACCTATATATTATTTTAAATAAATAAATAATATATATATATATATATATAAAATCAGTAGCAAAATAAAATGATAAAAACATTTATTGAAAAAATAATGATGCTTTTATTTAAATAACAATATATTTCCAAAATGTTAATATAATAAAAAGCAATATTGTTACAATTTCTGTCGTATAAATATAGATTTATAAGCTCTGAAATACATTGGGAATGTGTTTATCTAAGTACAGCGTAACATATTGATGAATCGAGTATTCTGCCTTTGAAAATGTCTCCTATAGCGTCGAACGTGAAGCTTTTTAATTGTTTGGAATCCAAATAAAAATCAAACTCGTTCTCCGAATAGCAAAATTGTTGAAAAAATTCTTGCGAGCCTCGGGCGATTTTCGAAATATCATTTTCGATTGCCGGAGACCAACTCAACACGTCTCGGTCATCTCGCGCGGTTCTGTCGTCGTACAAGCATTTGAAACTCTCGAGCAATTTGTATACGCCTTCGTTGAACGCGGTGTCTGGAGACAATTTGTGAAAATAATATAACGCATCGATCATGCGCATCACTGAAGGATCGGCTTCCTTTAATAATTTAAGGAATTTGTTGAAATAGACCAATTTGTTTGATTTCTGACAGTTGGTCCACATGATCGCAACGTAATTGAAACATTCTTTTAAAATCGTTGCGTACCTACAGCTTAAAAAATTATGCGCTTGCTTCATTTTGGCATACACGTTGTCTTTGGTGACGATAGTAGTGCCGTAAGTGCTGTCGGTCGTGAGTAAATCGTCCACGTGCGTCCGATAGGGACTGTCGCGTTCTTTGATTTGCACCGCTTCAAACATGTACCAAAAGTGTTGAATATTTAGGAGTTTGTTCATTTTTTCGACCCGTACCATAGTGTTCGGATCGTAAGTCCGGATGCGAGTTGTATACGTTTCGGGATCGTATTCAAAGCCGGAAGTAGCGTCGTGCGTTTGCCTAAACTTGTTGGAGATTTTTTCTAATTCTTCTTTTATCCATTTTACAACCTTATCACTGTAGTTTCGGCGATATTGGACGAGCCCCATAATATTGTCCGTTGCGTTCGTACAGCCTTTTTGTAGTAGTTCAGAGGGAATGGGCCGGCAATGTCTATTGTAGAATGCAAACAACCGCCTAAACGTGGCATGCGTGTGCTGTTCGATGGAGTTACACTCGGCGTCGGCGGTTCGACGGGTAGCCTCGTCGTCGTCTATGGGCGGTCTGTCGACGGTCTTTTTCTGGTAATATTCCGGCAAACCTACTAAAACTTTATACACTGCTTCTGTAAGTTCCGTTTGGGAGGGCGCCAAAGCTTTAAGGGACGAAAGGGCGCCTGTCATGCGCATAATCATCTGGTGTTTATGACTGATTACCTGCTGGTAGTCTTCTAGACAGTCGAACGATTCTAAAGCCTCCTTCATCTTTCTGCACTGGGCCCCAATGCCTCTCTCGTAGTCGCTCAAGTCCATAAGCAATCTGGCGTAAGAACAGCTCAAAAACTGATAGGCTAGTTGGATTTTGTCGACCACGTTTTCGTTGGTCACCGTTCCCTCCAGCAAAGCGTTCACGGTCAATTCGTGTTGGGTTTCGTTCGTTAGTCGTCGGTCTATAATGTAGATAGGGTTGTCCTCCTGGGCCATCTTGAGCCATCCGGAATACGTCAACAGCTCGTTCATCGTGGTCACGGGGTTTGCATCACAACGTAACACAACACAACACAACATATACGAGAAGTATATTATGCCCGAGAAATCGAATAAAAACTTCATTTTAAATGTGGACAGTTAAATGAATTATGCTATTTTGTTTTTCATCATTGTGTACGTGTATAATACAAATTGGCACGGGACAATGTCGCACCTATACGGGTCGCGCATCTACTAAAACGATATTCGTCGTATGTCGTCGTTTAAGTAATTGCACACAAGACAGGGGGGTGACACGTTCTGGGTTAGCGTTTCATTTACAGTGTACTATATAATATACCCACCGCAATAATAATAAATACAATTGTACCGAGCCGCATACTTGTAAGCATGATTCGAGTACAATAGTCGATGACAACAGCTATTAGAATTACATTGGTGATTTTTTTTCGATAATCGTTGAACAATTTTAGCTTAAATTCAAATTGAATTACATACGTAATATCATTTCCAAATGATTTATATTTCTTGTAACTGTAGACACGATTATTTATTTTCCTTTCGACGGTTTTACTCGAGCAGCAGCTCTAGAGTTCCAACATTGTATGCAATTGGTACTTTGGTGGGTCAAAAGGAGATAAAGTTATTGTTAGTTTTGCTCTTAAATCCTTTTAACATTATTTCGCACGAATTTAGTTTTATTTTTGTTGTGTGGGCGCTCGTTACAACAGCTTAGAAAATCGAAATTCATAATTGTACTATAGCATGAGACGATGGTATTCTCAAATCAGAATTTTTTTTAGGATTTGTATACACAGATGTTTTAATGTGTTTTCGTTTCTACTCCGCTATAATATTATTATAATAGTTTCTTTAACAAAAATCTACCAACGTAAAGCCCTTAGCAATATTCTATTCTATAACTAATGTGATAATGGATGTTATTGTTCTAAAATCACCATGGCCAATCAAATCTGGGTCTGGTAAGCTAAGTTAGAAACATACCCTTTAACAAATAAAAGTAAAGCGTTCTTTTGAATTCAAATGGTGTCCATCAAAGTATATTGATAGGCACGAATATTTTGTTTAGCTTAAAAATACAATTGTTTAATAGGTTATAGAAATATTTCGAGTATTAGGATGACTGGCATGATGAATTAATGAAGCACATAAAATTGTTTATAGTGAAACCGTCAATTGTTGCACATAAAATAAACCAATTAATCTTAAAAATTAATTTTAGCTTCGATGCATAGCGGCGAAGGTATTGCTCTGATGTGTGTTTTTTTTTATCTGTGTACACTGTGATTTTATTCAATTTTATCACTTTTATTTATAATAATTCCTGTAGACCTGTGACCTCTCCGTCTCCTCGTTGCTTTGATTCCATTATGCCTATACTCTACTGTACTGGTCTTCTCGGATAAAATCACTTTCAAATTAACGCTTTGACGCTTATTTGTAAATACAGAACCTCAATTTAAAACTTTCTAACTATGCTGGTTTATACTGTGCTTGGTTTGGACTGTACTGGCTTGAAAATACTAACTACCGATTTGCATCGAAGCGTTTTTTTCGAAAGTGATTTTATCACTTTCAGATTTAAAAATTCCTGTAAACCTGTTACCTGCACGTCCCTACTATGCCTCGACCCCACTGTACTGGTTTTTTTAATACATTTTTATTTATTATAATTAGGTAAAAAATCGATCAAAAAATGAGTATCTGTAAAATATAATAACTTTTCATAACAAAAAATTAAACCATATCTATCCCTCGCCCTACAAAGTACATATTTATAAATCCTTAACTACCTACGATAACTTTAAGGATTGTCATAGTTTATTTTATCACTATCCTAAAAAGCTAGTATTATTATTTGAGTTATCCTCATTTTTATTCTATTTGTCTTATCAACTTTTTTTTTTAAATAAGAATCCTTAAAATTCAGTATATTCAAGATTATTAAGGATATTCGAAGAGTGAATTTGTCAAACGTACCAAGTCAAGTTTGTCAAGTGAGGAATAATTATTTATAAATGCAGCAAAAATATGTTTGAGTGTTTCCGGTATTGAATAAAATACAAATCAAATTATATAGTTCAATTTTTATACTTTGGCACTTGGAACGTTTGACAAATTTACTCTTCATTTAGATACTCGGGTTTATTCAGGGTAATGTGTATTTAGATGAATCAACGTCAAAATAATTTTAATATAATTAAACCAGAGTATTATTAAGCTTTTTTTTTAATCTCAAAATTTGATATTTTTAAAAAGGAGGAATAAAAATTAATATTGTATGTTGTATTATGCTCTTATGTTATATTACTATAACGAAATTTTTTTTTAATATTAACAATCCTAAAAATAGATATAACTAAAGGGGCAGAAATCATTGTTCATTCTTAATATAAGCATCTATCAAATATTGCTCACTATTATATAGAATCATAAATTCATATTCACTTTCAAACTATGTAAGTATAATAATCAAATTAAAACTATACTAGATATGTTCACATTTGAATATAATATAATAGCGTTGTTACCGCTTATCATTTTAAAAATATTGTTTAAAATTAGATTACGTTAACTAATTATTGAAATAAGATAACAACGATATACTAATTCAAATATGTATTGAGCCAATATATTAAATAATTAATAATTCAATCAAACATTTGAACAATATAATAAATAAATAATCATTTAAATGAGCATTGAAATAATATTAAAAATATGATAATCATGAGTATTACAACAGAAACCGTAATAACTAGTATTAAATAAAATTAAAATTAATTGATGATTTACCTAAGGATATGGTTCTATGGATGGTTTCACCCACGCGACGCACCTTTGGGGTCTGTAAATAATTAGCTATTTTACAATAAAAAGATCAGGTGTGACCCCCAATGGAACGATGGTTACCAAGACAGCACGGATGAAAAAACGCAAACTGACGGATGTTCTGGGTAATACTAATGCCGACTTTTCGGCATTAACAACAAATGCAAAAAAGAACGATACGATTACCGACTTTTCGGCGTTGATAAACAATTGCAAAAAATAAAAATACAATATTATTGCCGACTTTTTGGCGTTGATAAACAAGTGCAAACAAAGCAAAAATCCAACGTATTGGCGCGAACAAGCGTTACACACTAGATAAAGATTTTTTGCTTTTTCCACAATGGAGGGGCTAGGGATACAAATGTATTGGTACTACAATACAGCTTTTGATCATTTTAAAAATATAAAATTGTTTTCCTGTAGTTGGAAAAAAAAAACAGAAATTGTATTACAAACAATAATCAAATGTACCTAAGTTATGTTTATCAGGTAGGTATGAGTTATTGTAAAGTCGCATTTGCGTGTACTGCTCCCGTCATGTAGCAGCCGTAAATGGAGAACTCGAAAACACCGGTTCGAATGACTAAATAATAAAAAAAATATTTACTTATCTGAAACCTCCGCGTATATTTATTTAAACGGCTTGAAACTAAACACTAAATTATACTACGTACGCTCAGACAATACCGTACTATCGTTAGTAGCTCTGTGTATGTATCTCTTGCAGTAACAATTAATGTAATTTCTTTTGTTTTGTTTCCATTAACAATTACTTGTGCTCAATTACCCGCGTAATTATTCTCGCTGTGTATTGTAAGCATAACGAAAATGGCGGCCCGATTGAAGTGGATCCCGTTGGTTATCACTGTGCTGGCCTTTGTTAACGTGACGGACTGTGGCATGTCGAAGTATTTTGGCCTAAAGTCATCAAGCAAAAAGACAAGCCTAGAAGAGACATGTGTAGGAGAGATACGTGAAAAAGAGACACCTGAAGTAGAGATACGTGAAAAAAAGATACGTGAAGAAGAGGCACGTGCACTAGGCCCGTACAAACGTATTCTATTGTTTGAGAGAGGACAATTCAAGCGTCTACAAAGGCCGACGGTGTCGCAAGAAGTTCTGAGCCAACATGACTCAGCTTCCATGGCTGCTGAAATTGCTAATGAAATCAAATGTAACGACGCGTACTACATGTTGTCGTTCCTGCATCTTACAAATCCGCGTTCCTTAAACTTGAGCACTAACGACAAAGTTTATTGGTTATACGAGAACATCAACGCAGCTTATTCGGGATGGGCGACGAAAATGTTGGTGACCGCGTTCAACATCGCCCAGAACGACATCGAAATGGACGTGTCGTGGCTGGTGTACTTGTACGTCATGCGGATAGAATCATACGCGGTCAATGACATGGTGTCCGCGTACAATAAGATGTATGAGGTGCTATCTAGCACGATGTTGGAGAACGGTTGCACGATGTTCTTTCTGGAGACCTCTGCGAAGAAATTCCCTGAGTACGTGGCAGACATGAAACGGTCGGAACTGCTTGAATTTTCGGCGAACTGGACTGAGTTGTGGGAACTTATGCGCAAGTATTGGTCCGACTTGTGTGTGAACTCCAGTCTTGGCTACTTTCTAGAGAACAACGGTACTTCTAGTTCGGTACCAGGCGTTCGGCCTTTGACCGAACAAAATTTGACCTTGAAACTGCTGTTTTTGAACGACGTGTTCAGTAGCACGTATGCAAAAGGTGCTACTCTGCTAACGGGATTCAAAGTGTTGGAAAACGGAGATGGATTCGTCAATTACCTGAATAAAAAATTCAAAGAGTTCAAATCCGGTACGCCGACTTTTGGAAAGTACGCCTTGTCTCTTTTGGACTTCCACAAACACGTGATGTTAGCGTTCGACACGATGATGTTGCGAATCTTTTATGATTTCTTGGAGAAGTTGAAAAGTACAAATACGAACAACTGGGACGAACAGCTCAAACGATTTTTCACGCCCTACAACGATTGGTGTGTTTTTTTCCATTTGCCGGAAAATAGTCGTCTCTACAATAGCGAAACACTATTGCCCAAAAAGTATTCCGTGGGAGGAATTGCAGCAGTTGCCGATTTACAGCGACTGGTGATCGAAAAATTGAAGAAAACCCACAGCTCTACAACTATCGACTCAGACAACCACACGCCCGAATCGTTACAGAGGATCGAAATCGATGAACACTGGCTAATCAATACCGCGCTAAAAGAAAATATTGAGCATCCCACGTTCAATGCCTCGCTGGAGTTTCCCACTAAAACGGCAATTTTGTGCACCGAAGTCTTGATCGGGTTTATCAAAAATATATTAAACGGTGTCCATTACAGAGCGATTCAATCGTTAGTCAAGCTGAGTACATCGAAACATTTGGAGCGATTTTAAGTTCGTAGATAACTGTACATTATTAATTTACTCTAAATTAAATCATCGTCCTGTGCTTTTGGTTGTGTTGATAATATGTACTATATAAATATCGAACTTGTTTAATAAAAATAATTTTAAAAAACTTTATGCACAGAACGATATATTTACACTCATAAATACACTGTAAAAATGTTAACACAAGAATCGAAGTACATACTTCATTTAGGCTTATGTATTAAAAAATAAAATATACAGAGAATAATTTGTTACTACAGTTGTGAATCATGAAGACATGCCATGATTCCATATTGTTAATTATTATACACTGTTAATTTCTTTATAAATCAATAAATAATAATATTTATTGATATCCAAAATTATTGTAGTTTTATCCTAAACTCCCAGTTTCCATCTCTCGATGGACATACCTAGATTTAGATACTTCGATAATGGACCAAATGTGTCGAAACTTGCTGCGTATTATTTTTTAAGACATAGATTAAAAAATTGGGCATTTTTGTTATTATTTTTTATCTAAAATTATACTACGAGATGCACACGACGTGATTTTTTTTTACAATATAAGTAAACAAAATTATATAGGTTAAAAAAGTGTTTTTAAAGTGTTTAAAGGATGACAATAAACTCAAATATACACAAATATTAAGTTAAAACAGTTTTAGTTACTAATTTTTAAAGCTCCTGGGTAGTATTAACATATTTGTTGTAATCCATACATCATTATTATGAATTCTTACATGACACTGTTATTTTAATTTTGTGAAATTCATAAAACCTCTAAGCTTTGATGAAACTACTTCTAATTGACATCTTAAATACTAATGAGTATGAATGATGTTAATCAGATTTGTAAAAACTAAGTTAAAGACAGCCAAACAATTTAAAATTACAGCCATCACATTTTTTAGTATGTTTTATATTAAAGGACCTTGAAACATTTGATTACTATTTTATTAACTGTACGAATAACAATTTATATCTCATAGTTTTTAATAGGCAATTTTATTTTGTTATTTCTTACTGTTTTTATACAATGTGATCTCAATTTCTCACATTTTTTTTGTTTTTATCTTCTTGCCAACTTTAATATATATTTAACAAAATTATTGAAATCTAAATAGTGTAATTGCGCATAAATTTAATTTTTACGATTGTTTTATATATTTAATCCAAATTACAATATTATAAATTTACCATGATAACTTATGCACTTTTATACTATTTTTATTATCATTTTTTTTTATATAATCTTTGATCTATTATGTTTATTAAATCACTGCACGTTTCATTTAAGTTGTAAATAATACCCGAAGGGGCGCGCTTAATTAAAAAGAGGCATCTCTATTTACATAATCGGGTGACATCGGGGTACCCTCTCAGAAAGGGTTATAAAACGGCACGAATATATATATACCAAATGATTACAGTAATAGGAGCAGAAAAATTGGAGAAAAAAAATACAAAAACATTTTCAACCGACAAAAGGCACTGGAGAGATTCGAACTCTCGATCTCCTGTTTACTAGACAGGCGCTTTAACCAACTAAGCCACAGCGCCGTTGGCGACAAAGGGGTTGCAATTCTGGCTTATAAGCGCCTCCCTCACAGCAGTGGCTGTTGTAAGTTCATCTTGCTTTCTAGTTTCTTCTTTTGATAAAATAAATTAAATATGTACACCGGACTCAAAATACGGTCCTTTTTACCCTGTGATTTTATCACATTTAAACGTTTCAGTGCGAATCTGGAAATAATAAGAATTTAAACCAGTACATATTAAATCAGAACAGTTCAAACCATCACAGTCTAAACCATTTGAAAACATCGAGTAGTTGGTTTATTTTTTTTATCGTTATTCGAATTTTTAATCTAGATAACAATTGTGTGCAACACTGTTGGTACAACTATCGCACATCCCCGTCCTGGCACATCAGGACAAGGCTGTTTTAACAAGATGTTACAAAAAACTGTAAAAGGCGTTGAAAGAATTATTTATTTTTATTTATTATTATTACTATTACAGTATTACGAATACAGTAGACTTTATAAGAAAAATGAAATAAAGATATAGGTTTAAAATATTTAACATTAGCGACAATATAACCTTAGCATTATAACATTATATACTTATTCTGATATCGAAGATTACATTAAGGCCACAAAATCAGTGCTATATTATTCAAAATTATAAATTTGACGTTAGTAATTATATTATTATCATTAAAAAATTCTATGTAGACTGTTTAGGTTCTGCATTAAAAAAACAAATTTAAAACATATTAACAACTTTCATCAACATTTGAAACTTGTTATTTTGTAGTTTTAGAATTCAAAAACACGGAAATACGTTGGCCATAGTTACCGATAAACGTCAAGTAAGATTCAAGTAATTGAAATTCTGAATAATCTGCAAAGGATCTAGCAATGCCTATCTTTGACGTGTTAGCCAATCCTAAAAGCTCATCTATACTTTGTCGTTCTTGTGTATCATAATACGAATGTGGGATACTTAATATCGAAGATACATGTTCAAGTTCGATTTGTACTCTCTTAACCATATTATGTTTAGCCTTAAAGCGATAGCTATTGTCCTTTGTGTAGCATGATAAATCACTGTTGAATATAGTATTCAGCTCATGGAAGACACTATCCTTTGAATTCAATGTATTAATAACGTTTAATAAATTTTGTTGAAATTTCTGTATGTAAACATAGAGGTTTTTTCCGAAGGCTTCGGTAGTGTTATGCATCGATGGAGCTATTGAATTGGTAGGGAAAAAATTGTCGTCTATTATATGATTTATTTCTTTCAAGAATTTCCAAGTGATTCGGAACCACATAAATTTGAGTACGTAAATAGAATCCAAATTATATTGTCTGGATACGAGTAGTCCTGTGAACCCATCATAATTATGAAATTCCACGTAGGGATAATTCAATCGGTTTCCCAATATGATCCAAATGCGGCGTTCCATAAGCTGAAATGAATTATTTTTAGATGACGTATAATTTCTTATTAAACCAAATACAAAGTTAAACTTTATATGTCTTTCGTAGATATTTAACCTTAGATAATTTTTAGTGATGTCCGCGTTTACAATACTTAGGAGGCCTTTTACTAGATTACCCTCATGCATTTCCTTAAATAGCAAATTTTTTTTATCAAGTAATATCTCACGAGTGCTTGAACAAATATGTCGAAAGACGTTGTTGAAAGTAGGAATACTGCGTTTTAACTTCCCAGAATTTATATCGAAAATATTTACATCGATACAATTTTGTCTGAAGTATCCGTCGAGTTCAGCAAGAATAAAATGATTCTGCTCCATAACGGAAACACTTAACTTTGGTGTTCTCGGTGCATTGAAGTACCTTTTCATTGAATATGCGTGATAGTAAACTAACCATATTTCATTCATAGCTACTCCTTCTACATTGACAAAAGAGCTAACCATTTTCACGGATTCTTCTAAGAATAAAATCGAACTGCTTTTTAGTGATGAATGGTCTTTTGCTTGAAACATTTGGTGGTCGGTTATTGAAAAATTAAAATGTGCGCAGTAAAGATAACCGCATTTCAGTTGGCCAAACTTAGAAATGATTGCTTGCCTTAATTGTTCTATAGAAAAACCAGCGAAATCAGTAGCCAACTCATCGTTCTGCGTCTCATACCCGGTGTTAAACGATCTTACTTGATTCCATTGCTTTAGTATTTTATCCTTTTCATTTCCTTCGCACAAGAGCGTCTTATGTGGGAATATGAAAAATACAAATAAGTAACAGATCTTTGTAAACATCATTTTCGTTATGTCGTTTTCCAATATGACATAAGCCAATTAAAGTTTTATGAAATATATAGCGAATTCAATAGACAACAACGAGCAACCATTAACAACGGGAACTACTAACTGTATGTTATTTTAAAAACTAAAAATTAGAATTTATTTTGAAAAAAAAGTATCTTATCCTTTATGAATCATCTGAATTCAACATAAAACATATATTTGATATATCTTTACTACTGAATTGTATAATACCCTCTTACAGAAAAAATATATAGTTAATCCAATTTTAACTATATTATTGAAGAGACAAGATTAATTTTTAGATGGCCCAATTAAATGTTTTGTTAGATCAAGTTGTTAATTAGTTATTTGAACTAGAAATGTATTGGCCCCTATAATATGCGTACTTTTAGTGGGATCTAATTTTTATCAACTCAGTTTAACTAGAAATGTTTTGTGCCCTATATTCACCATAGTTTTAGTTGGACGAACTTTGTATTTTGTAGAGAGTAACTTATTCACCTTAATTTAAAGGTTAAATAATACATTTACATATTTTGACTTATTTTGTTGGAAAAATATCAGGAATATTTGAAATACACGACATTTATTTCATGCAACGATAACCAAAATTGTTTGCTGCTAACCAAATAATTTATCCGGCTCAAGTGTTTTTTAGAAACATGGTATTATGTGCTGTTTTTTCCCAAATAATTTTGCCATTTGCGTCATACATTAAAAAATCTGTTTCTATATAGATTGAATAACATTTGGTAAATAATAAGTATTATATTCAATAGAATATAATGAAATATATTGAGCCCCTATAATATAAGTACTTTTAGTAGGATCAAATTTTTAATAACTCAGTCCAACTAGGAATGTATTGAGACCCAATAATATGCGTACTTTTAGTAGGATGAAATTTTAAATAGTTTTTTTAAAAAGGAAAACTAAAAATTAGTACTATTTTAGAGAAAAAAATGTATTATCCTTAATGTATTATGTGTATTCAACATAAAACATATATTTTTATATATTGTTATGCGGGCCTCTAGCCCAAGGTTACCGATATAAATAAGTGAAGACGACACTTGCTTTTATTCCAACTAGGAATGTATTGTGACCTCATATTAACCATAGTTTTAGTCGGACCAACTTTGTATTTTGTAAACAGCAACTTGACGATTTAATATAAATTAATAATTTACAATTTGAATTTAATACTAATTATAATTAACTAACATAATACTACCACTTTTTCTTAAACATCTTGAAATAATAAACAAAAAATTACTAACAAAATTTTTTTACTGAATTAGGGAATGTCTTTCCTCAAACAGTGATTTAAAATTAGTAGGACTTGGTTATTCTGTTCTGTGCTGTAGTCACAAATCACAGTAATGTAGTCCATAAAAACCAAAGCAACAAATCTAAAATATAACAACTCCCAGTTGTATTTTAAAACAATTATAATTTATATTTTGTCCATTATTGGATATAACAGATAACTATACAAGTGACGTTAACTGTTTGAATATCAATAACTATTAATTAAAAAAGCCAGTACAGTCAAGGCTTAGTGAGAACGGAGAATGGTGGGGTCGGGGCATAGTGGGGACGGGGAGGTCACAGGTTTAAAGGAATTATTACATCAGAAAGTGATAAAATCACTTTCGAATAAACGCTTCTATGTGAATCAGTAGTTAGTATTTTCACATTGTAAACCAGCAAAGTTTTAAACTCAGGTGCTGTATTTACAAATAAGCATCCAAGCGTTTATTTGAAAGTGGTTTTATCATTTTTATTTATAGTAATTCCTGAAGAACTGTGACCCCTCCGTCCCCTCTATGCTTTGATTCCATTACGCCAATGCTCTACAGTAGTAGTCCTCTCGGATAAATTCGATTTCATATTTTTGTAGATGACTCATATCATTTGTTTATGGTGTTTTCCTGCGTCAACAATTTGGAATTAATGGATTGAATACCATTTTACGCATTCCGGTTAAGGCATTTATAATATCTGCGAGTGAGATAGCTTTCTTACTTCCGGCAGAGGATGAATTTATCGGTGATTTACTCGTGATTGTCGACGAACAAAAAATAAATGAAATGGCAATAAAATGTAGCCGTAATTTAGTATAATATATAAAATTGCCCCTTAAAACTTTGGCAAAAGCGACCAAAGTGGCGGCAAAATTTGAAAGTAGAGGTGTCGATAAAAATGGTGACGTCAGGGTAGTTGTACCTCCGAGCGTACCTTAGTTAAATGAACCACGGACGGCAATAACGATAAAGTTTACAGAAAAACAGCTGGTCGGACCGTAGACCGGCAGGTGTTGATGGCGTTTTTGAATTTAGATCCCACTATTTTAATATTATAGGCCCTATAATATGGGGTAATGATACTGCCGAATTATTTACGGCGATAATAAGTCCGGAAATAATGTCACCGAACGTGTCTCAGCTACTCGTACACTGTACGAGTATTAGGTAATACCTGATGAGTGTTAATTAAAGAAAAAAACTCATTAATCGTTGTATAATATTTCCAAATATATATATATATATATATATAATAAGTATATATAACTTTTTTTATATTATACTTTCGCGCGGGCGGAACTAGACATTTTCATTAGACGTGCACTTTTCTCGACCAATTCAGACATGTACCTTAATGGTGGGCAAAGGGACGGATCACACAATGGGGACCAGTTGGACCATTTGAAAAGGTGAAACTTTTATGTATTTATTAGTAATTGTAACTATAGTATTTTTTACGCTTTTTTTACGTGTGTACAGAACTCATGTCTGAAATTAAATATTAAAAGAACATCTGCTGTGAGCCTATTGCAATAACAAGTTTTTCGGAATTCGTTTAGCCAATTATTTAGCCCGCATACAAAAATACCATAACGAACAAAGAACAACTGAATATTTTATTTTAAAAGGTTTATACCTTTTAAACAAAACATTATGCTACTATGAATAAGCAATATGTGTTTATATGATTCACGCCTTAAGCCAGTCGAGTGGGGTCGGGGAGTAGTGAGGACGGAGCATAGTGGAGATGGAGATGACGGTTATTCAAGAATTAAGAAGTGATAAAAATAAACTTATCAATGCGAATCTGTGGACGCTGCACCAAACTTTATTACTCTTTCACTGCTATATTTTATACTGTGCTTGGTTACTGGTATGGGTTGACCATCCATAGGTTCACATCAAAGCGTTTAATTAAAAGTGATTTTATCGATTTCAGATATAATAACCCTCAATGCCCGTGACTTATCCGTCTCCACTATGCTCGGTCCCCACTACGCCCCTGCTCTACTGAACTGGTTTTGTTTTTATTTGTTATTTACTAATTGAGAAGGTTAAAACTCTATTGGTGTAAGTCACATTTTCGTAAAAGCTGAGTTTAGTTTTATTTAGTCAGCCACATAAAATATGCAATTTTCGGTCATCTAGGTAAAATACTAAAAAATTGAGATTATATTCTATGTTTGTTGTTTGAATACATTGTTTTTCCATAATGTTTTTATACAATGTGATCTCAATTTCTCACAATTTTTGTTTTGTTTTTACCTCACATAACTTTTGAAAATTAAATGTAAACGCATACATTTCATTAACTTTTCCAATTGAGAATAATGTACTATAAATGTTGACTGGTCGATAACCAGTTTTGGATTTTTTTTTTGTTGATTTATTGAAGTTTCAAGTTTAGGGCTGAGAGAAAGGCGGAGTGTAGTATAATTTTTATCGGCACGCTCTTCCCAACCGTAGTTACAACCTGTTCTAACTTTTAGTAACTTAAAACTTAAAAAATAGTAGTTCAAAGTGTGTTAACAACCATTGTAAATTATTAAATATTATACTCAGTTTTAAAAAATATATTCAAAAGTTGCTATCGAAAAATCTAATTTGGGATTGGAGTAAAAAAAGAAAAATTGTGAAAATTGAGATCACATTGTATAAAAACAACATGAAAAAAAAAACTTAATTTCTTAATAAATCCTATGAGATATTTAGTGGCCCATGATAAAATAATCATCCTCTATATGTATAGATTTATACAAAGCAATCTAATCAAATTTAAGCAATTTATAACAATCATTTAGTTATATAATTAAATTAATTTGAAGTAGTTTTATTGGACACCCCCTTCTATCATGTCGTTCTGACATTGTAATATTTCTTTATTACAGATTGTAAATATATTTCTATGTTAAAGGGAAACGATCTGTTTTATAAAATGAAACATCATTTTGGCTTCAGTATTATTTGATTTCTTATATTTTTCTTAGCTTATTGTGTTGAAATGATACTATGTGGAGCGGTATACGCTGAACCAATATAATAACACCAATATTGTTAACAATGTAAATACAAAAAACACAAATGTTTGGAGATGTTTAGAGTTCAAAACATTAGAGGTTTGTCTTACAACGATTTTTTGCGTACATTTTATGGTGCTACATTTAAAAATGTTATTTGTTGTGAGGACAACTTTTTATATACATTTTATACTTAGTTTATATTTCTTATATTGTTGTTAGCTTGTGGTATTGTTAATCATTACACAAATATAAGAAAAACCATTATTTTCGAACAATCTTAAAAGCATTAAATTTGTTTAAAACAATGCGGTTTGATTGCGGTTTTGAACTTGAGCGAATTGTTATATTTTTCAAAAGTAATTACGCAGTTTTACACTACAGTATAATATATGATACTCAATAATGCAAACTGTTAATAAAAATGTTAAATTTTGGTGTTTTTAAATTAGAAGTACGTTCGTTTTTTACCTTCGATTTATCAAACTATGCGTTTACATAAAACATAAAAGCATAATGTTATTTGGTTAACATATTTGAACAGACGCGATAAAAACAAAAAAACCAAAATGTTGATGCAAAAATAGGGTAACAATATATTTTGTGCTTGAAAACTTGTATAATACATTTCTGTCGCAGAGAGTAAAAAAGTATCAGTTTTCCATTTTGTCCCTTACAGCTCACTTAAGGAGTTGACAGGAGGAGGATAATTTCAATTTTTTTCTTATTAAAAATATATACACGATTGATTCAAGAATATAAATGTAAGATAAACAATTCAAGTACCTGAACTAAAAAATCAAATATAGGTTACACGATAAGATTTTTATTGTATAAAAACTGTATACCCATTTATAATAATAAAAAATATGTAGAATATTAGGATGTAACAGCAAAATAAATTACAATGAATTACAAAGATTCAATAATTAAGGATATAAGAATAGAAACTATATAAAATAACTAAAAAAAAAAATATTATAAGAACATGAACCCAAACTCTGCGTAGGCTGTTTCTATAAAATAGTTGATTAGGCCTATGAAATGCTGTTCTAGGTTATCCATTGTATGATCTATATTTACTTCTAAACCGGAGTCATACAAATCCATTGGCCAACAAAATTTATAGAAGAACAAGCGTAAGCGTCGCAATAATTCTAACATATCTTTCACGACACCACGAGTGAAATTTCCATGGTAGAAAGCGTTTCTGAAACTTTCTATAATGTCGTAAACTTCCTTGTTGTACTTCAGTTCTGGGGTCAGTGCGTAGAAGAATAATAGAGCATCTTTCATGAGCGTCAGCAATGTATCGCTTTTCACGATAGTTGCGCGGAATCGTACCAAACGGGTTTTCACAGAAATGTCAGAAACATACTTTTGTTCAAACTCCATATTCCTGTCCGTCATTTGCTTACACTGATTCCATATGAGTTTCACGTACTCATACAACTCCTTCAGAACCCGAGTATAGTTACAGCACAGAAAATAATAAGCCATTTGAATTTTAATATCAAAATTTTTATTGGTAACTGCATTACCTTGAATATCTAGCTCGAGCAGCTCGAATACTGAATTTTTACCGTCTTGGTGAATTTTAATTTCAAGCGGAGCTATGTTGGACCATCCCGGATATTCCAGTAGAAGATTCACTAGCTTTACCGTCTCTGGGTTGTTCATTATTGAATGAATAGTTTTTGATATCGGCTCAAAACAAAAACCGTAGTCGTCACTAACCATCGAGTTGTACATTTCTTTGGAAGAGTTATAAATATATTTATCATTTTCCCTGCCGTACTCTTTTTCTTCAGGCAGGATCGGGTAACAAAAGCTTTGGTAGAATTCCCAAAGAGGGCGTAGAATTTTGGAAATGTCTCGTTCGATAAAACATAACTCAGCATGGATTGTTTCGGAATAAGCCAAAAATTCTTCTAAAATGTCGGATACGTCATTGTTGATGATATTGGTTTGGGATAGCTGATTAAAAAACGAGAGGGCGCCGTGCATACGCATTGCTATTTGATCACTCTGTTTGATTGTCCACACCAGCTCTCTTATACATTTTTTTAAACCAAAACCAAAATGTTTCGAATGAGTTCTCTGACACTGGGCCGCAAGCTCGGCTACGTGGTCGTCAAATTTTGTTAGCACTAAAGCATACTTACAGCTTAGTAACTGTTGTGCTTGTCGTATTTTGTAATCTGCATTTTCATTGGTTATTGTCTGTACGTTGTGATTAGTTTGAATCAAATCGTTCACATTGAAACGTTCTTCAGTTTCCACCCATCGTTCAATGACATGTAAAGTGACACCCCATTTTGGATTTGCACTCCAAAAGCCATACTTAAAGAGCTTATTCAACATATCAACACGGTTCGCACATAATAATGAAACGCTGGAATAAAATGTCAATAATAAGAGAACACTACTTTTTTCCATGGTTTAATTTTTGCGGACTCGACAAGTGTAAAATTGAAATAGAACTACCGCGAGGATTGCGGTTACGTTGAATACTGAACGCCTGAAATTACAATGCCGCTGTTTACCTTAAACAATAATGTGTGTTTCGAGAATCTCATAACATATTTTTTCGACTATTTCAATTTCAAAGTTGTTTTTATGTACCGTAATTTTTTTTCATATTGTTTTTATACAATGTGTATCTCAAGTGTTCACAATTTTTTTTGTTTTTACCTCTTCCCATCTTAATTTTTTTGATAGCAACTTTTGAAACTTAAATGGTAACATAAATATTTTATTAACTTTTTACATGTTGATGCAAAAGTAGGATAATAATATATTAACCAACCAGCAAAAAAAAAAAAAATATAATGAATAAAGATTCTATATTAACCCCTTCATGCATGACTTTTTATTTTTTCCCCAAAAAAATTGTACTGATTCTAAAATATATCAGGATTATGGGAAAAATATTAAAAAAATTATTTGAGCACAACTTCCCCTTAATTCTCCTCAAAGTTTAATTCGTGCCTAATATGGCACAACGCGCACCAAATGTATGTTTGTGCCACTTATGGCCATCATGCATTAAAAAACACAATTTTTGTTTGTGCCATATCTGGAACAATATGCACTCAAAACAAATGTTGTCATAATTAGTATTCATTTTTTGGCATTTTTTTTTACTACTGACATTTATTTCTGATATATATTTTATAAGATAATTAAAAAACATGATTTGTATAATTATCATTCTTTTTTTCTTAATAATGTAAGTAACAAATTATAATAGCTTTTTATGCATGTTGTCCCATATTGGGCACACAATAAGTTTTTGTTGTATTTCAAAAACTATTATACTTAACAAACTGTTTTTACTTTTAAAATATTTTCCACAAAATTCCCTACAAGGTAGTAATTTTTTTTTTTTTAATTCGGTAGTTTCAATTTTTTGTTATGATTGCATGAAAGAGTTAGTTTTTACACGACGCGGTGATAATATTTTCAGTTGCTTATTGTTCATCTATAATTCACAATTTTAACGCTAGATGAAGGTACTTTACATCAAAATGGGTCAGTTTTTTGTGCCAAATTTGGCCATCTATGCAGTTATGTCGTAAATTCATTTCCAAAGCAACAAATAACAAAAAACTAATTTGTGCCATATACGGCACAACATGCACGAAGGGGTTAAAGGAATTGAAAACAGAAAATTTATAAAATAACTAAAAAAAAATATTACAAGTACATGAACCCAAACTCTGCGTAGGCTGTTTCTATAAAATAGTTTATTTTGCTTGTGAAGAACCGCTGTTCTAGGTTATCCATTTCATGATCTGGACCTCCTTCTAAAACGGAGTCAAACAAACCTTCTGGCCAACAAAATTCATTGAAAAACGCGCGCAGGCGTTGCAATAATTCTGACATACATTTCTCGACATCAAGAGTGATATTTCCATGAAATAAAACGGTTCGCGAACTTTCTATAATGTTGTAAACTTCCTTGTTGTACTTAAGTTCTGGGGTCAGCTCGTAGAAGAATAATAGAGCACCTCTCATGAGCGACAACAATGGATTGCTTTTCACGATATTTGTGCGGAATCGTGCCAAATGGGTTTGCACAGAAACGCCAGAACCATAATTTCTTTCAATCCCACTTTGTAATTTGCTATTGTCCGTCATTTGCTTACAATGATTCCATAGGAGTATCACGTACTCGTACAATTCCTTCAACACCCGAGTATACTTACAGCACAGAAAAAGATGAGTCATTTGAATTTTAAAATCAAAATTAGTATTGGTAACTGTATTACTTTGCGTATTTCGCTCGAGCAACTCGAAAACTGATCTGCTACGGTCGTGGGGAATTTTAATTTCAAGCGGAGCTATCTTGGGCCATCCCGGATTTTCCAGAAGACGATTGATCAGCTCTACAGATTCTGGGTCGTTCATAATTGGACGACTAGTTTTTGATATAGGTTCATAACAAAAGCCGTAGTCGTTTTCGTACGATTCTATAAAGCCGTTTTTTATATCTTTCACCAAACTCATTACATTTAACATCGAGTCGTACATATCTTTAGATGAGTTAAACATATTTTTAACTCTTTGCCTGGCATCCGACCAGCCGTACACTGTTATTTCAGGCGGAAACGGGTAACAAAAACTCATGTAGAACGCCCAAAGACGGCGTAGAATTTTGGAAATGTCTTGTTCGATAGCATGTAAATCGACATGGACCGTTTCGGAATAAGCCAACAGTTCTTCTAATATGTCGGATACGTCTTTGTTGAAAACATTGTTTGGGGATAGCTGGTACAAAAACGAGAAGGTGCCTTGCATACGGAACGCAATTTGATCACTCTGTTTGAGTGTCCACACCAGTTTTTTCAAACATGTTTTTGAATCATAACGTTTCAAATCAGTTTTTTGACACTGGACTCCTAGCTCGGCTACGTGTTCGTAACATTTTTTCAGCACTAAAGCATAGTGACAGCTTATAAATTGTTGGGCTTGTCGTATTTTGTAATCTGCGTTTTCATTGGTTATTGTCTGTACGTTGTCATTGGTTCCCATCAAATCGGTCAATTTGAAACGCTCTTCAGTTTCCATCCATCGTTCGATGACATGTAAGGTGAAACCCCATTTTGGATTTGCACTCCAAAAACCATACTTAAAGAGCTTGTTCAACGTGTCAACGCGGTTCGCACATAATAATGAAACGCTGGAATAAAATGTCAATAAAAAGAGAACACTAGTTCTTTCCATAGTTTAATTTATGCGGACTCGACAAGTGTAGAATTCAAATAAAACTGTCGCGGGAATTGCGGTTACGTTGAATACTAAACGCCTGAAATCACAATGCCGCTGTTTACCTTACACAAAAATGTATGTATCGAGAAGCTCATAACATATTTTTTTCGACTATTTTGACTGCAAAGTTGTTTTTATGTACTGTACTTATTTAGCATGTACAGACTTTTGAAAAATATTTTCGGTATGTTTTTTAAATATTTTTATTACTTTATTAATCATTTTGTTATACTTTGTACTATTTGTAAGATCAAACTAATAATATCTTATAGTTTTGGCTATCATATTTTTAAACGTATTTTAAAATATTAGAACTATGTAGTATTCTGACTAAGATTAGTTATCTAACTTAAGATAACTGGGTCGATTAGATTAGCTTTTTTTTACAATACAGCAACAGAGAGACTTCTCAGAGAGACATTGCTCTTGGTGAAAATAATATTGTACAACAAGAAATCGTTAATTTACTACACTATTCTTGGCGCTGTAACGAAATGTCCACACTTAGGTACGACGCTTCATTTCATTGTGCAAACGATGCTGATATTTCTATTGGCAATATGAGTAAGATTTGTTGGCATTACCGGGCAATAAAATGGCCTCTTGAAACACCCGACCTTTGCTGGGCTGGAGGCAGAATTCTATTGGACGAAACCGCTGTGCCGCTACATAGAACCACTGAAATTTCAAATCAGTGGCACTCGTCATCATTCTGAGGATTTTCTCGATAAAATACAAAAGTATAATTCTGACTTTCAAATCACGTCAAGACACGGAAGGTTCATGCCCACATTCAAAATTCAAGGTCAGCTATGTCATGGATTTGGTTCGCTATTACCAAAGCTCTTATGAAGAACCAACATTTTTACAAATATATTTTATGGGAAATGGTGAATTATTAAATTAAACAATAGGAAAATCGTATTAAATAATTTAGGCCAGAGTTACTACCAAATAAATAGGCCTACAATAAGAATAATCTGTTTTATCACTCATTTGTTGAATAGGAAGCTATTTTTGCTACTTTAAATGCACATAACTATACACTATCATATTTTTTATCTGGAACACAGTGCGTTGAGACTATCAGTACGTCATGGTGCAGAGCTGTTAAATTTCTAACATACCTACTTGTCACGTCATCATTATCAATTGTTGTTGGTTTAAAGGTCAGTCTGGGTATTAAAAACTTTTTATAACATTTATAAAGGAGAAAAAAAATATTGTAATTTTCAAAGTTATTGTTTTTTACGCTGTTTTATTATTATTATTACTACAAGTTTGAGTTGGAAACTGTTCAAACAACCGATTTAGGATGGGGAAGACTTCTCCGTCTGGTACAGTATGTTTGAATAGGTTTTTTGTTTTGCGTTTAGTATTGACTTTAGTTTTATAAAATAAAAATCAGAGGAGGATCGAAAATGTTTGGCCTCAGTCGTTAAATATATTTATATTCATTCACTTAACCATGTACTATGTACGATTACAATAAAAAATGTCATTGTGAAATATAAACAATATCCTCGTTGGGAAACTACTTTTGTTGGCTACCTATACATAAAACAGTTGTGAACTTGACGGCCATCTTATAAACAAGCCGTTGATACAAACAAGCCAAAAAATAGCGACAAATTTTATGTGGATATTTCCTTTTGGATTTTGAAGCTGTCATCCTACCTTAGATGGAAAGAATAGATTATCCATACGTCACCGATCTAGCTATAACGAGACAAATATGCAAACCTGTAAATCAATACCATTTTGTTATACACAGAGTGACTTGTGAGTTATGTATTGTAAAGTTAATTTCTTGAATCATGATTGGTAGCATTAAGTACGCATAAATTTTAAAAATAATTGTATTGGTACAAGGTGTCCTGTTTGTAAGGTTAGGGTTCTTCAACGTATATAACATGATAATATTATAATACATCATATTTAAAGAATATTCCATACAAATTTAGAACTAATTCGACTATTAAAAAAAAAAAACTTATAGCGCAATATACAACAATTAATCTGTTTTCAACTTTAGTTTAAATAAAATACGTTCGCATGAGACATTTAAAAATGTATACAAAATATACCCAATAGTGAAAAACGAGATGAGTATCACAAGGAACACATCTAGAAGATAATATTCGTACCATGTAAGATTAAAAGCTTTTGTTTTTAGATGTTGCGCACCGTTGTGTCGTACAACGTATTCCGTCCAATAAGTGGCGGCTTTTGCAGGCGACATTGGACGATCTTTAAAACGTTTGGAAACCAGTTTAGCGTTTGATAAATACCTAAATAACAAATAAAAATATTTAATACAAATTAGGTAATTACCTAAAAATTCAAATCGAATAAGTAAAAAATATGTTCTATACCAATACATTTCCATTGATTTAACTATAACGTGTTAGTTATGTGTTACAAATAAAAATCGCTGTATTATTCATTGAAAAACTAAGCAAAAACTAAAACTGAAAGGTAATTTTAATATTTTCATTACAAATAAAACTGGCAAGGTAGCTCAAAAACAAAAAAGAAGTTGAAAATAAAAAAATATTTTTTAGGAGTGAACTTTAACAAAAGTCCGGTTTAGTGTCATTCGACCAAATTCATATTCTAATTGCCGCCTAATGGTATTTTTATAAATCACAATTTACTTTTTATCGTTGATTAATTTGTTGGCAGAATCAAAAATCAGAGTTTCGGTGACACTCATCAAATCAAGTTTAATGGCCATTCCAGCGTCCACGAGACTAGCTATATTCCTAGGTTGATCGGAGGCAATAGGAAACCCTAACATAGGCACACCGGCATCGACAGCTTCGTACACACCAGACATACCTCCGTGACCGATGTACAGCTTGACATTTGGATGTACTGTAAACACAATCAATTAACTCGCTAAATAATATGTCCAATATAATGGGGATGACCTAGAACGGGGGGAGAGGCTAATGGGCTAAACCCCCCCCCCCCCTCCAAATGCAAATACATAAATTGTCTACGTTCATAATAGACAATTCAAAAGGTTTTGAATAATGATAATACACCATAACCATACTGTTCTTCTAAACATAAGACATCTCCAAAAATCAAACTGTTAGGAAAATAAGTTTTTCGATTTCATCGTTTTCACCTTGAAATTATTACTTTCCCATTGCTGCACTTTGTAATGGTTATTAGCCAATAGTCATAAGCTTCCTTAATCTTTTTGAAAGTTTTGTATTGTACTATTACAACTTGTTTGGCTTTCTTAACCTCGCTTTTCTACCTAGACCTAGTTGGGTCGCCTATGGGAGTTTGTTTTATTATTTCTAGACGGTTTCATCACTCTCTTTGAAATTATTTTAAACCGTAAGCTGATTAAAAAACCAACAAAGCAAATATACTTCTCCAAATTTCAAATTAATTTCTAAAATACAAAAAAAAATTAAAATACTAAACAATTGATTTTATGCCGTCCTAAATTTTTATGTATAAAGAACGAATGGTCAAAGAGGCGAGACATTATTTTTGGGGAATGGAGAATGACGTAGAATGGGACGAAATGGGTTATAGCCCCCACATATGAAATTACATCTATTTTCTACGTTCATAATAGAAAGTTGAAAAGATTTTCTTTAATTCTTTCTTTTTGACTTAAAAATAATGATAATACACCATAAAAATACTGTTCTTTAAAACATGAGACATGCGGTATCTTCAGAAATCCAACTTTTAGGATAATTAGTTTTTCGATTTCTTTGTCCTCGTCTTGGAACTATTACTTTCCCCTTGCATTTCCACCCCATCCCATTGCATTTTGTATTGGTTATTAGTCAATAGTCATAAGCGTCCTTAGTTTTTATGCATAAAGGATGTGTAGTCGAATAGGAGAGACACTTTTTTCGAAGCGACTAGAGCTAGGTTGTGTCTTGTGTGCAAGATTTCTTCAAGGTACAGGGAGGGAATAGAAACCAAAAATAAAATAACATAATAATATTTCGGTATTTACTATTGTATAGCCTATGTAATGTACGTTCATGAAATAAAACGAAATTGGGGAACGTTTGAACACAGGCCGACTGTGGAGGGAGTCCCCCAGCAGTGCATCATGCTATGCCTTTGACTATAATATAGTATATTACATAATGTATTTTATACTTTATCTGTTCTTACAAAGAATATCGCGCTGAGGGAACCATTTTCTTGTCATTACGTTTTCCGGTTGATCTTCCATTTCGGTTTCGAATTTCCACAGTATCCGTTGCGGGAGTCGCCCTAGAGCTAATTTAAATGATTTTTGAACGTGCTCCGGTAATGATGACATAGCCGTTATTGATCCAAACGAGAAGTAAACCACTCCGTTTGGTGAGTTTTCAATAAATTCCCGTATGTCCTGTAATATTCGAATTCTTAATAAATTTGTGGTGTTTGGGTAAAGGGGGAAAAGTCGAAAAATGGAAAATTGTTAACTATTGAAAAAAAATGTATTTTTAATTTTCATTCAAGTTATTTTAAGTAAACTAATTTTAAAATTGTCATTTGATTTAGTAAAATAGTCACAAAATAAATTAAATAACTAGTATCTTTTGTTCCTATATAAATTAGACCAAAACAATTTTCTCAGTTAATTTTTTAAACTTTCTTTAAATTTTTTGCGCAATAAGTTTTTATTCTTAATAGGAAAATAATGCATAGGCGATAAAAGGATGAAGTAATGCTTGGTACAGTTATATAAACTCTATAAAAAAGAAAGTTATTAATTAAACCCTATGAAATATAGATTGGTTTGCGATAAAATAATCACCTTGTATATAAGGGTAGTCCTTATAATGGTTTATTGTAAAACTCCCCATTGGATACATATAAAAATAAAGAAATGACTCTTTTTTAGCAAGTATTTTAAGCATTTTATAACTAAAATACCTCCCAAGTTGCGCCTATGTGGCTTTGTTCAAATATTATTATTATTTAGGAGTTTATTTTCACTATAACCCTATGTTGTTTTAAAAACTAAGTTGTATGATAATATGTTATACTGTTCAATACTTATCAGCTGAATGTCTAATACTCACATTTGGTATTGCTCTGGGTTCGCGTAGATGAATACCGCCAATATTTATGACAGTCGGTAACGTTGGTTTGGCCGGTTCGATGACTAAATGACTGTTGACAAACACCACAGAGGGTTTAACCGGTTCGACAGAGTCATACATTCTAGGATTGGCCTTGGCCGACAACGTTTCCGTGTACCACAATAAAAACTTGCCGTACTTGTAGGTCAGAAAGTTGCTAAAGCGTTCGGGGAATGACTTTGGGTAGACGAAGGACGCCATAAAATTTGACACGTATGCAGGATTGGATTCTTCACCCAGAAACGATGATTCCAAGTAACACGGCATAACCATTGGAAAAAGGTAGATTAGAGGTAAATGTAGGCGGTGAGCCAAGTATGACAAACACTCCGAAGCTATCGATTCGACGACAATAACATCGAATTCACCGGACGTGTCTGCTAAGATAGTCTTCATTTTCGAATGTGCAAATATGTAATCGCAATTTTCTCTGTTCGTAGTCACGGTAAATTTGATGAAAGCGGCTAGAGATCTCAATTCCATAAACTTGCTCACATGCATGTTTAATCGAGGTGTTCCCTCCAACAAGATTTCCGTGTAGTTTTCTCGGGTTTCTTCGGTGAACATAGTGAAAACCGTCACTTTATGACCGACGTCGGTAAGTGAGCGTAAAAATCCGTTCATAAAGTTCCAGTGACTTTTCCCCCGGTATGGCTCTACAGCTAAAATTCGTAGTCCTGCCTTTGTTGATTGTAAAAGCAACAAAGTCCATACTAAGAACTGAAGAGTACCAGAGACTAAAATCATTATCCGAAGGAAATGTATTGTACTAAATTAACGATTTGATCAAATGTTTCAATTCAATAAACTGAGGACACTATCAATATAAGTAGTATTATCGAAAAAAAAGGTAGGTAATTCCAATACATCACACCAGTCGTATTTTTATTGTAGTTTGATCCTATAAACCCAAAATTAAATAAAATTAGAGTAGTAGGTACTTGAGATAGCTTTGTTAGTTTAATTCTATTATTTTTTGACACACCAAACTATTTACTATAGGCGTTATAAAAAAAGCACAAAGGTAGCGTTTTCAATAACAGATTCCCTCTTATGTGCCTAAAATGATAAATTATTAACAATCATATTATAATACACCATAACAATAGTAAAGTTATGAACGATTCAATATTTTTTTTTCAATTACATTTCTGGCTTATTTATCAACTGAACTTAGGTTTATTCATTTTAGTGTTTACTTAAAGACACTGAAAATGTATCCAATTTATACAAAACTGTATGATCCAAATGGCGCAAAACATTCATTTTCTCGGAAAATATTAATATTTTGAAATTAATTTTTCCCTATTCTTTATGGTTATTACTTATTATTGATAGAATATTATCGTATAAATGCTTTATACGTTAAATGATGTGTGACTTTATTTTTCTAAATGGGACCAACTATTTCTAACTCGATATTTGTGTAGTATAAAATTTAATTTTACCATTGTCGTGTGAATTTTTAATTTTCATCAATCGGTTCGTTACTTACTAAGATGTACATATTGGAAAGTTTGGTCAATATTTTTTCGGGTTTCAACACATGAAGCATGTTACTTCATATTGAATAATATTATCAACGCCGTCGTAAAACCGACAACCAGACATTAATAACACTCCTTATCTTTTTTTTTTATATTACATGGAGAAGCGCTTTACCTACTTATGGTCGAAAACCTTAACAGCTTATACACGTCTAGTCAATTGTTTACATATCTTATCAGTAGACAATGCTTTGGTCTGATTATCGGTGACAATATTATTGTTAGGGATCAATATTATTAGAAGTGCTACTGTTTTAAAGAACCCAACAAATATTGATTTCAAATTCAAATCTTTATAAAGTCATGGCAAACAAACAGATAGTTGATTACAAATTCAAACGCTAATTATTTTTTTTTTTTAAACATTTTGTACAGATTTATGAAATTAAAAACTTACGTTCCATTTAAAAGTACCAAATGTGATTCTTGTTTTACATACAAGGTGATTCATTTTGAGTAAGACACTAGTTTTCTCCAAAAGTATAATTATTTTGAATATTATTTTTTTTTCTATTTTTTTAGATACACTTTGTACTATATTTTTCAATACTTCGAAAATTTTTATCTCTATCCCTTATACGATAAGAAGGGTCCAAGTTCACTTTTTCAAATGACAACATATGTTTTTAATTCCATAAATATGTAGGCAAAAAATTTAAAAATATGTTATCGTTTGTATTTTTAATTTTCATCCATATGTTCGTGACCTTGTAAAGATATTACGTTTTCTCCTAAATCTTGTCATATTTCTTCGGTGTCCCAAAGACCGGTAGCCCATAAAAATCTTATTTATGCTCACATTGTCCGATAGGCGAGTAGACCGATAATTAAACACAATAAAATGTTTTGAGATAATGGTTGACCATCGGATCTTATCTACTAAATTATTATTTTATGTGATGACTGGTGTAATAAAACCACTTGTCTTTGTTGAACCGAATAAAAATATTAAGAAATATAGACATAAGCTCAGATCTTTACAAAGTCACAACAAGCGAATAAATAGATAAAAATTTAAAATTTGAACAATAACATTTTTTTGAAAATTGTTGTCTACATATTTATGGAATTTAAAACATATGTTGCCATTTGAAAAAGTGATATCCTACCCTTTTTTTGTATATGGGTTGGAGATAAAAAAATGTGCAGTATTGAAAAATGTAGTACAATGTGTACCTAGAAGTATAGGAATTTTTTTTTTTATGTTCATATTTTCCGAGAAAATTAGTGTCTTACCAAAATGAATCACCCTGTATAAGGGTTGAAGATAAAAATATTCTAAATATTAAAGAGTGTAAAAAATATGTACCTTAAAGTATAGAAAAAAAATTGCTCAAAATAGTTATATTTTCTGTGAAAATGAGTGTCTTACATCATTTTGATCACCCTATATAATATTGACAAATATCTAAGTCTATCCTGCTTTGAATTGAAACCCTAAGACGAGTTTTTATTTTTCATAAAGTAGAAAACGAACATCCACAAGATGCAGAACTAATAATAAACTACGTTGTTATCAACTCTGCAAAAAGGTTTATAGTTTTATCGTAATAAATATTTTAATAAAAAGTGGTTTTATTACATCAACATTGGAAAAACATTGGTGCGTGCTAATCGAGTATTTATTAACGATGTCAATGCTATAAAAATCAATAATCCTATACTATATTATATTGCCCGGAAACTCATCACACAATGGTTATTATAAATTGTCCCTCGTGATATTTGCTGTATTTTACAGTGTGTACAAATAAAAAAAACTAAAAAATTGATAAAAACCTCATTTTAGATGAAACGTTCTTAAATAATAAGAATAACTTACTAATTTTTCATTTACAATTTTAATAAACAAATTGCTGTTTAGCTGTAGCGCCCCATACCAAACTCTATACACGAGGCCACAGAGTAAGCCTCAATTGGGTAAGTACTGAAGATGCCTTTTATATAAATCATATTAGTCCTAATGACATTGAAAAGAAATTATTAACAATGAAAGATGGATCGGCTCCGGGGATTGATGGCATTCACATTTATTATAAGCTATTAAACACTGCACAGTATTATCCATAATAACTTTATGAAACAATAGACAATTTAAATTTCATATTATAACTGATAAGTCTTGTTTTTTGTGTATCACATGGTCGGTCGCAGTAGTGAAATAAATTAAAAATTGTATGTACCAGAGAAATATAATTTCGTCATTATGGTCACATTGCACCTCAAGTTATTCAAAGTACCATAGGCCAGTGTCTCCTAACTCTTAGGAATTATGTATTCTTAGGAAGAAATTATGGACTATATCCAACAATGAAAAATTTAAGAGTTGCTCCAGTTTTATATTCACTGTAAAAGTATTATAAAAAGGGCCCGGGGGCATGGGTTAAAATTTACGGAATAGTCTCAAATTTAGCATAACTTATTTTTAGGAACATAAGAATGATTTTAAGGGGTACCGTAATAAAATTACCACATTAATATACGTGTATAGAAACTGTAGAGGACCTGATAATGTGGCACAACATCCAACGAACTATTGTCCGGTCAAGTTTGTCAAGACCACATCCGATTTGCGGCATGACTACTTTTGTTATTAATTGTTGCTCCTCGCAGGATTTTCTTAGGTTCTGTATAGATTGGTAGATATGTTCATGACGTGGTTTCTCAACATAACGATTTTTTGTAATGAAATATAAGATAGGGTTGCTACCAATTGTCCCAATTTTTATATTTTCCAAAGACCACATTTCCTATGGAAAAAATGTTTGTTGGGAAAAGTGAACTTGAGGTAAATTTTTCGTTGGAAATGTTTGGATTTCCGTAAAATTGATAAATTTGTATAAACTACACCGCTTTGTACACCAAGCATGTGATTACACTTGCAATTGGGCAGTAAGTCTATTGTAGTACTTTGCATTAAATTTTAAGATTTGTTTTGACCAAATGTTTTTCGTCGTTTGGCACGTGTCATTTTCTAAAATAAATTTCTCTCATACCAAGATATTTCTCCCGTTCTGACGATTAGATGTTTGAATGGTTAATTTCGGTACTAATTTTGATATGGGGTTCCAGAGCATCGATAAGGAATGATTCGATTGAGTTGTACGATGATGACAACGAGTTGTACCAAGACTTATCACCTGCGCGTGCCTATTCGGTGGTCAATCAATTGAGGAACATGATGACCAGAATGAAAACATCAAAATTGACCGTCGTATCGTTCCCCGGCTGTTACCTGGTGAAAATGCACCTGTCTATTTTTTTTAAATATAGAAAGTAGTATATTAGTAGTAAAAAATATTATGCCGTCACCGGCCGACTTTTAATTTTGTATCAAAAAACAACATAATTAATTACTGTAATACTTTTTTTTTAAATGGTTCAATTTAATTCATAATAAATCAAGAAATAATTTTCATAAATACAACTCTAGATTTAGCAGAAAAAATTCGTCATTTTTCAGCAGAGCAAGTTTTAACTAAATAGCAATTAACATGTAGATACCGTATTAAAATTAAAGCAAGATCAAATGTAGGGGTCAAGATTTGTTTAAAATGAGAATAGAACAAAAATGATAAAACTATGGCATGAGAAAGTAGTATCTATAGTAATAGTTATTTTTTTTTTAATATGTGGTGTAGTTAAATTCATAATCTAGGAGGGAAGGCTTCAGATTGCTTATGGAGCTTAGCCCTTACCTCGCGATTACACCATTCCCAATAGCAATTGGTCAAGTGATACTTAATTACTAGTTTTAAATAAGGCAATTATTACATGTCTTACATATATTTTGATCAAATCATAAAATTATAAAAAAAAAATATTATTAAAAAACAATATAAACAAGTTAAATATAACAAGGTTATCGAAACAGTATAAACAAGATAAATTACACAACATTTACAGAACATGATAAATATAACAAGTTTATAAAAACAAAATAAATACAACATTTACATAATAAAATAAGCAAAATAGTAATAAAAAAAAAAAGTAAGCAAAACAAAGTGATGATCAATATCAAATTAGAAATCTGTTGTCGTCAGATTTGTGCAGGTGTTATGTGCTGAGGATAAAGTCTCGATCAAAGTAAAAGCTTTGTGATATGAAGTTCATATTATATGTAGGCTGTGTTACAACAAAAATAGGTTAGAACTCAAATAAATACATTTCTTAGAAACGCGGTGTCTTACGGTAATAATTTATGTGCGACCGTGCATCCCTCTGCTGTTGATACATTGCGGCGATTTCCAACACTCTCTGGTACGATGGGGGTGGCTTAGGTTTGTGCTTCCGTTTTATTTTGTCCATGACGGTTTGTATACTATGTTTTTCTTTTTCCACTCTCATCCGTCTCGCCAGATGAATAGTCTGACCAACAGCTTTGGACTCTGCAGTACGCTAGAAATGTACAAAATTAGTTAATAATAAATTGATTTACCTTTAAGTCATAGGTTTGGAATTAGATTCAATTACCTCAGTCCTTTTAACGGACTTGTGACGGCGGCGTTTGGCGGAAACCTCCGATTTTTTTCTCCTAGTCGAAGTTTCTCCACGGCCATCGATACCGGGGTCAATAATTCCGACATTGTCTTCAAAAGTTGTTTCTAAAACCGTAGGATAAAAAAATGTAAAAAACCTATTAAGAACGTAGTGTCTACTGTGACTGGTAAACAATATACTTTTACTATAATTATATAATATAAATGTATGCGTACAAATTTATACTGTGTGTTTAATTACAGCCTATTAATTATATAATATAATGCTGCATAGGTACATTAACCGAGTTGAGAGAGTTCACAAAGTCGCAGGAAAACGCTACTTTTTTACTGTTGTTAAGAGGACGCTACACCACCCATTTTTAAGGAGTTAAGTATAGGCAATTTTTTGCAAAATCTTAGTTTAGAGCTTGAACTATTGTGTATAATTATTATTACAGTAGAAAGGATTCTTTATGCATTGCCATTTTTTTTTTTGACTGTCGCAAAATCATTTCTATAAAATAAATTGCAATTTTTTCCCAATCAAAACGGCTTGGCACAGGGCAATAGCAGTTGAGGCCGGTATTAACAGCAGATTAACCAAATTTTCACAAAGTATAAAGAATATCTTTATCTATATCGATACGTTTTTTTGTCATAAGCAAATTAAAAAATGTACACTTATGAATAAATCATTTTGATTGTGTTAAAGTTATCAAAAGTCGACATAGATAAAGTTTTACATCTACGACATAGATAAAGTTTTTCTATATCCATAGTAGAAATTGTATACGGTTACTGTAAATACCGCCCACACATACTTGTCCCCTGTAATATCATTTTTCGCGGATAAATTACAGTTGTGTACCGTCCTCTTAAAGCGATGTCTGACTTTATACAACGACCGCAAATTACTTAAATAAACTTAAATTAGTGAGGCAAAAGGATTGCATTTCCTTATATTTTATTACTATTAGCCCATAGAATTGCCCCTCTCCCAACGATCCTTAAAACGTGTCTGTCTACTTCACCTGCAACCCGTTCACTAGACGCCCCTTCGCCATCCACTGCACTCGATACGTCTTGATTCGTCGATAGCTTTGTGTATAAACAAAAATAATTAATAATGACTAGTATTATGATCTGTTTGTCTAAATATGGACGGTTACTTGGTTCCTAACACCTTGCACGCTGTCCTCTTTTTCCTTTAACACCTTCGTCCGCTTCACCACCGGAGGACACGATTGGCTGACGGTAGCATAAGGCCCTTCGGTGCTCTAGAGATTTGCAAAATTAAAGATAATCAAGCTAATGATTAATTCACAATAAGACACCAAGCCGGGATTAGGTTCAATTACGTTAGTCTGTTCATCACTACACCTACGGCGGCGTTTGGTGTTGTACTTTTTTGACCTAATCGAAGTTTCACCGACAACAGCCACTTCGATGGTGCCTTCTTCCCATTCTTCTCCAGAAAAACTCTGCTCGATATGACTCATTGTTATATTTTTGTATACAAGTTTAAAGAAAAATATTAAAGTACAATATAATTTATGTGTATGAAAAGAAAAAAATTAAATATTAAAACTAGTTGGTTACGAAAATAAACAAGGTGATGTCTATGACAACAAACATTTTTTAGCCAATGCCGACCTATGGAGTTTTGTTATTTGGTACTCTTAAAAATGTATTATTTTTTTTATACGTTGGTGCTTAAGACAGAAATGTTTGATCTAACATAGAAATGAGTCGCGAACAGAAAATAAAGAGCAACTGAAATTACCTAGAAAAAAGTGTATAGTTGGTCCAACTAAAATGATGGTTAACATAGGGACACAATACATTTCTATTTGAGATAACAATATTAATAATATAGTGGCTTTAACTAAAAGTTAAGTTAGGCCAACTAGTAATTACTAATTTATTGTGTCTCTAAATTAACCATAATTTTAGTTGGACCAACTATGTATTTTTCCGTGTACGAGAGTCATCGCTATGAGTTCTATCTTGGGATTGTTCTTTATTTTTTGTTCTCTTCATGGTTTTGTTAATGTGTTTTGTGTCTCCATTATTTCATTATTTTTAACTTGTCGTAGATGTGTTTTTTCCCTTTCTACATGTTACTATCTCATAACTCTGCCCTAGCTGTAAGGGATGGATGTTCTGATTGCACTACGTGCGTGGTTGCTTCTTGAACAATTTTGTACTGGAAATTTTCAAGTTTAGTAGCTGGAAGTACGACAGGATGGTCTGCGGAATTAATGATGGAAACTAAAATGCGATGAAATTTTGTAGGTTAAATTAAGCGCTATTTAGTTCAATTTAATATTGTTTGCTATTGTTGAGCCAAGGAGACAATAGAGTATTTTGTATATTATTTGTTTTTATGTTTGTGAATTATTACTCACAGACATTATTTAATTACCATTGTTGGTGAGCCAAAAGGGCTAAGAGTTTTAATGAATATTATTATTATTATTATTATTATTATTATTATTATTATTACCACTATTCAGTCTTGAACTTTATTTATTTAGATATTTTCAGTGACAAACAAATTGTCAAAACTGTATTCGGAGTAATCGACTTGTTTTAGATTTAATAGCTTTGATAAAATCGGAGAAACCCTACAAATTATTTTTTTTAGTTGTATCTGATAAACTAAACCACTTGTAAATCAATTTTGTTATGACATACACGTGAGGCCCATAAGTGTTTATAATGCAGCTTATATTATTATCAAACAATTTTATGTCATATTATTGAAATATCATTGTTAACTTTATTTAATGTATCATAGGCTATTGAGAATTTCAGATGAAAACACGATTTGTTAATTTACCATTTTTTTTTTCTTTATATTTTTAAAAAATTAGTTAAAAATTAAACATGCTACGTGGCAACAAAATTAACATGGATTTACTTTTTATGAAAATGAACTATTTCTTCGCATGGGGCGGTAAGATATATAAACTATAACTAGCATTTATTTTTACACTCCAATATGGATACCAATAGAAAAATCTAATAACAATATATCATGCAAAAATAATAATTATATGAAGTACACATCGTTTTTTAATCCTAACGGGCCAAGGGGCTTTTTGTGTTTTGGTATTATTTGGTACAGTTTGTTTGAAAAGAATCGTAGTTTGTTTGATCAACACTAGGCGTATCTGAATAGTTAGAAGCGGGCGATAACCCATTTTCTTTTTGACTGTGTGGCCATATCGGATCATTGTGTCTTATTCATTAATTAAACAAAAAAAGTAAAATAGTTACGTGCAATAAGAAAATGTGGTGCTTATACCGCAAATGAGTATTAATTAGTTTTAAAAAAAAATCTTGAAAATATTCACTAGAATAAAAGTTATTTCATTTGTCGAATCATTGTGGGACATACTGTATAGTATACATAATCTATGGCTTTACTCTGCAATAAAACTAAAATTATAAGGTGCTAAAATTATGGTTAAGAAATACAATGAACATTAAAACCTCCATCTCTATTAGGGAAAGGGGGATGGGAAATGGGTATAGTATACATTTTGAGACTATTGCCGTGTGGGAGCATACCAAATAAATATTCCTTATGAATTTCAATTTGATCCGACTATTTTTCTCGAAATTATAGGCAGTAAAATTTCAAACTTTATAACTCGTACGGTTTTTTTTTGTTATTTCAAATTTTAACTGTGAAGAAGTAAATTTTTTCAACTTTTATCCCCCCCCTCCCCAAAGAACCAACTAGATAAAATTAACTACAATTTTAAATAATGTTAAACTTTTTAAATTTTTGACTAAAAAGAAAAGCGTGGGTTCTATTCAATAAAGTCTCTAATAAATGTATTAGATACTATTTCAGATAATGTATTATATTTTAGTTTTTTTTCGTAATTTAAATTTGGTTTAATATTATTGTGTGACGCATACATTTAATAATTCTTAACTCAATGAATTTGGACTTTGTTGAATAGGGCCCACGCTTTTTTTTTAGTCAAACAATTTAAAGATATTTTACATTATTTAAAATTGTAGTTAATTTTCGGCTGTTTTAAACATACATTTTAAATAAAATGTGCTACAAATGATTGGTAAATTGTTTTTGTAGTAAAATTAATTTTTTTTAATATCTATCCAGAATGAAAAAATTATTTGTCGACATATTTAAAAAAAACTTATTTGTAAAAAAATAGTTATTCGAATAAAAAAAAAAATATTCGAACCATCTAAGAAAGATTAAGTTGTTTATTTTTTATTGTTTCATTGAAAAGTAGTAGCAATTTTTTTTATTAATTATAAACGTTCTATTTCTATATTTTTTAACATTAGCCTACGCGCCTGTTGTTCCGTTTTTCGCCACTATTGGAAAACAACGAGGTTATTCCGCATTGGTGATGGGAATCACTTTGACCGGTTTGCAGATACCTAGTCTTGTTGTACGACCTACGCTAGGAAGCATCACGGACGCCTACCAATGCCGAAAATTGATGTTTCTCATTGGAGAGGTGCTTTTAGCACTAGCAGTTCTCGGATTGATATTTATACCTGGTGCAACGGCCACAGAAAGTATCGCCGATCATATCGTGTTTAAGACCTTGCTGTACTGGGTGTTCTTTTTATTATTGTTTTTCTTGTGCCTTGGATCTGTAATGCGGTCGCTCATGGAGGATACGATCTGTGTCAGTCTACTAGGTATACTCATCAGTGACTAGTCGATAAGCATTTTTTCACAAATCATAAATGTTTTCATGCTTAGGTAGAATGTAACATTAATCTATTTTGTTTTTTTACAATATTATTCGTTATTAAAACTTTTTTTTTTCTTCTCCAGGAGACAATGTACACAATTACGGACAACAAAGAGTTTGGGGAGCAATTGGTTACGGTATAACTTCTATAGTTTCTGGGGTGGTCGTCGACTGGTTTAGCAAAGGACAAGCTCATAAAGACTTTAGACCCGGATTCGTGATAACATTAATATGTGTAGCCTTCGACATTTACGTTTCAGCTAAAATCAAGGTAAACTATATTTAGAATACATTTTGGTTTCACCCAATTTGTTCTATCAAACAAATTAATATGGTGATTTCCGAAACCTTATACATTTTAAGAGGTTATTAATTATACTATCTGTTATTATTGTAAAGTTATATCATTTTGGTACAGAGGTTTTTGTAATAAAGTACACTATAAATCTGTATAATTTCAGGTTGAACAAGTTAAAAAAACAGAAACTTTTAGTGGCAATATGAAAAGAGTTTTAACTGATTTTAGAGTAATCGTATTTTTAACTGCAACCATTTCGTTCGGATTCTTTTATACCTTTATTCTGTTTTTTCTTTTCTGGTAAGATACAATATCTCAAAAAAAAAAATATATATATATATCATATGGATAGCATAGTCCACAGGTGTTCGTTTCTTTTTTGATTTGCAGGAAACATTTTGTATATTATTTATAACTCTATATCATGGGGTGTGTTTTATATAATTGCAAGTCCTCTAACAGTGAAAACATGAATCTTTGTGATCCAATATTCGTACAAAAATAATTGTAATGGGCAATTTTAAGTACTATTTTTTGTGCTTTACCTAATACCAAAAAAAAAAAAAGAAATGCGCTTATGCAGGGTGAACATTTTATCGTGAACCACTCAACATATCATAGGATTAAATTATAAATTATTAATTGTTTTTATAAAGTATGATCTCAATTTTTCATAGTTAACATTTTTTTACAGTACTCCTAACTTATTATTTTGATGGCCACTTTTCAAACATAAAACGTAACGCATACGTTTCATTAACTTTTTTAAATTGAGAATAGTGTACTAAAAATTTTGACTGGTAACCAGTCAACAAGATAACTAGTTTTGGATAACTATTTTTAATATTATAAGTTTTAAAGTTAGGATGGGAAAAATAGGAATCATATTGTATAAAAAAAATTTAAAAAATAATTTCTTATCAACCCTGTGACATATTGTGTGGTTCACGATAAACTGACCAACCTGTACATATCTGTGTACCGTGTCATCGATATATAGATTCCAAAACATAATTTTGAAGAAAACAAATAATAACCATTAACGATTTTTATTCACCTTGTAAAATTTTAATTAACAATAAATATTTTTTTTATTTCCACATTTAGGTACCTTGAAGACATAACCAATTTATATCATCCTGAATATGAACCCTATATAAAAACTATTCAAGGGCTTTCTCAGACTATTCAATGTTTTTTAGGTGAAATACCGTTCTATTTTGTTTCTAGTAAGTGATAATTTGTTTGCTTAGGCATGGAATAAAAATTGCGAATAACATAAATGTTATCTTGTATTGATAAGGTTATATAATCAAAAAGGTGGGTCATATGAACGTGTTTTCATTGACGTTTATCGGTTATGCAATCAGATTTATTCTTTATTCGATTATTGAAAATCCGGTGGTTGCTTTGAGCGTTGAAATACTTCATGGAATCACTTTCGCACTACCGTACTCTGCCGGAGTCGCGTATGCCGCTAAATTGGCTCCAGTTGGTGCAGAAGGGACGATGCAAGGATTGGTTGGAATGGCAATGAAGGGCATAGGTTTGCAATAGTTGAAGTTTATATTCATCTACATTGATGATTTATTGTTTTGTGTACAATAATATTGGTTTAATTTACAGATATTTTGTATTCTTTTAGGTATTCCGATGGGAAATTTTGTTGGAGGTTATGTGATTAAGAATTTAGGAATCATAGATGCTTTTAAAATATTCAGTATAAGTTCGCTTATGGTTTGTATCGTTATATCAATAACGAATCTTATTGTAAACCGGATGTACAAAACCGAAAATAATGTTGTCCAGACTAGTTAAAATCATTCGATACGGACCTATTGTTGTATGGTCATAATTAAATCACAATGAATAAACTGATAATGTATTTTTGTTTTTTAAATATAAGTATTCCTCAAAGTCAATGTCCTAGTATATTTACTTAATAATGTAACCGTAATACCAGCAATGAGGTTGATAAAAATCTATCTTAATGTTTAAAAACGTTGAATTTTAAGTGTTAATAACTGAGAATTAGACCGATTATATCACTTCTCACTACGTTCTAGTAAATTTATTTAAAAAAATATTTTAAGTTGCCCAAGGCTGGCAAAGGTATATTGCTATAAGCCATATAAAAAAAAACAAGAACAGTAGGGTCGAGGCATAATGGGGACAGAGCATAGTAGACTCGGGGCATAGTGGGGACGGGGTGGTCACAGGTTTACAGGAATTTTTAAATCTGAAAGTGATAAAATCACTTTTGAAAAAACGCTTCGGTGCAAATCAGTAGTTAGTATTTTCAAGCCAGTACAGTCCAAACCAAACACAGTGTATGCCAGCAAAGTTAGAAAGTATTAAATTGAATCGGTCATTTCAAAAACCACTTAGGTCACCGATTTTTCAAAAATGTCTTTTTATCAAATCTAAAAACTATATACTTAGCTACGTATTGTGTGTGAAAGCTAAATTTGTCAGACGCATATTTAATACAAATGTTGAGTACAAGAAATTAGAATCACTGCAAAAACTATTCATGAAGTTTCTTGTGGCTAGTGTAAAATTTCAAATTTGTGACTTGTGTCGTTTTTAAAATGACCGATAAAATTACAAAATAGAAGCATCAAAGCGTTTATTTGAAAGTGATTTTATTCAATTTTATCACTTTTATTTATAATAGTTCCTGTAGACCTGTGACCTCTCCGTCGCGTCGCCTCGTACCTTTGATTCCATTATGCCTATATTCTACTGTACTAGGCCTCTCGGATAAAATCACTTTCAAATTACTTATTATTCTCATCGATACGAAACTACAAAAATTAGACACTAAAAAATAAATGTTTTTTTTCCCAAACCACGATAATTCAAATAATATGGTAGAAACTAACACATTATCAATTTGAAATCTAAATTTGGGCCTTTGGTTAAAGATTCGGTACACAATAGAAAATAATCGCTCTACTCAATAACATTTTTCTGGAAACAAAAATAAAGTTGTAATTTATGTTTTTTTTTATATAATTATTGTATCAAGAATATCCGACTAAAAATAGACTCATCGATAACAAGTTTTGATCGAATATGTATGGAGGTTTGTGAAATAGGCTGGAGAACAAGCTATAAAATTGACGTTATTAGTAAAAATGTTTTAATTATTTAAAACACGTGTATTACTTAAATATTTTACAATATTGCGACTAAAGAAAAACAATTTTATAAAATATACGGAACCCATAGGCCTTTGCTGCCGAGGGTAATGATAAAAAAAAACTAACTAGTATCCACGCTACAAGCGAATACATAGGCACATGTATATGTCTTTATATCCAAGTATAGGACCCTGGAAATTTTTGGTACTTTCGTTATCTCTAATCTCTTATTCTTTATCATCTCTAATCTAGTATTAGAGACAATTAGTATCTAATTGTCTGTTTACACAACTTATTATTTTGTGTAAAATCAACAACATAATTCACTTATATTTCTAAAAGGTTGTTGTTTGTTTTAAACGTCCTGAATTTGTTCTAAATACTAGGTAGTGTTTTAGTGAGTAAATGTATTAAAACTTATACTTTTTGTTTTTGGATTAATATTGAAATCAAAAATGTACAAGGCTTTATGATAAATCGACCAGTGTATTTTCTTGCTTCGGAAATTCAGCACAAAATTGCATTATATATCATAATAATATATTACATTATGTCAGAAACTACACGAAGACTAACTTTTTTACTTATGCATTAAGAGACAGGTTTAGATGGAGAAGAAAGACAATATTCTAAAATAATTACTACTACAAATGAAACGTCTGAGATCATGCGTGTACGTAGGTAAAAAACTACTTGCGTACAAGGCAAATGAATAAAATACACAAAGACTGAAGAAAATATTTCTAAAATATATATTTTAATCATTATTTTATTATGTTTTTACAAATCGAAGAACATACAAAATTAGAGTTCAACAATTTGCTTGGTAAATTTAACAACACAGTCATTACTGGCAAAGGCTACGCAATGTGACATTTTAATTTATAATGCTTCACATTGTTCTCTGTCGATGTAGTTTAATGAGAAGGTAAAAATTGTATTTATAAAAAAAAAAAAATAATGCAATAGAATGGTACAGTATGATACCGAACATTTTCTTTTTAGCCACAATATACTTAATTATAATATAATGAAATCAAATTACGTTATCGATAAATTATTAAGTTAGTTTCTTTAGGTCTATAAGCTGTGGATGTGCCATGTTTTCCAATATGACGGTTGAATCTTTGCAAATTTATAATAAAAAAAAAAAAATAACAAACTAGATTTATGTTTTTTTTTTTTTAAACTAGCTGAAAATTCGAAATTTTATACTTCATCTCGGTGAGTCTCACCGTTTGTGAAATGTGCCATAGGTCTGCAAAGACAGGCGATACTATTGATAACACCTCAAAAGACACCACAAACCGTGAATTGATAAGGCGGTTACCGGTTAGAGCCAGGGATGGTTCTTCCAAAAAATGATAAGAGATAAGAGTTCTTCCAAAAGATAGATGACAAATCCAAATGAGCTGCCTGTCCATCGAAGACCAAGGAGCATAGCTAAAACACAAACTACACCATGTATGTAGCTGAGAAGGTATTGTTTATAGAATAATATTTTTATTTTTGTGTCGAGACCATGATTGAAATATAAAAGGTTATTGCACATAATATCATCAAATATTCGATGATGAAAATAAATATGTCAGCGAATTAAAATCAAGTATATAAGTACACAATAAAATATATAGTAATAGTAAAGTAAAATTGATAACGCCTAACGCTGTCATTTTGTTTCTGAAGATAACAATTATTCGAAACGATGTGCAATGAACTGTATAATATTTTAACCATGTTCAGGACACAAAACATCTATAGTTCAGAAATCGTACCTAAAATGAACTTAATTAGCCAAAAAATTGTAAACCAAATTCAGATAGTTGGTTTGTAGATGTAACAATATGGCATAAAGAAAGAGCATGTGTATTTTTATTAACTCAAATGTATATATGTTAAAATTAAAATGTAATTGCAACAAAACATAGTTGAAGCTCTCATCTTTCAAACAATTTATATTTTTTTATCCCTGCATGCATTGTACACATTATACCACTGGAAATACAAAAGTACTATTTTGGTGCTATTATTTTGTGTGTGACGTCCATTTAAATTGAGGTGCTGTATTTACAAATAAGCATCAAAACGTTAATTTAAAAGTGATTTCATGCGAGTGGACTAGTACAGTATAGTATAGGCATAATGGAATCAAAGCATCGAGGGGACGGAGAGGTCACAGGTCTACAGAAAATATTAAAAATATAAGTGATAAAATTGAATAAAATCATTTTCAAACGCTTTGATGCTTATTTGTAAATACAGCACCTCAATTTAACCCCATTAACACCCCATCCCCATTTTTAACATTTTAGATGCAACTATTTTCTTTATATCATGTTATTTTATACACATTTTATGGTTTAAATTTATAACTCAATTTTAATTTAAATTTTTTGTATTCCAACGGTTTGCCCATAAATTAATCAAATTGAGATGGTTTTGGAGCATCTAATTAGCAATTTGAGAATCGTGGTGTGATGCTGAAGTTAGTGTAATAATTTATTCTTATGTGGTAGGTAACGACTGTCGGTTTTATTATAATCTTCAAATGGTATTTATACTTCTGAACCAGATGGTCTCTAATGGCAGTCCAACTCAATAACTATACTAACCTCTTATTATGTTGATTTATATTTTATACAAAAGTCACAAGATTAAAGACTTTCGTGTATAGTATTTCGTGCTAAAAAATCATATTTTACGTTTTTTTTTGTTTTATGGTATCATGTTTTTTTGATTTAATGTTAAATATCAGCCTAAAAAATGATTATTTAAGTGTAATATAAGTTTCACTTGATTTACAAGTCCTATTCGATTTGGAGTGGAACACCCCAATACTAGTGATAGATTTCATTAAAAACTGTTCAAAAAAGAATTGTCTACGCCGATCTCTTAACACTTAGGGGGTATTATAACGTGCTCTTTGTTAGAATAATATTTTATATAACAGAGTATATTAGTCATAATAACATGTTGTTTATCATTATAATATACCTAAATACGTAGTAAAATGTCAAGGAAAAGTTGAGCAATAACAAAGTTGTTTTTTTTTAATACGCACACATGTTAATATTAAACATTTTATTTTTCATACTTATGCCTGATTAAAAAGATGTTTAATTGTTTGTTTTTATGGTATTTTTTCGTTTTTTTTTTTATAAAAAAAAAATAGCACAAAATTTCAGAAATTGTTGTTTATCTGAAAATAAAAAGTTATTTTGGAGCCATAAAGATTGTTCAGACGTATTGTATTTGCTAAAATTTTTAGAAAAATTTAAACATAATAGGTTTAAGTCAAAATTGTCCTTAACAAATAAGTTTACTATATATAAGTCGATAATTTGTCCAGCCTGTCTCTACGGCATCCAACTTTTGGGGACTGCTAAGCCGTCCAACACCAAAACCCTTCAAGCGTTTCAGTCGATTTGCCTACGTATAAAATTACCTCTGCCCCTTAGTATATAACGAACAAAAACCTCCACTAAGATTTAAAACTACCAACCCTCAACGAACTGGCCGAATCCCACTACACCAAATTTTACTCAAAACTATACTCTCATTCCAATCCATTAATCAAAAAATTATCCTCTGTCGCACTTATTCCTAGAAGATTAAAAAGACAATAGCCTAGTGACCTGCTTAACGCATAAAATCTTAATTATTATTTTTGTCAGGTGGCACTGCTGAGAGCCTTCTTATTCTAACATTAATGTCACTTTGTCATTGTCATTAGATGTACCTATTATACATATTATTCTATATAGATTTGTAAATTAAAATAAACAAAATGTTTAATAAGAAAAAAATGGACCTTAGAAGCCAATTTAACATTTGTGTTTTCAAAATTGTATTTTGAGCGTTTATATTGTTACTTTTTACAATTTTTTCTGATAAATCTAACTAATTTTCTAATAGCCAAATCAGGAATCGGATTTTTAGCCCCGCTAGAAAAAGTTTTAAGAGTTTACTTAAAAAAAAAATTAAAATCCGTCCAATAGTTACGCTAGAAAATGACTTCTGCGAAAGTAATTTTTATCAAATTTTCCCCATAAGTCGATGAAAAAGAGAAGCATTAGCAAATAAAGCTGAAAAGGATTAATTTTTTCAACTAAATTAAATGTTACATTAAATGTTTTACATACGTTTTGTGCGGGACTAATAGATTATAGATTTATTTTAAATCACCGTAATTAATACACACAATAATAATATAATAATTAAGACGGTCATGTGATTACTAGGGCAGTGGCTTCAGGCTGACTGACCTTATCAGATATAGTTATTGTTGTGATAAACTGGCAGTGTGTACATAATATTATAACATGTCTCCTTTCATACAAAAATTAAGGTCTTACGTTAGTATTACTAATTTTTTTTTTTTTTTTTTTTGTAGACACAACATTATTAATTTTATAGCTATGCTCTACCTACTAATTAGTAGTTAGTTGTATTAACAAAATCATTTTTTTAACTATGTATACAAACATTTTAATAAACAGGTTTAATACCTACAATAACAAAATTATTAAATTAATACATATTCAAGGTTCGATTTCTTTGGTTTTTTACTACCCTACCACTTCGTGTAGTATTAACAATTTCTTTGTTATATTTTCTTTCTTTAACCTCCTTCCTAGGCCAGCTACTTTTGTTTTTAAAAATCTCGCTTATATATTCTAAATCATTATAGCCCATACCCTCTTTGAATTCATCAGGTGATTTTTTCAAATGTCATGTATTCCTTATAATTTTATTTCCATTACTGATTTTTAGTAGTAGGACCTTTGTGTATCGCTCTACTTTACCCGGTATCCATTTAATTTTCCTAAATACTACTACACTTTGTCTCTCAGATATAGAATTATCTCTTTTTTATTATTTCTTTTATCATGCCAATATTTATACCCACTCGTCCTGTGATCTTTTTAAACTAGAATGATCGTCTTCTTGTAGAGTTGTCTTAATTTTCTTTTGACGATAAAAACACAAAAAAACTGAATTTTATACAGTTATTAAAATCGAAGCTATTAGAGATACGAACAAAACCAACCCCAGTTAAATAAAACGTGCATATTTAAATAAAAAAATAAACCAATAATTAATTTATCTAACTAAATAATGAAAAATAGTCGTTGAAATGCAATACAATTAATTTAGAAATAGAATTTTTCAAAAGAAATTTTAAAAGGCTAGGCTCTTTTAATTGATGTTGTAAACTTTAAAATTCAATATAATTTTATTTTATTTTGTCAAAAAAAAAACAATAATAATAATAATAATGACTTAGCATTCATATCTAAATATACAGGTTACTGTAAGATATTTCAAAAATCATAAGGGAGAAAAAATTACAATGACCTTAAAATATCATTGTATGATGAAAATCAAAAATAATTCACATAGGTCATAATTTTAAAAAATCGCCAACAAGTCAGGTTGGCTATGAAATTTTTCAAATCCTTTATTTGTCGACCATTTAGTCTAACGCAAGCCCAATATGTGTATTTAAATAGTGATAACAGTGATTTGAACGTATACAATTTTTTTTTTATAAACGGTTTGGTTCATTTATGTAAACAGTGGAAATGGAAAACACATGAAATCACAGAAGTATTTTTCTTAAGTAAAAAAATGTTGTTTTCGGTAAGGCGAGAATATGATAAGCAATACTTTGTTTACTTTTGAGCTCGGTATCATTTTTCAAACACATGAGCCATTGTGCGAAATTGTATGAAAAATTCTCACTTTCTAACAATTATAATAATTTATATATGTAACACATGATCTTATCATTAATGAATCATTTTGTATATTTATATACAGGGTGATCCACTTATCGTGAACCGCTCAATATCGCATAGGGTTTAATAAGAAATTGAATGGTACACGATAAGTGGATCATCCTGCATATATTATTATGTATATAAATACACAACTCGTTCTGGGTTATTATTATAATTTGGTATCAGAATCTGATGGCCAGTATTGGCCTAAAATGAGACTTCTAATTTTTTGAAAATCGTACATGCACTTTTAATGTTGCCCTAATTTTAAATATTTTGAAACTGATTAGAACACGAAGCAATAGGCTTTTTCAAAATTAATAAAACTTAGTTTTTATTTATATAGAATTGGACACTCAAACAACATTGTTTTCATCATAGTACATAGATGGGTTGAGTACAGTTAGGATTTTTTTTATCAAACTTTCGCCTTAATTGGAGAAAATGAACTTAAAACGTTTTATAACTAGAAAAACTTTATATTTTTTCTCCTTAAAATTAGTCGGCATATATAAAATAGCAACTAGTTCAACTAGTAGCAACTTTTTGTCGAAAATTCCCAATTCTTTACCCCTTAATAAATAGCCCATTTATGTTTCTCTTATGTATTTGAATACATAGATTGTAACCGTTTTGAATTAATTGTCATAGTTATAATAATTATTAGAGTTCGAATATCGAACACTTTTGTCGGTTGGTAAAATATTTTCAAAACGACGTGGGTATCATGTTATTCGTTTTTTTTGTTTTCACAGCGCAATGTCACTTTAAAAACGAGCAGGTACATATTTTTGTACTATTATAAGGAAAAATGTTTTTTCTTTTTAAGTATTCCGTTTGGTTGTTTGTGTCTTTATATGTTTGAACTATTTTCTTGCACGGCAGAACTGTGTATTTACCTATGTTACAGCGAATTCCTATTTTGTACATTCGTATTTTACCACCATTCGAAGTGTTTAGAATGATTTTATTTGTAAATTTCATCCCTAAAGACATGCAGCTACGTACAATGATACAATTAACGTTTAACGCATAAGTATACGCTTAGAATTTTCTGGTTTGAATTACAATTCACTAGATGTACAGAAACCAACGGTATATAGATATTATTTTCTTACACACTATATTATTGTGCAGTATTTTTCTCATGAAAATGGAATATTTGATAGAAATTTGAATATTTGAATGTCGCGTTGCAAAGAAAATATGAAAAACACCTGTTGGTTACACGCGACCTTATAAGTTATGACGTTATAAGAATAGTTATTCAAAACTGTGATGTTTTTTTTTCAAAAGAACACCAATGTATATTTCCCACATCATAATGTTTATCTCGGACCCGGAACGTTAATTGGCCTTTATTAAACAACGTCGTAAGTTGTAATATCAGCCTATGTTTTTGGGTTGTGACCAACTTTAAATATAATTAAATACGATACAAACAAATTATGCACATATTTTTTAATGAAAAAGCCATTAGGATATGATGTGTAACCAAGGCAAGGGGCTGATGTTAGGGCTAGAGGATGGGCCAAATTACAAATATATTAGGTGCTTTGAGCAAGTAGCAGTACGGCGAGGAATTAAGAGCAATAGGGAATGACCGAATCTTAGACGGGCTAAAAAAGTGATATGCTGTGGTGTAAGATTAAAGCCGTGTAACCAAGGCAAGGGGTAAAACGGGGCTGAGTTTAGGGCTGTCAAGACGATGACCTATTAGAAAGGAAAGGAGGATCATTTCACATTTTCCTCAGTTGTAAACAGTTTTTTTTTTTGATAGAGCTGAAGAATGTTTTAACTGGGGATGATAAATCCGTGTGGATCAGGGAAAGATAAAGTTGAGCTAGCGATGGAATCGACTCGTTTTTAGTAATCTCAGAGTTAGGTATCTGGGATCTAGAAAAAATTCTCTGGTCGCTTCGTCGGAATACTGACAATTATTGTCCTACTTTTATAATTGCTCAAGTAAAAAATAAATGGCCCCAAAAATTGTATAATAATAATAAAAATCGTGTAAACATTGGAGACTTCAAAATATGACATAACTAGGTCGATTTTAAATATATTGTTTTTGTTTTTCGATACATTTCTTATCTAGTGTATTGGTGTATGACTAACAAGTAATTGTTTAAACAAGCTTGGAAAATCTCTCACTAAAATACGTTTTCCTCTTAGTTCAATAAAATAATTTAAGACGCTTCTGAGTAAGAGAAGTAACGAAAATGATAAAATCATATTATACAATTTTTCAAAAGGTTTTAAATAAAAATGAAAATGACCGGTAGACATTTTTAGGCGGCAGAAAAGTTTTCTTTATTTGAATTTTTTAACCGTAGTTGTTTTACTGTATAGTGTAAATCTGTTACATGTAAAATTGGTTTTATATTTATTCTAACAGAAAAATAATTTTCAAGGACAAAAAATACTGTGGTAACATGAAAACAACAATATGCATAGTGTTATAAAAATTGTTGGTAGTACATCGAACAAAAAAAAATAGTTTTTTAGTGAAATATTTTCGTATTTGAAAAAATTGTACAAATAAGAACAATTACAACGACAACAACTGCAGAAAACACAAAAACGATTTCATTTTAACAGCCAATGAATAGATTTTCAGTTCAACCTTACGCGTTGATAAAATATATGTTTATACTTCATATTGCAAATTGAGAAAAATTTACAAAAACTCTGTCTATAGTATACGGTTTTGTTACTTAAAACCAAAATCCAAAATTATGGAATCGAAATAATTATAAGCAGCATGGTACATTGTGAAAAACCAAATTGTTACAAATAAAATATGTCATTATACAAGTAATTACGAATGTAATACATTTTTTTCTAAAAATAATGTCACTGTTAAAAAATAATCGATACGACCTATTAAAAAATAAAAATGGCCTTCGACATGTCTGAGAACTTATAATTATTAACTCATTTCGAAATTCAATTAAACAGAAATTATTTTGATACGCACATCATGCATTATTCAATTGAACAACTTTTTATTTACCGATAATTATAATATTATAATTTTTAATAAACTGCCAAACAAAAAGTTTGAAGCGTGTAATGAGCGATTATGCTGGTTACCGATAGAATGCAAATGGATAAACGTATCACTGATGAATTGCTACGCACCGACGGAAGAGAAAGAAAATCGAATTAAAGAAGAATTTTATAGTCAGCTATATATGATACACGATAGTATTCCTAGAAGAATACAAACAATTATACTGGGTGACTTCAATGCTAAGGTCGGAAGAGAGGATGTGTTTAGACCAATGATTGGACGAGAAATTCTTCATGAAGAATCAAACGATAATGGCGTGAGATTGGCAACGCTCGCGACTTTAAAAGAAATGGTGATTAGTAGCACATGCTATCCTCACAAAAATATCCATAAGCAGACCTGGACGTCTCCAGGAGGAACAACACATAATCAGATAGACCATATGGTAGTAGATAACCAAATAAAACACTGGAATTTAAAACAGTGTTCCAAACCCTACTAAACAGGACTATTGATGTACCCCGAATAAACACCGGGTATGTATTGGTAGAACCAGAAGATAAGGAACCTAGTTTAGAGGAAATCGAAGTTGCCATTAAAATGCTCAAAAATAATAAAACTACAGGAAACGATGAAATGGCGTCGGAGTTATTAAAATATGGAGGAGATAACCTAAAAATAGAGATATGAAATGTGATAAAAGAAGTATGGGTAATAGAAATTATGCCAGAGGATTGGAACTCATCAATTATATGCCCGATTTATAAAAAGATAGATGCAATGGACTGTGGTAATAAATTATAGGGGGATATCCTTGCTATGTACGACTTATAAAATTCTCTCTAACATTATTCTTTACCACCTACATACGCAGTAGATATTATAGGAGATTACCAATGTGGCTTCTTAGTGGGAAGATCGACAATTGATCATATATTCACGCTCAAGCAACTGATAGAGAAATATTATGAATTCAATAAGAAATTGCATTTACTATTTGTGGATTTTAGACAAGCATATGATTCGGTTAACAGAGAAGCATTATGGAAACATCTAGAACTATTTAGTATACCAGCCAAATTAAGAGCAATAACCCAAATGTGTATAGAAACAGCAAGATGCAAAGTAAGATTCGGACAAACACACTCTGAAGAGTTTAAAACCACAGTTAGACTAAAGTAGGGTGATGTACTCTCTCCTATACTCTTTAACATCGCACCGGAGGTGGTAGCTCGAAGCATACATAATAAATATAAAGGAATTGATGTCGGAAAGTCTGTATCAATCTTAGCGTATGCTGATGATATCGTAGTACTTGGAGAAACTGAAGACGATATAAAACTAGCAACAGAGGAATTAATACGAAGTGCCAAGACAATAGGATTTGAAATAAACGAAAACAAAACCAAGCACATGTGTATAACAAGAGAACAACCACAAATACATCAGACAAGGAATATACAGATCGTAGATTACACATTTGAAAAAGTACATAGTTTTAAGTATCTCAGTACAGAACTAAACAGCCAAAACAACAATCACGAAGAGATTAAGAAACGTGTTCTAGCAGGTAACAGATGTCTACATGCACTATCTAAGTGCCTGCGCTCAAAGCTACTATCAAAGAAATCGAAAATGAGACTATACAAAGTAATAGCAAGACCCATCATAACGTATGCATGTGAGACATGGCCAACGACGTTAGAGGATGAGAGAAAATTGGCTATAGTAGGTAGAAAGAAAGTTTCTAAGGAAGATATGTGGACCTAAAATAAATAATGTAACACAAAGGTAAGTCCTAAGTTGGAAGCCACGAGGAAAGAGGCCCTTAGGCAGACCTTAATTACGATGGTTTCATAAAGTCTCAAAGGATCTAACAACGCTAGGAGTTGAAAACTACAGAGAGGTAGCAATGGATAAAGAGAGATGGAAGGATGTGTGTGTTGCAGCAGTGGGCCTAAACGACCTCTGAAGCTGAACAAAAAAAATTGCCAAAAAATAAATAATTATGTTCACTACTGCTTTTGATTTGGAGCTTTTTTAGTAAGCCATATTGGGATTTATTTAAGGCTGATGTATAATTTTTAACAATTATTATTTCGGCTCCACGAGACTGTTGCGGTGATTGTAATTATTATTATACTTGCTAGGATTATCCGGGAAATAATATACTATGCAAAAGCCTTTTAACGATATTCACATGCATATTTCGAGTATTTGTATACTGAAGACTACGGAAATATTAACACATTTTCTAGCGTGGCATAATATACACGGTGTAGTTTTAAAACGGTTAACGCCGTTTAGACTTTGTCAAAAATCGAAAACAACCGATGGCCTCTTAAACGTCTAAAGATGTAGTAAATAAGTAAAAAAATAATATGTACGTGACTCGTGTATTGTTCAAATATTCAAAAAAAAAAAAAAGTTTTTATACTTAAGGGGTTTGTGTGAGGTCTGTTTTTAAAGAGTTTTCTGTAGGCAATATTTAAGGAAAAAAATATTTTCATATAATTCGACCAAACTTATACTAATTAAAAAAAACAGTACATATTGGAAAAACCATTTATAAAAACTATCACTGTGTCTTGAAACAGGGTGTGTGATAAGGTTTTTTGCGGTTTGACAATCAAACAAAGCAAATACTGTTAATTTTTAAATATTGATAGTGTTTTAAAAAAGTATTTAAACAGCGACAATTGTAATAAAAATAATTAGGATTAAAGGAAAGATAAACGGAAGAAGTTAAGACGCAAACAATTGCTGGTTGATAAAATAATTTTCATAAAAAAGGCATAAAATTGTTAATGTGACATTGCCGCCGATGGTATATTTTATTTAGTAGAAATATGAAATAGGTATTGATAAAAGCACTGTGAAGGCAATAATGTACTTAAAATTAACCTATAATTATTGCATACAATTAGTACGAATCAAATTTTTGAGGAAATTTAATTTAAAGATTAAACCTGCTCCCAATTGATTAATTTTAATAATTTGCAAATATTTTTTCTACCAGATGCTTGTTGTTTTAATTTTAAACTACTTAGTTAAATCTCAGGCAGAAATCAGAATTTCAGGTGATAGCTATTTATGCCCACTCCAACTTTACTCAAATGACGGTACTAGTTATCATAAAATTTAAATTATAACTTAATATTCTATTAATATAGCGAGTGAGGATGTTATAGAAAATTGGCAAATCAAATTTAACCAATATGACGATAACAAGGATAGTTTAATCTCTAAGGGTTTTTCAGAAACTTTTATTCGGAGTCAATAAGACACAACAATGTTCGGCGTTTATATCGTTATACAATCAGTTGACATAAATATTTTCTGGAGATGATCAAATTATATTTAAAAAAATGTAATAAATTGTAACCGCTAATGACGATAGTTTTTAATCATCACATTACAACTACTAGAAGATTTATAAAATATTATAATCCCACCAATAAAATAGAACGTTACATTACACATTTTTATAAAAGGAACACGTTTCAGTAGTTTCAGAATAAAAACACTTATCAAATCAGGAAAATATACAATAAATGGGCTACTTAAAAACCTTGTGAATTTTCAAAATTGTATTAGTAAAGAAATTTTAGCTAATTTATCAGAAATCTCCAAACGTACAGCTCATAGAAATATTCATTCTATAAATGTAATAATGGATGATATTGTTCTAAAACCATCATGGCCAAGCAAATCTGGGTCTCGTTAGCTAAGTTAGAAAAATACCCTTTAATAAATAAAAGTGTAGCGTTCTTTTAAACTCAAATTGTGTCTATCAAAGTATTTTGAAAGGCACGAATGTTTTTTTAGCTTAAAAATTGAATCGTTTAATAATAGAAATAGTTTTAATATTTGGATGACTGGCGTGATGAATTAATGAAGCACACAGAATGTTTTACAGTGCAACCGTTAAATGTTCAAAATAAAATATACCTAATTAATCTTAAAAATTAAGTTTTAGTATCAAGATGGAATGATTGAATGCCCATAAGCATGTATTATAGTAGTTACTCTTATATTGTAGTTAACCATAAAATTAAAATATTTTATTTACCTGTTGACGGTTAATTCACTCACACATAGCCACATGGAAATTGACTACGGGCAATTGTAATATTCCTCTTTTTTGGGGTTTTTTCTTAATAAAAATAAAGTTTGACTACAGATTTGTGAGAAAAATGTATATGTTATAGTATCAATCTAGGTCTACCTCAATAACATTTGTAAAACCTCTTTGATTTTTATCAAACAATTATATTTTACGTTATTATTTTAAATATGCATGAGTGCTATTTTTTAAAAGACATCACTAGCAAAATAAAAAGATTATAATATCATAAAAAAAAATATTTATCATTTTATTCAAATAACAACATATTTCCAAAATGTAATTATAAAATCATCAATATTACAATTTTGATCATCTATGATTATATTTATAAGGTCTGAAACACATTACGAATTTGTTGATACCTAACAGAGTGATAAGGTTTTAAAACACGGATACTGTTTTTAAAAAATTCTCCTTTGGCCTCTATCGTGCCGTTGTTTTCGTCATCGGGAATAAAATAAGGAAATTCCTCATAGCAAAAATGTTGATGAAATTCGTCTGAGTCACGGGCAATTTTCGAAATATCATTTTCGATTGCCGGAGTCCAACTCATCACGTCTCGGTCTTCCCGGGCGGTTCTGTCGTCGTAGAAGCATTTGAAACTCTTCAGCAATTCGTAAACGTCTACGTTGTACTTGGTGTCCGGAGACAACTTGTGAAAATAATGTAACGCGTCGATCATTTGCTTCACTGACGGATCGGTTTCCCTTAATATTGTCAGAAATTTGTCCAAACAGACTAGATCCTTAGATTCCTGACAATTGCTCCACATACTCATGACGCGATCGCACCATTCTTTCAATATCGTAGCGTACATACAGCTTAAAAAATTGTGCGCTAGCTTCATTTTGGCGTATACGTTTTCTTTGGTGACGATATTAGTGCCGTAAGGGATATTTTTTGGAAGTAAATCGTCCAAGTCAGTCCGATAGGGACTGTCGCGTTCTTTGATTTCTAGCGGTCGAAACTTGGTCCAAAAGTGGCGAATTCCAAGGAGTTGGTTCATTTTTTCCACTCGTACAATAGTGTTTGGATCGTAAGTCCGGATACGAGTAGTATGCGATACGGGATCGTATTCAAAGCCAGAAGTATCGTCGTGCAATATCCTGAACTTGTGAGAGATTTTTTCTAACGCTCTTTTTATCTCAAACACAACGAATTTACTGTTATCGTCGTGGTATAGGACGAACTCCATAATTAGGCCCGTTGATATCGTATAGCCTCTTTGTTGTAATTCAAAGGGAATGGGCCGGCAAAATCTACTGTAGAACGCAAACAAACTCTCAAACGTGCGATGCGCGTGTTGTTCAACGGCATTACACTCGGCGTCAGCGGTTCGACGGGTAGCCTGGTCGTCATCTATAGGCGGTCTGTCGACGGTCCTTTTCTGGTAATATTCCGGCAAACCTACTAAAATTTCATACACTTTTTCTGGAAGTTTCGTTTGAGAGGGCGCCAAATTTTTAAGGGAAAAAAGGGCGCCTGTCATGCGCATAATCATCGGGTGTTTATGAATGATTACCTGTAGGTAGTCCTCTAGACAGTCGAACGATTCTGAAGCCTTCGTGATTTTCTTGCACTGGGGCCCAATACCTCTCTCGTAGTTGCTCAATTCCATAAGCAATCTGGCGTACGAACAGCTCAAGAACTGATGGGCTAGTTGGATTTTGTCAACCACGTTTTCGTTGGTCACCATTCCCTCCAGCAAATGGTTCACGGTCAATTCCATTTCGGCTCGGTCCGTCCGTCGTTGGTCTATAATGTAGATAGGGTCGTTCTCGTTGGCCATCTCGAGCCATCCGGAATACGACAACAGCTCTTGCATCGTAGCCACGAGGTTTGCTTTACAACATAACACAACACATCCCAATACATACGAGAAGTTTACTATGCCCGAGATATCTGTCAAAAACTTCATTTTTGATGTGGAATAATAAACGAATTTACGATTTTTTTTTTAGGTATTCGTGTATAACGGTGAAAAAACTACAAATTGACGATGTCGCGCTTACGTGTCGTGCATCTACTAAAACGATATTCGTCGTGTATCGAAGTTTAAGAAATTTCGCACGGGAAAGGGGGGACACAACATGTTCTCGGCTAACGTTCTATTTACATGAAGCGACTTGTGTAATATATATACCTACTGCAAAAATAAAAAAAGTTGTACCTAGCCGCATACGTGTTTGCATGATTCGGATAGTTGATGACAACAGCTATTAAATTACTGTTGTGATTTTTTTTTCGATAACCGTAGAACAATAGCTTATTTATTATTTTAGCTTAAATTCGAATTGAATCATATAATATTGTTTCTAAATTTTTGCTTTTTTTTTGTGGCTGAATGTCAGATAATTTTTTTCATTTTGACCGATTTACTCGAGTAGCAGCTCTATAGATCTGAAATTGTATGTGATTGGTACTTTGGTGGGTCAAAGCGATAAAGTGGTTTTTAATTCTGCTTTTAAATCGTTTTAACCTTTTAACATAATTTTGCTCGAATTTAGGTTTTTTTTGTGTTTGTGTGAGCCCTCGGTACAATAACTTAGAAAATCGAAGGTCATGCTTGTACTAAGCATGAGTCGATGGTATTCTCATATCAGATATGTTTTTTTAGGATTTGTATACACAAATGTCTTTTTATTTCTACTCTGCTATAATATTATTTTATTATTTTTAAAGCCAAATATATTAAACTTTCCATAAATCCCGTGTAAAATATTCAGGAAATTATTATGTGTACATGTTGTTTACTTTTTAAAAACACAAGTTCCTACGATTTTAACATAATATTAGAGATGGAGTTATATGCTTTTTTTAAATATATTAAATTTGTCCCAACTTTAACGTGAGCCACGGGTTGGAAGATATTTAGGTTAAAAATCAGTAATTAGCTCAAAGTTATGAACTCATGTAGCTTACAACAAATCCAATAATCTGATGGCGATAAACGATTCCAAATTGTATTTGGGACGGTCTGCGGAGATGTTAATAATACAATTTCACAGAATTTAGACGATGCTCTGCGTTGAATTGACAAGTTGCCTTTACATAATGTCAACGGTTTGAAACCTAGACAGTTTTCATGTTGAGCGGTTAGTAATTCACTATCATCGCTTAGCGCAACTTAGTCAGTAGTTAATGAAATAAGTATATCATCATTAATAACTACGTAATGTGGTAAGGGAACCGGCCGATAAAGATTATATTCGTCAATCGTCGCTATTGGAAATGTGAGTAAGAACAGAAGGAATTTATCCTTAGTTAGGACCGTTGTAGTCAAGATTTGGAAAAATGTCGGGATTTTTTGTTTACTAGGCGTAAGAGGTAATAAGAGTACCTATCGGAAGGTTCAGTTGGATGTAGTGGTAAATTGGCACTGCGGACATTTTCAAACATATCCGTCGACTTGTTTTCTCATGCCATTCCATGAGTAATTGGTCTTTAGCAACTGGTATGTCCTTTCAATACCTTGATGCCCTGTAAAAGTTAATTTTGGGTTAATTCATATAATTTTATCATATACATACCCTAATGTATATGATAAAATTATCATAATATAAGATAAAATTAGGGCGGCCCTTAAACATTTTTTTTTTTTACGGTACCCCTTAAATCGGTTCTAATGTTCCTAAAATTAAGTTATAACAAATTTGAGACCATTCCGTAAATTTTAAATTCGTGCCCCCTGCCTCTAAAGTTGAGTTAGAAAGTAGTTTTAATAAAGCACTATTTATTTTATTCTCCTAAAATAGTATATTCAGAAGTAACACATCCATAATTGTGGGTTGACCAACAGAAAAGTTGTAGCAAAAAGTCCAGCTTTTTTTGGAAAATTACTTTCTAACTCAACTTTAGAGGATCGGGGGTACGGGTTAAAATGTACGGAATGGTCTCAAATTTAGCAAACTTATTTTTAGGAACATTAAAATGAATTTAAGGGGTACCGTAAGAAAATGACCACCCTAATATACACGTATAGAAACTGTAGAGGCCCTGATAATGTGGCACAATACCCCACGAACTATTGTCCAGTGAAGTTTTTCAAGGTCACATCCGATTTGCAGCATGGCTACTTTTGTTATTAATTGATGCTCCTCGCAGAATTTTCTTAGGTTCTGTATAAATATGTTTATAACGTGGTTTCTCAATATAATGATTTTTTGTAATTAAATATAAGATAGTGTTGCTACCAATTGTCCCAATTTTAATGTTTTCCAAAGACCACATTTCCTATGGAAAAAATGTTTGTTGGAAAAAGTGAACTTGAGGTAAATTTTTTGTTGGAAATGTTTGGATTTCCGTAAAATTGATTAATTTGTATAAACTACACAGCTTTGTACACCAAGGATGTGATTACACTTGCAATTGGGCAGTAAGTCTATTGTAGTACTTTGCATTCAATTTTAAGATTTGTTTGGACCAAATGTTTTTTCGTCGTTTGGCACGTGTCATTTTCTAAAACAAATTTCACCTTAATATACGTGTATAGAAACTGTAGAGGACCTGATAATGTGGCACAACATCCAACGAACTATTGTCCGGTCAAGTTTGTCAAGACCACATCCGATTTGTGGCATGACTACTTTTGTTATTAATTGTTGCTCCTCGCAGGATTTTCTTAGGTTCTGTATAGATTGGTAGATATGTTCATAACGTGGTTTCTCAATATAATGATTTTTTGTAATTAAATATAAGATAGTGTTGCTACCAATTGTCCCAATTTTTATATTTTTCAAAGACCACATTTCCTATGGAAAAAATGTTTATTGGGAAAAGTGAACTTGAGGTAAATTTTTCGTTGGGATTGTTTGGATTTCCGTAAAATTGATAAATTTGTATAAACTACATCGCTTTGTACACCAAGCATGTGATTACACTTGCAATTGGGCAGTAAGTCTAATGTAGTACTTTGCGGCTGTGATCAATTATTATTATTTAGAAATTTGTTTTCACTACAACTCTACGTGGTTTTAAAAACCAAGGTATAGTGTTTACTCACTGAACTCAATACATGGTACGTGTTCACAATACTGTTTATATTTTTTTCTTGGTTTACTTGTAGTATATAATCGTGTGGACACTTGTGTGTACAAAATCTGAATTTTTATTTTGGCTAGTCACATTTGAAAAATAATAAACACAAAATAAAGAAAACTTTTGCCACCAAATTATTTTACTAGGTGGGATCCGACCTTACCGGTGTTAATTCAAGCGATAAAACTATCGTTAAGATATCTCAATATCTTTTTTATGCTAGTGTCGATTTATAAATAACTACTAGTCGTTTTTAATCCTTAACTATGCAGCCCTTGAAAGTCAGTACTAAAAATTATTAATTTGACTATTTTGACCAATTTGAGGTTGCTGAATTGATAAACCAAAATAAAAAATATAACTCTTCTAGTTTCAGTCGATATTATTTTGGAGCAATATTCAAGTGACACTTAATTAAAGAAAACAATAGACTATTTTGGCATAAATGAGCAATTGCAGTAAAAAAAACGTGTTAATTAAAATAAAATTTATATTTTATATAAACGTTACACTCCAAAGAAAAAATATAATAAAGTTTAAGAAATACATAGATATCAAATGTCACTGGAATTGCGATTGTCCTTATAGATGATGTACAGGGTGACCTAACTGATGTAACACTCTAATTTTCTCGGAAAATATTAATATTTTGAATAAAAAAAGTTTTGATTCTTAACGGTTATAATAAACGGCTCATTTGTTTACCTATAGGTCGTCGTGTAAGACTTGACTGTTAATTATATATTTTTATCATTTTACCTGCTTTTCGGCAGCGGATGTACTAGATGCGGGTTTTTCAAGGATTTTTCTCACGTACCCTAAGTGATATACACCGCATTGAGTGCTGGTATATTATAATAAGGCGTGTAGTAATTTATAATATAACTAGACGGTTATACCTACCGTTGGCGAATATTATTACCGTTCTACTGATAAATGTTTTGGATAGCTCACCGTGTATGACAATTTTGACGTTTGTTTTTAAAATGAACCTATGGTAATATCACCTTGGCAATATCATGCCTTTTTAGAATTTTCAATGTACAAAAAAACCAGGGCCAACAAATTTATTTTATTCGCTATAGCGTGTGCACCTATTATTATTGCTTGATATGTTGTTAAAAATATGAAATATTTAAACAAAATCAAAAGTTGACAATATTCTCGAGTCTGTCATACTGTTTAAGGTTTTTTCACACAGATGTTTCGGTATGTTCTTTTGAAACTGCTATAGGTGTTATTCGAATATTCATCCAAAAAAATATATTTCATATTGAATAAAATGACGTGTAAAAACACAGACAATGATTATGTATAACATATCATGTATGCAAGTAATAAAAATGGTTTTTGTTTGATATTTGCTTTATGGCTATATTATGTACGTATTTAAATGTAAGAAATTTGTGATAACCCGAATGTAATATTGTATTCTCTTCACAGTAAAATGCGATTTGAGTAAGTTTTATAACAAAAAAATACCTAGAAAACTCAGTACAATGGTGAGGCGGTCATAGTGGTAACATAGCATATTGAAGGGGCGGGGGGGGGATCGGGGAATCTCAGGTCTATAAGAATTATTAGAAATTGAAAAATATGTAAATTTATTGGGTGTTTTTTTCGATTTCAAAAATGAAGTATCATTTTTGTGTGTACAAGTGTCCCACTGACTTTATAGGTAAAATTGTTAAGAAAAAGAACTGCCGTCCCTACAAATAAAAAATAAAATTATATACAAAAGTTTTAAAAAATGCTAGTTACTCCTAAATGGCATTAAATAGTATTTTTTCTTAAGGTTAAGACTACATACAAATTTGGAACTAATCCGAATAATTTATAAAAAATGCCAGTTAGAATAATTATTATAACTGACATGTGATAAACTCACTTTTAAATAAACGCTTCGATGCGATTCTATGGATAGTAGGTTAAATCTAGTATAATCCAAACCACGCATAGTATAAACCAGCAGAGTAAGAAAGTGTTATTCGTAAAGGAGTTCTACTACTCATTAATACTAGTAGTAGTGAGTAAATAAGGAAGGTCCAGTATTCACAGATAATAATACAAATTTCGAAAAAATCGTTGTACCTGATGGCAACAATGTGCCTACAACATAATTAAAAAAAAATGTATTTTTAGTATAAGAGGGGGTGTGATTAAGGATAACCGTCTGTCTATAATTATTTATTTCCGTTGTTATCCGTATATCGTACCTAATAATATAATGAAAATATGTTCATTACCTGTTTACCGTTGATTCACTGGCCCATAGCAACATGGAAATTAACTACGGTCAAGTGTAATTTTCCCCTTTTTCTTAATAATATTAAATTTTGACTAAAATGTTTGAGAAAATTGTATATGTTAATGTTTTTTCCTAATACCTTAATACCTAATGTAATACCTTTTTGGGTTTTACCATATAATAATATTTTATGTTATTGTAGTTTTCCCTGTTCGGTTTACAACTCAAGCAACAACCTATATATTTTTTCAAATATGCATGTGAGCTATTTTTTTTAACGGAATCAGTTACTAAAAAAATACTTTATAACATCAATTAAAAAATAATTATGCTTTTATTGAAATAACAATATATTTCCAAAACTTAATATATAAAAATCATTACAATTTAAAATTTTGATCGTATATGATCTATAAGCTCTGAAATAAATTAGGATATTCTCTATACTTTAATTTAGCGTAAGAAATGGTTAATTCACGTATTCTTCTTATGAAAAATCTTCCTTTTCCATTGATCGTGCCATTTTGTACGTTGTCGGGAACATAATAAGTATTAAACCCATTATCCAAAAAGCAAAATTGTTGATAAAATTCTTGCGAATTTCGGGAAATTTTGGAAATATCATTTTCGATTGCCGGAGACCAAGTCATCACGTCTCGGTCATCCCGTGCGGTTCTGTCGTCGTAGAATCCTTTGAAACTCTTCAGCAAATCGTAAACGCCTTTGTTGTACTTGGTGTCCGGCGACAAATTTTGAAAATAAAATAACGCGTCGATCATGCGCATTACTGACGGATCGGTTTCATTTAATATTGTCAGAAATTTGTCCAGACAGTCGAGATCGTTGGATTTCTTGCAACTGGTCCACATGCTCGCGACGTGATCACAGCATTCTTTTAAAATCGATGCGTACTTACAACTTAAAAAACTATGCGCTCGCTTCATTTTGGCGTACACGTTTTCTTTGGTGACGATAATAGTGCTGTCGGTTGGAAGTAAATCATTCAATTTTGACCGATAAGGACTATCGCGTTCTTTAATTTCTACAAATTTAAACATGTTCCAAAATGAGCGAATTTCTAGGAGTATGTTCATTTTTTCCAACCGTACAATAGTGTTGGGATCGTAAGGCCGGATACGAGTAGTATACGATTCGGAATCGTATTCAAAGCCAGAACTACCGTCGTGCGCTATCCTAAACTTGTTGGAGATTTTTTCTAATTCTTGTTTTATCTCAAACACAACATCACCACTGTTGTTATAGTAACGTTCGACCAACCCTGTTATTTTGTCCGTTACGTTCGAATAGCCTCTTTGTAGTAATTCAAAGCAAATGGGCCGGCAATTGCTATTGTAAAACGCAAACAACCGACTTAATGTGTCGTGCGTGTGCTGATCGACAGCGTTGCATTCGGCGACAATGTTTCGTCGGGTAGCCTGGTCGACGGTCTTTTGCTGGTAATATTTCGGCAAACCTACTAAAACATTATACACTGTTTCTTGAATTTGCGTTTGAGAGAGCGCCAATTTTTTAAGGGACAGAAGAGCGCCTGTCATGCGCATAACCAACGGGTGTTTGTGACCCATTACCTGCAGGTAGTCCTCTAGACAGTCGAATGATTCTGAAGCCTCCTCCATGTTCTTGCACTGGGACAAAAAGCCTCTCTCGTAGTCGCACAAGTCCATCAGCACTCTGGCGTATGAACAGCTCAAGAACTGATGAGCTAGTTGGATTTTGTCGAACACGTTTTGGATGGTCACCGTTTCCGCCAGGAATTCGTTCATCGACAATTCGTGTTCAGTTTCGTTCGTCTGTCGTCGATCTATAATAAAGATAGGGTAGTCTCTTTGGGCCATCTCGAGCCATCCGGAATACGACAACAGCTCGTGCATCGTGGTCACGAGGTTTGCATCACAACATAACACAATACAACCCAACACATACGAGAAACTTACTATGCTCGATATATCTAATAAAAACTTCATTTTAAATGCGCATTAATAAACGAATTTACCGGTTTTTTTTTTAGGTATACGTGTATAACAGAAAAAAAGTTACAAATCGACAATGTCGCCTCTACGTGTCGCACATCTAATAAAATGTTGTTCGTCGTGTGCCAGCGTTAAAGATATTTTGCACGGCAGGTGTTTTATTTACGTAAGACAACTTGTGTGCTAGGTCGTGTGATAAGTCGTAGGTTGATTGCAAAAATCATGTTTACTTATCGAATATTTGTACTGAATAGTAGATTCATGTGTAGAAATATTCCTCAAAAAATGATAATCGCTTATATATATTTTCCTGTGAAGTATAAAACCTTGATGTGAAAACGGGGACTGTTGGAATAATAATTAATATTCTATATATCAGGAAGTATTTCACAATATATAAATATGTTGTTTATCTGTATAATAAAAATACGTAGTTGTTAACCAGGAAATGTTATAGAAAAACAAAGTTGTTTTTATAAGCACACGTGTATGTGTAGACGCGTGCAACCTTGTGGGTTAATATAAATAGCATTTGATCTAAGGGCTCGGGGCTCAGTATTTCTATTCAGTTTATACATATTACTAGTGTATTATTGTTTCACTGTGTTGTATATATTCTATGTATAATATATCTATTATTGTAATAACTTTATTTGTGTTAAATACTTGATTATCATTACTACTCGCACACTGATACTATATTAGTGTATAGTATTACAACAGGGACTCTCGACCATTGCAATAAAAGTGTTAAAAATAATAATTATTAGGTTTAATCTCATAATTATAAACTACATTGTTGGTAAAAACGCCAGTTAAAAAAATCAGATATATACATAGTAAGTTAAGTAAAAAGTTTTCGCGGGCACGAAAGTTGTGCTTTCGCACCACTCCGTGTGCGACCACCGCCACATGTTGCAGTTACGCCTTACGCTCAAAAACTCCGCTAGGTGGCGCACCACCGAAATAGACATGTCCACGCAAGCGAATTTGATTCGGACCAAAAGCCTGCCCACGGGGGGGTTTTGAAATCCGAAAAAGCGGTTTTCAGATACCAGGGTCCCAGAAGTTAAAAATCTAAAATACGTCTGTTCCGGCCGTGGGTGTAGATCGGAACAAAGGACTGCCGAGTAAGGCCCACCAAGTCGCTATTACAACATGCGATTGGCTCTTTCATAACAACAGTGACAATCCACAGGATAAAGAACAAGAACTAAAGACTCTGATAGCATAAAAGAGAGCGCTTAAGAGTAATAACGTGGTCCCTACGTGGACCGATAAGGCTGGAGGGAGCATGCTAGCACTTAGCAAATCCTTGCCAACCTGCCAGCAGGTAAAAACCGGGGTTACAATTGTCCACACAATCAAGGATGGCTCAAAAACAATTGAAAATACAATCCCTGACCAATGTCCCCACAGATTCGGAGGAGGGAGGGGGGTGGACATTATGGATCACACGACAGGAAACCGGCAACTGAAACCACTGGAGATTTGGAAATCGGAGAAGCAAAGCTGGTACACGAAATCAGCGAGCTCGAGGAAAAGCTATGGGAACTGGAGACGTCACAATTCTACAGGAGTTATTATAAATAAGAGCGATAAAATCACTTTCAAATAAACGCATTGATGCTAATTATTGAACACTGCACCTCACTGTAATATGTTCTTACTCTGCTGGTTTATACTGTGCTTTGTGTAGACTTGGTTTGAAAATTACAACTAGTGATTCGCTTTGGAAAGTAATTTTATTTCTGCTCTTAAAACGTTTTAAACTTAAAACATCATTTCACTAGAATTTGGTTTTTTTTTTTTGGGTTGTTTGAGCGCTCGTTATAATAGTTTGTGTGAGTGCCTCTTATAATAACTTAGAAAACCGATGGTTATACACGTACTAGTAATAAATCGTAGACATACAATATTCTAGAATCAGATATACTATTATGAGGTTTGTATTCACAAGTTTCATGTGAGAATGACTATGTGCTACATAGTTGAATATTTTACCTGTATGACATAAAATATGACTAACATCAAGATTATTCTAGCAGCCAATAGGAAGAGAAAATAGAAAAAAAAGTAAATGTACTTCGAATCACCGTTTGGAACTACCGACTTAAATTAAGTCGATAATTAATACATTTTCTGATTTCCATAATAACTAACAAGATTTTCAAACTTAACGGTCATTTCGGTGTAGGTTACTTATAACACTGTTTACAAACGTCCATTCTTAAGACAGCTTAATCATTTAAACAGTCCACTTTATTGCATTATTTTATATAAAGTTGTTTATAAAAAAAAAGTTAGTAAAAAATGTCAAATAGGCAGCATTTTCCATATTTACTGTAGAATTAAAATAGTAGGCAAATAAAATCAAAAACTCCTTGTTTAATGTAAATTGTTCAAAACAATTATTTGAGCACAGAACATTAAAAAAATGTTAATAGTTTTAATAAATTGAACATAACTAAAGAAATAATAGTAACGCTTCGTGACGGTTGTCCATTCAAATCAAAATGATTGTCATACGTTAGTTGGATCACCCTGTATAAGCACCACATTTTCTTATTGCACGTAACTATTTTACTTTTTTTGTTTAATTAATGAATAAGATACAATGATCTGATATGGCCACACAGTCAAAAAGAAAATGGGTTATCTCCTGATTTTCAGATACGCCTAGTGTTGATCAAACAACCTACGATTCCTTTCAAACAAACTGTACCAGTAAATACCACAACACAAAAAGCCCCTTGGCCCGTTAGTATTAAAAAACGATAAATAAGTATGCTACTGTATTATTCTTGCATATTATTAAAAAATGTGTACTACACATAATTATTATTTTTGCATGATATATTATTGTCATTAGCTTTTTTTGTTGGTAGTGTAAAAATAAATGCTCGCTTTACAAGCATATTGCACGTAACTATTTTAATTTTTTTGTTTAATTTATGAATAAGATACAATGATCTGATATAGCCTCACAGTCAAAAATAAAATGGGCTATCTCCTAACTATTCAGATACGCCTATTGTTGATCAAACAAACTACGATTCTTTCACACAAACTGTACCAATAAATACCACAACACAAAAAGCCCCTAAGCCAGTTAGGATTAAAAAACGATAAACCAGTATGCTACCGTATTATTGTTGCATATTATTAAAAAATGTGTACTACACATGATTATTGATTTTGCATGATATATTGTTATTAGCTTTTTCTGTGGGTATTCATATTGGAGTGTAAAAATAAATGCTAGTTATAGTTTACATATCTTACCACCCCATGCGAAGAAATAGTTTATTTTCATAAAAAGTAAATCCATGTTAATTTTATTGCCACATAACATGTTTAATTTTCCCTACTTTTTTAAAAAATATAAGGGAAAAAAATTGGTATAATAACAAGTCGTGTTTTCACCTGGAATTCTCAATAGCTTAAGATATATTAAATAAAGTTAACAATGATATTACAATAATATGACATATAATTATTTGATAATATAACCTGCAGCCTGCATTAAAAATACTTATGGGCCTCACATGTATGTCATAAAAAAAATTGATTCACTAGTGGATAAGTTTATCAGATATAATTAAAGGAATAAACTCTAGGGTTTTTCCGATTTTAACAAAAGCTATAAAATCCAAAAAAAGTTGATTACTCGGAGTGCAGTTTTGACAATTTTGTTTGTCACTAAAAATAACTAAATAAATAAAATTCAAGACTGAATAATGGTAATAATAATTATTATAATTATAATATTCAAAACTCTTAAACTCTTAGTCCTTTTGGCTAAACAACAATGGTAATTAAGTAATTTCTGAAATGATAATTCTAAAATTATTTCGACATCGGCCAAGCTAAGGTCATTCCTAATTTTTTGAAGAATATCACATAATTACCACGTTGTAAAAACTGAAAAACTTGTGATATTGAAATGGTAATTAAAAAATTATGTCGGCATTGGCTAAGTTAAGGTCATGTCCGATTTTTGTATGATATTAAAATGATAATTAAAAAATGATTTCGACATTGGCCCAGCTAAGGTCATGCCTTACTTTTTGAAGAATATTACATAATAACCACGTTGTAAAAACTAAAAAAAATTATGATATTGATATGATAATTCAAAAATTATTTCGGCATCGGCCAAGCTAAGGTCATGCCTAAATTTTTTAAGCATAAACATAATTAACACATTGTAAAAACTGAAAAAAATAATTATATTGAAATGATAATTAAAGAAATTATTCAGCATTGGCCAAGCTAAGGTCATGCCCGATTTTTGTATGATATTAAAATGATAATTGAAAAATGATCATTTTTAATATTTAATATTTGATTATTTTGAACTAGTAAACAAAGTCAAAACATTCAGTTTTACATATATTATTAGTACATTATTTTCTAGTATTCACTAAAAATAATAATTTATAATAGATAAATCAAATTATGTATGAATAATTAATTATTTCAAAATAATTATAGAAAATCATTTATGAAGGGGTTTTGTTCAAAAGGTAGGTAATTCGTATGAGAAAAAAAACCGTTTACCTGAAAAAAAAAAAATACATAAAAAGTGTTTTTTTAATTCTGATGCGTTATACTTTTAAAAATTTGTTAATAACAATTGTTCAACCAACAAAAATATATTTAATTAAACAAACTTAACCCTTTTCATATAATAACAAGTTACTTAGTCCCCACTACGTTTGCTGCTAGATCAGTATTAAAATCATGCTGAATCAAGTATAAATTATATTATTAACTCACTCGGTATTTATTTTATAAAAACAAGATTGTGAGTTCATAAAAACGTTATAAAAACCCTACGAAAAACGCTCTAAGATACCGATCAGTGTGCACCAAGTCGGATGATAGTTTTCAACGTCTATAGAGATTAGAGCAGAAACAACAGACACTTTGATCGTTAAGTTACAACGTGAAAAAATTAGCGTCAACAATTGTTCCATCGATGCCCTAACTTTGAGGGAATTTACAATTTTCATCAATCTAAAAATAAGACAAAATTAAAAACAATTTTTTTTATATTTGTCCACAACATAAATTGCTTTTTTTTTTATAAAAAATTAACCCCCATTCTACGGACTTCTTGTTGTATACCCAGATGCCAGATGGAAAGTTTTTTATTTACACTTTAGTACACTAGTGCCCAGTGTCAAATTGGATATTAAACACTTAGGCTTGAGACATTTTGAGATAAATAGGAAAAGGTCAACGAGAACCCGCATTTGGCAACATAACAACTAGCCTCGAATTAAATATTTATTTATTTCCAGTGATAGACACCGTATCCTTTAGGAACAATTTATGATTGTAACAATAGCTAATATTTTTATAAAACTCAATTATTAATTGTTTACCATAGTGACATAAGTTGAAATTTAATATGAGATATTAATTATGCACTGTTTGTAAAATCATACAATAATACAATTTTTATTCCCAATGTAAATAACACAAGATTATACCGTGAAAAATATTCCTACACATATTATAATGATGAATAAATATTTATATAAATATATTATAATCGTTCACACACAAACATAATAATTAACAATACAGTATATTAAAATTTTATTCTAATTCCCGAGGAATAAATGCTATATGGTTATTGTTTACAAGTAGCAAGTAAGGAACCTTACAAGTAGAACATTTTTCTGAAACTATTTTAGTAGTATTGCAGAAACACATCAGAACGGACTTGTCCTTTGTAGAGTAAAATCGTAAGTACACAAAATTATTTTCTAATGATATTATATTCTTCGAACTATGCAAATGTTTGAATAAAATACATTTATATAATAATTTTTGATATCCTAGTCATATATATTTCTCTACTCACCTGTTGCAGTAACGTCAGTGGTAAACAAATTCTGTGTGTTATAATAATTATAACCGCAACTAATTACAAATAACTAAATCGAACCTACCATGGAATTTATAAATCAAGTGGCTTTAGTTACTGGTGCAGCGTCTGGAATCGGTTATGCTTACACCAAGTACTTACTTCAAAATAATGTTAAAGTATGTATATTTATTTATATATATATATATATTATAAAAATAATACAAATATACTTCTGATTGTAGAGATATAACAAATTTGTCACGCCCATAAAATGAGAAATTTATGTTGTTGACAAATATAACCCATAAACTTCTGAGTGATAATTGATTTTCTTTAGATAAAGTGGTAGGAATAAAATTTAAAAAGTTCACTCATTTCTACTACGGATTTGGATTTATACTATTCAGGCTAAAAACTAACAAAACAATTGATTTTTTTTAAAAAAGAAGGAAACCCCGTTCTGAAATTATTTTCAAGAAAAAACAATTTGAGCTTAGTCGAATTATCTCATAGTTCATATGAAATATTCTTTAGTAATATTATTATATGTAAATGGATGGAAACTTGTTCCTTTTGTAGCTTTTTGTGTGTGTATTTCTAAGCCTCACAGACAGACTTAAAATTAGACTGAATGTACATTTAGAGTGGTTCCATAACCTAAACGATGCCTTGAAACATTTTAGGCAATTAGATTTTAATTAACAACACAATTTCAACCTTCACAACAAAATCTCTTTTTTTAGGTAGCGCTTTGTGACATAAACATCAAGCAATGCCAATCCGTTTCCAATGAATTTGCACAGTTATACGGCCACGATAAAGTTTTAGCGTTACATTGTGACGTCACTAGCGATGTGGTGTTTGAAAGTAATATAACATTATATTGTAATAATTTATTCTACACAGTTTTTTGGTTTAAACGCTAATATTTATTGAAAAATTAGGCAAACTCTAAATAACTATTATAAAATATGCATTTTTTTTTAAATTAAATAATAAACAATATTATTAAATTGTACCAAAGTTATTTCTTATATCACGAATAACTTTATTCGTATGCACTGTAAGTACATACTTACTTTACTTATTTGTAAAAAAAAGTTAATATTTTAATCACCACTAATTTTATTTCTACGCAATAGTGAAATTAGTAATATATGACTAATTTGTTGTTTTGCTTACTATTAGATTAAAATAATCATGATTAAAAATTAACTTTATGAAATCACTAAAATGACAATTTTTCAAGTCAGCTTTGAACTCGAATAAAAAATGTCCAACTCTGTTCATCGAATACCAACTCTTTGGTGCTAAGCTAAGCATAGGCTATTTCTGTCCACCTAGCTAAAACGTCATAAAGATTATGATGTTGTGTAATTATTTTTCAGACACATTCAAGTCGTGTATAGACCACTTTAAGAGATTGGACATAGTCGTCAACAATGCGGGAATATATAACGAAACGATGGAAAAGTGGGAGTCCACAATTAACGTTAACTATGTAGGTAGCTTGAAAGCCAATGATTTGTTTAACTTATATTTAATATTTGAAAAAATCGTTTCAATCTTAACCTTTATACGGCAGACATTAAATCGTGGGCATGTCTTTTGGTCAGCAAATGTTCTGTCCCTTATCAGCTGATTCTCTAGTCCAATATATCTTATCAGTTATCCGAATTTCCACTTATGCCTATACCATGCCCGCCTCATCTTCCAGAGTAATATAGAGGAGCCAAGTGACTGCTTCTTGCAGTGCAGCTACTTTAGAAGAAACACATTTCTAATACGGTTATTGGTAAACAATAATTGTTTTAGAACAGAATGACTATTATTCAGAAGAAAAACAGCCATTGAGATCATAAATTTCGTTACTAAAATTCTGGAAAAATGTATTGTAGTCAGAAATTTCTTCTTTGCTGCCGAAACTGATTTCACAAATTTTGAGTTAAGAAATGAAAAGTGTCACCAGAACTAAGAGAAAAATAATACTTATCTTTATACCGTCTACACTGATTAGCCCGTAGGTGTGACAAAAATAATCTCCCATAAGAACTCATGTAATTCTTAAAATGTTTCTCTGTTGGTTGTTTTGTGATATTATCTCAAATCGTGTTCATGATCTGTAATCATGCAGCTTGTCAAAATATATATATTTTATGCATTTATTTATTTTTTCTCTTTATTTGTAGTCAAAATATAAAGAGGGGTCACTTGTCCGTTGTCGAACCAATGTGGTATGTAGGCGATGTAGGGAACGAAACGACTCCTCTATACTATTACTCTTTGCCAGCTGATTCTTTTATCAATATTCTCTTACAGTCATCCATGAGTTATCGATTTCACCTTATTACTATCCCATCTCCTACCCACTTTCATTGTGTTACGTCATGCGATCAAAGGCGTCACGAAACTTTTATAAACAGACTTCAGAATGTTCTTCAGAATGTTTTTTTCCTTAGGGAGGTGTGGTCAGGGGCACTATGTTGGCGATTAAGTATATGGGCAGACCGTACGATGGCAACGGAGGAACTGTTGTGCAGACTGCGTCCATAGCTGCTTTTATGGGAAATTTGTTTATATGTCCAATATACAGATCTACAAAACGGGCCATCGTAGAATTCACCAGAGCGATCGGCGTAATATATTGCAAACACATTATATTATGTTGATGTATGTACGCTTTAAGTGAGTTTTATGTTAAAGGACAAGAAATCATTCGAGCATTTAAACGTCAGAATTATGGCGCTGTGTCCGGGATACGTAAGGACGCCAATGATCGAAGGCGACAGGTCCAGTGTGTACTTGATCAAAGAGTACGGTAAAAAAGCAAACGAAATGGTGGCCACGTTACCGGTGCAAATGTATAAACTGTTATGCAATTAGAATTTCGTTTTTATTTAAAAAAATCCGTCAAGTGGATCTTAAGTGTTATTAGCTCCGCGGGGTTTTTATTTTTTTTTAAAGATAACGAGTCTCTTGAAATCCATTTCCATGTAGTTCACCTTTTCCGCGATCAACTGCTTGGTTTTAGTTTTCAATGATCGAACTTAGGAAATATTATGCATGTGAATTTTAAGTATGAAAATATTAAGTATACTGACGACATGCTGGCCATTAAAACCATCGGCTAGTATTTTGTGGTCATGGTCATTTTCTTTCATCCTCTGCACCACCCTTAACTACGATCTTCGCACCTTCCTTCCATTGATGACATATTATCTCGTAAGTTCGTATTTTTTGTCAGCTGTCTTTTATCAGCATCTTTAATCATCACGAACTGGACGTACGAAAACAGACAGCAGAGTAACTTCTGTAGAGTCTAACTTCTAAAAAGTTATAGCGTGTCGTAATTTTAAATTAAAAATTTGTTAATGTTTTGGATGTGTTTTCGATTTTTAAAGGAGAGGGTTGAATTGTAGTTAATCTTGAGTTATTCGTTCATACAGTAAAAAACCTCATTGTATCACAGCTGTAGTCGTGGCCAAATAAAGGTGCGGTTGGTGACTTCACGTTATTTTTCTGGCGGCCAATTAGGAGCCGTATTTCTTTTTTACATATTTTAAAAAATTATTTAAAATAGAACTTGTACCTCATTAAATAATTTTCTTACGAAAAAAATTAATTTCAGATTTGAAATCGGGAAATTAAAATTTTTTGAATTGATATGTAATATGATTTTTTGGTATCCGGCTACACGTACGTCCACAAGGTGGCCACTAAAATGCCGGCATGTTTTAATATAAAATAATTCTAAGGCCACAAATGAATTGATAAAATAATTCTTACCCAAAATGATGTGTCACATGCCATATGTTGGTTTTGGTCACATGCCGGCCAATCAGTGGCCACTCGGTGGACGCAAGTGAGGCCAGATACCAAAAATTCATGTTACATTTCAATTCAACAAGTTTTTTTGCTTGATCTCAAATGTGAAATTATTTTTTTCGTAAGACAATTTTTTTATGAGATACGAGTTCTATTTTTTTATAATTTTTAAATAAAAAACAATGAATATAATTTATTGTGCTCATAGAGCATCCTGAATGTCTCATTTGATGTTCGGTAAAACTTTACTTTACACCCTGTATATATCGCCAACAGTTGTTGCTCCTTTGTGTCGTATCGCCTCACGTTGGGGGGAATCAGCAACCACACATCGATTTGGCCACGACTATAATGCATGCCAGCTAAAAATATATTATGCAGTTATAACTTTGTATTTGATTATAAAATTTACAAAACGTAATTTTTTCAGACCCGAAAGTGTAGCAAAAGGGTTAATCGAAATACTAAAACACGGTGAAACCGGCGACTGTTGGATAGTGGAAAACGATGAAAAACCGCGACCGGCTAACTTACTCGACATACCGTACTGATGAAACTATAGATTGATAATGAATAATCATAGAATTTTTATCGAATTTGAATTTATATAAAACAGTTATTATTAATTTTCAAGTATAAAACGGAGAGGGTGCACTGGAAAGTATTTTAACAATAAATTATAATATGACTAAAAAATGACTTACTTAGTATTTTTCTTAGCTTTATCAACTTATATTTAGTTTATATAAAACAGATAAACAACTCTATTCGCTTCAAATATGTGTTCATGTTCACGGTTACTTTCATCCTCTCCTCTTTCTTCTCTTTTCCTTTCCATCTTCTCATCATTCTTCTCCTCCTCTCAATTTCCTTGTTCCTTTCTCTCGTTTACCATTTCTGTCCCTACTATTCTCTTCGCCATCAAACTCATGATGTCTCAAGTTCAGGTAAGGCTTAACCTTAATGTAACCAAACCGTACTTGTATTATACAAATCTAAACTAATCCTACCATAAGCGTGACGCTAATTTTCGACAAACCCCCAACCATGAGACATATCATTCATTTCATTTTGGGTAAAGAAATGAAAAGTGTCATCAGAACTGAGAGAAAAATAATACTTATCTTTATACCGTCTACACTGATTAGCCCGTAGGTGTAACAAAAAAATTCTACCATAAGAACATATGTAATTCTTAAAAAGTTTCTCTGCTGCTTGTTTTGTGATATTATCTCAAATCGTGTTCATGATCTGTAATCATGCAGCTTGCCTAAATATATATTTTATACATTTATTTATTTTTTCTCTTTATTTGTAGTCAAACTGTAAAGAGGGGTCACTTGTCCGTTGTCGAACCAATGTGGTATGCAGGCGATGTAGGGAACGCAACTGCTCCTCTAAACTATTACTCTATGCCAGCTGATTCTTTTATCAATATTCTCTTATCAGTCATCCATGAGTTATCGATTTCACCTTATTACTATCCCATCTCCTACCCACTTTCATTGTGTTACGACATGCGATCAAAGGCGTCACGAAACTTTTATAAACAGACTTCAGAAGGTTCTTCAGAATTTTTTTTTCCTTAGGGAGGTGTGGTCAGGGGCACAATGTTGGCGATTAAGTATATGGGCAGGCCGTACGGTGGCAACGGAGGAACTGTTGTGCAGACTGCGTCCATAGCTGCTTTTATGGGAAATTTGTTTATATGTCCAATATACAGATCTACAAAACGGGCCATCGTAGAATTCACCAGAGCGATCGGCGTAATATATTGCAAACACATTATATAATGTTGATGTTTGTACGCTTTAAGTGAGTTTTATGTTAAAGGACAAGAAATCATTCGAGCATTTAAACGTCAGAGTTATGGCGCTGTGTCCAGGATTCTCGCAGACGCCAATGATGGAAAGCGACAGGTCCAGTGTGTACTTGATCAAAGAGTTCAGTAAAATAGAAAAACAAATGGAGGCCACGTTAGCGGTGCAAAGGTATAAACTGTTATGCAATTAGAATTTCGTTTTTATCTTAAAAAATCCGTCAAGTGGATCTTATGTGTTATTACCTTCGCGGGGTTTTAAGTTTTGTTTAAAGATAACGAGTCTCTTGAAATCCATTTCCATGTAGTTCACCTTTTCCGCGATCAACTGCTTGGTTTTAGTTTTCAATGATCGAACTTAGGAAATATTATGCATGTGAATTTTAAGTATGAAAATATTAAGTATACTGATGACATGCTGGCCATTAATACCATCAGCTAGTGTTTTGTGGTCATGGTCATTTTTTCCCTCCTCTGCTCTACCTTTAGCTACGATCTTCGCACCTCCCTTCCATTGATCACATATTATCTCGTAAGTTAGTATTCTTTTGTCAGCTGTCTCTTATCAGCATCCGCAATCAGCACGAACTGGACGTACGAAAACAGACAGCAGAGTAACTTCTGTAGAGTCTAACCCCTAAAGGTAAGCAACTAAAATCAGGCGTAACTCGACGCGAACATTTATTTGGATTCAGTTCTATTTGGAATTAGCGCCATTGCGACAACGGAAAGTTAGGTAAGGTTTGATTAAGTAAAGCTACATTACCGAAGGAAGAGAGCAGAGGAGAGGAAAGGGGAGGAATACAAATATAAGGATCAATTATATGTTATAGCTCGGTTCTAGATCTACTTTCTGACTAATCTTCAGACCTAAAACCCGAAAACTTTTCTAAAAATGTCCACCTCTTCTAGGACAAAGGGTTTGTGGTCTTTTTTTGGTTTGTCAACATTTATCGGTAGTATTTTATCTAAAGAATATTCCGTACAAAATTGAACTAATTGGGCTGTTAAAAAAAAGTTATAGCGTGTCGTAATTTTAAGTTGAAAATATGTAAATGTTTTGGATGTTTTTTCAATTTTTAAAGGAGAGGGTTGAATTCTAGTTAGACTTGAGTTATTTGGTCCGCAGTAAAAAAACATTATTGTAATCTCAGCTATAGTCGTGGGCACATGAAGGTGATGATGCGGCATGTTATTTTTCTGGCGGCAAATAAGGAGCCGTATTTATTTTTACAAATTTTAAAATTATTTAAAATAGAACTCGTGTCTCATTAAATAATTTTCTTACGAAAAAAATAATTTCAGATTTAAAATCGGAAAAAAAAACTTTTTGAATTGATATGTAACATGATTTTTTGGTATCTGGCCACACATACGTCCACAGGGTGGACACTAAAAGGCCGGCATATTTTAATATAAAATATTTCCAAGGACACAATTGAACTGATAATATAATTCTTACCCAAAATGATGTGTCACATGCCATAATATGTTGGTTTTGGTCACATGCCGGCCACTCAGTGGCCACTCGGTAGATGCAAGTGTGGCCACTGGATACATTTAAATTCAACAAGATTTTTTTTCTTGATCTCAAATCTGAAATTATTTTTTTCGTAAGACAATTTTTTATGAGATACGAGTTCTATTTTTTTAAATTAAAAAAAAAAAAATTAATACCATTTATAGTGCTCATAGAGCATCCTGAATGCCTCATTTGAAGCTCAGTAGAACTTTACTTTACATCCTGTATATTTTGCCAAGAGCTGTTGCTCCTGTCTGTCGTATCGTCTTGCGTTGGGGGGAATCACCAACCACATATTCATTTGGTTAAGACTATAATGCATGCCAGCTAAAAATATATTATGCAGTTATGACTTTGTATTTTATTATAAAATTGACCAAACTTAATTTTTTCAGACCCGAAAGTGTAGCAAAAGGGTTAATCGAAATACTGAAACACGGTGAAACCGGCGACTGTTGGATAGTGGAAAACGATGAAAAACCGCGACCGGCTAACTTAAAGTATTTTAAAAATAAATTATAGTATTACTAAAAAATTACTTACTTTTTATTCTTCTTAGCTCTACCAATTTATGTTAACTTTATAAAAAACAGATAAACAACTTTATTCACTTTAAATATGTGTTCATGTTCACGGTTACTTTCATCCTCTCCTCTTTCTTCTCTTTTCCTTTCCATCTTCTCATCATTCTTCTCCTCCTCTCAATTTCCTTGTTCCTTTCTCTCGTTTACCATTTCTGTCCCTACTATTCTCTTCGCCATCGAATTCATGATGTCTCAAGTTCAGGTAAGGCTTAACCTTAATGTAACCAAACCGTACTTGTGTTATACAAATCTAAACTAATCCTACCATAAGCATGACGCTAATTTTCGACAAACCCCCAACCATGAGACATATCGTTCATGTCAATAGATTGATAAGTTTTTAGGTCTTCACCACCACCGGCTAGTGTTCAGGTTTATGGTGATGTTCATTTTTCTCCGCTTCCTCCATTACAATATTCTCACCACCCTTCATCTAAATGTTCTTGCATACCCTTTCTTCACTCTATCTACAAAGTTACTCCCCGTTCCTACATTTGTTGTTGAAAATTAATTTATGTTTTAAATATAGACCCATAATATATTTCATAAAACTATAATAATTTGAGCTGATTAAGTTATTAGTTTATATTTTTTACCTGTGTGTCTTCATTTTGGAGACATAATTGGTGTATAAACCAAAAAAAAAAAAATAATAGTAATATGGTTTTAGATTTAGGTATGTTATAGGAATTAAAAGGTGTACATTAATAATTCTTAAATATATTTTGTTTAAGTTGAAGATGTACTATTGAAAATGTTTCTTTCAACTTGCAATCTTCGAAGAAGTATATAATAAACGTTAATTAAACTCATAATTTTATGTCGAGTCATATTAAACATAAACTCATAAAAACATTTTTTATTAGCACTATTAGTGAAATGCTTACAAGAGTAGTTTTTTCACTTGAAAGTCACTTCATAATATACAGGGTGACCACGAAAACACATTATATTTTCAAAAAATTAAAATAATACTAATTCTTCGAACAAATTTTTTTAAAACTTATGTGACATGTTTATGGGTGTATGCCATTTATTTTACGACAATTTTCGAGAATAAAAACATTTTATTTAACTTGTTATTATGTAAAATTATGATTCACAAGTGTACACCATTTATTTTACGGTCCCCTACTTTGGATGATTTGAAAGTGCAATTCGTACAGAGGTGGCACTAATCACGAGGGAGACACTAGAACGAGTGAGGAAGAACTTCCTCGAAATAATTGAAAATTGCCTCATGGAATACTCATGAATATCACCTTCCTTCACATTCCTGACCTCATGTTTGCTACTTGAAGAAAATGGCTAACACCTGCAAACATTCTATTACATAATATCAAGTTAAATAATAATTGTTTTTTCTTCGAAAATTGCAGTAAAAAAAATGGCATACATCCACAAACATATTACATAAGTTAAAAAATTGTTTTTTTCAAAAATTTATATTATTTTGCCTTGTTGAAAATGTTAAGTGTTTTCGTGGTCACGCTGTATATTACTCTTATTTTTAATGTAAATTTGAGTTAGATTTGATGTTTTGCAGTCTAATTCTCAGTTCTAAACACTTAAAATTAAACGTTTTTAAACATTAAGTTAGATTTTTATCGACCACATTGTTGTTAGTACAGTTACATTATTAAGTATGATGTATAAGAACATTGCCTTTGAGGAATACTTATATTTTACAATATTTACAAAACAAAAATACATTATCAGTTTATTCATTGTGATTTAATTATGACCATACAACAATAGGTCCTTATCGAATGATTTTAACTAGTCTGGACAACATTATTTTCGGTTTTGTACATCCGGTTTACAATAAGATTCGTTATTGATATAACGATACAAACCATAAGCGAACCTATACCGAATATTCTAAAAGCATCTATGATTCCTAAATTCTTAATCATATAACCTCCAACAAAATTTCCCATCGAAATACCTAAAAGAATACAAAATATCTGTAAATTAAACGAATATTATTGTACACAAAACAATAAATCATCAATGTAGATGAATATAAACTTCAACTATTGCAAACCTATGCCCTTCATGGCCATTCCAACCAATCCCTGCATCGTCCCTTCTGCACCAACTGGAGCCAATTTAGCGGCATACGCGACTCCGGCAGAGTACGGTAGTGCAAAAAAGATTCCATGAAGTATTTCAACGCTCAAAGCAACCACCGGATTTTCAATAATCGAATAAATCTGATTGCATAACCCATAAACGTCAATGAAAACACATTCATATGACTCACCTTTTTGATTATATAACCTTATAAATACAAGATAACATTAATGTTATTCGCAATTTTTTTACCATGCCTAAGCAAACAAATTATCACTTACTAGAAACAAAATAGAACGGTACTTCACCTAAAAAACATTGAATAGTCTGAGAAAGCCCTTGAATTGTTTTTACATAGGGTTCATATTCGGAATGATATAAATTGGTTATGTCTTCAAAGTACCTAAATGCGGAAATAAAAAAAATTTATTATTGTTAATTAAAATTTTACAAGATGAATAAAAATCGTTCATGGTTATTATTATTTTTTTTCAAAATTATGTATTGGAAACTATATATCGATGACACGGTGCACAGATGTATACTTGTTGGTCAGTTTATCGTGAACCACACAATTACTCATAGGGTTGATAAGAAATTAATTTTATTTTATTTTGTTTTTATACAATATGATTCCAATTTTTCCCATCCTAACTTTAAAACTTATAATATTAAAAATAGTTATCCAAAACTAGTTATCTTGTTGAATGGTTACCAGTCAAAATTTTTAGTACACTATTCTCAATTTAAAAAAAAAAAATGAAACGTATGCGTTACGTTTTATGTATGAAAATTAGCTATCAAAAAATAAGTGAAGAGTACTGTAAACAAATTCAAATTATGAAAAATTAATATCATATTTTATAAAAACATTTAATAATTTCTTATTTATTCCTATGATATATTGAGTATTTCTCGATAAAATACTCACCCTGCATAAGCGCATTTCTTTTTTGGTATTAGGTTAAGAACAAAAAAAAAAATACATAAAAATCCCCATTACAATTATTTTTGCGCGAATATTGGATCACAAAGATTCATGTTTTCACTGTAAGAGGACTTGCAATTATATATAACACACCTGATGATATAGCGTTATAAATATTATACAAAATGTTTCCTGCAAATGAAAAAAGAAACAAACACCTGAGGACTATGCTATCCATATGATATATATATATTTTTTTTTTATTGAGATATTGTATCTTACCAGAAAAGAAAAAACAGAATAAAGGTATACAAGAAACCGAACGAAATGGTTGCAATTAAAAATACGATTACTCTAAAATCAGTTAAAACTCTTTTCATATTGCCACTAAAAGTTTGTGTTTTTTTAACTTGTTCAACCTGAAATTATACAGATTTAAAGTGTACTTTATTACAAAAACCTCTGTACCAAAATGATATAACTTTACAATAATAACAGATAGTATAATTAACAACCTCTCAACATTTTTAAGGTTTCGGTATTCACCATATTAATTTGTTTGATAGCACAAATTGGGTGAAACCAAAATTTATTCTAAGTATAGTTTACCTTGATTTTAGCTGAAACGTAAATGTCGAAGGCTACGCATATTAATGTTATCACGAATCCGGGTCTAAAGTCTTTATGAGCTTGTCCTTTGCTAAACCAGTCGACGACCACCCCAGAAACTATAGAAGTTATGCCGTAACCAATTGCTCCCCAAACTCTTTGTTGTCCGTAATTGTGTACATTGTCTCCTGGAGAAGAAAAAAAAAAGTTTTAATAACGAATAATATTGTAAAAAAACAAAATAGATTAATGTTACATTCTACCTAAGCATGAAAACATATTTTATGATTTGTGAAAAAATGCTTATCGACAAATCAATGATGAATATACCTAGTAGACTGACACAGATTGTATCCTCCATGAGCGACCGCATTATAGATCCAAGGCACAAGAAAAACAATAATAAAAAGAACACCCAGTACAGCAAGGTCTTAAACACGATATGATCGGCGATACTTTCTGTGGCCGTTGCACCAGGTATAAATATCAATCCGAGAACTGCTAGTGCTAAAAGCACCTCTCCAATGAGAAACATCAATTTTCGGCATTGGTAGGCGTCCGTGATGCTTCCTAGCGTAGGTCGTACAACAAGACTAGGTATCTGCAAACCGGTCAAAGTGATTCCCATCACCAATGCGGAATAACCTCGTTGTTTCCCAATAGTGGCGAAAAACGGAACAACAGGTGCGTAGGCTAATGTTAAAAAATATAGAAATAGAACGTTTATAATTAATAAAAAAAATTGTTACTACTTTTCAATGAAACAATAAAAAATAAAGAACTTAATCTTTCTTAGATGGTTCGAATATTTTTTTTTTTTATTCGAATAACTATTTTTTTACAAATAAGTTTTTTTTAAATATGTCGACAAATAATTTTTTCATTCTTGATAGATATTTAAAAAAAATTAATTTTACTACAAAAACAATTTACCAATCATTTGTAGCACATTTTATTTAAAATTTACATTTAAAACAACCGAAAATTAACTACAATTTTAAATAATGTAAAATATCTTTAAATTGTTTGACTAAAAAAATAAGCGTGTGCCCTATTCAACAAAGTCCAAATTCATTGAGTTAAGAATTATTAAATGTATGCGTCACACAATAATATTAAACCAAATTTAAATTACGAAAAAAAACTAAAATATAATACATTATCTGAAATAGTATCTAATACATTTATTAGAGACTTTATTGAATAGAACCCACGCTTTTCTTTTTAGTCAAAAATTTAAAAAGTTTAACATTATTTAAAATTGTAGTTAATTTTATCTAGTTGGTTCTTTGGGGAGGGGGGGGGGATAAAAGTTGAAAAAATTTACTTCTTCACAGTTAAAATTTGAAATAACAAAAAAAACCGTACGAGTTATAAAGTTTGAAATTTTACTGCCTATAATTTCGAGAAAAATAGTCGGATCAAATTGAAATTCATAAGGAATATTTATTTGGTATGCTCCCACACGGCCATAGTCTGAAATTTATACTATACCCATTTTCCATCCCCGCCCTTCCCCTAATAGGGATACAAGTTTTGTTGTTCTTTGTATTTCTTAACCATAATTTTAGCACCTTATAATTTTAGTTTTATTGCAGAGTAAAGCCATAGATTATGTATACTATACAGTATGTCCCACAATGATTCGACAAATGAAATAACTTTTATTCTAGTGAATATTTTCAAGATTTTTTTTTAAAACTAATTAATACTCATTTGCGGTATAAGCACCACAGTTTCTTATTGCACGTAACTATTTTACTTTTTTTGTTTAATTAATGAATAAGACACAATGATCCGATATGGCCACACAGTCAAAAAGAAAATGGGTTATCGCCCGCTTCTAACTATTCAGATACGCCTAGTGTTGATCAAACAAACTACGATTCTTTTCAAACAAACTGTACCAAATAATACCACAACACAAAAAGCCTCTTGGCCCGTTAGGATTAAAAAACGATGTGTACTTCATATAATTATTATTTTTGCATGATATATTGTTATTAGATTTTTCTATTGGTATCCATATTGGAGTGTAAAAATAAATGCTAGTTATAGTTTATACATCTTACCGCCCCACGCGAAGAAATAGTTCATTTTCATAAAAAGTAAATAAATGTTGATGTTTTTGCCACATAGCATGTTTAATTTTTCACTACTTTTTTGAAAATATAAACGAAAAAAAATTGGTAAATTAACATGTCGTGTTTTCACCTGGAATTCTCAATAGCTTAAGTTATATTAAATAAGTTAACAATGATATTACAATAATATGACATATAATTATTTGACAATATAACCTGCAGCCTGCATTAAAAATACTTGTCTCACATGTATGTCATAAAAAAAATTGATTCACTAGTGGGGATTAGTTTATCAGATATAATTAAAGGAATAAACTCTAGGGTTTTTCCGATTTTAACAAAAGCTATTAAATCCAAAAAAAGTGTATTACTCGGAGTGCAGTTTTGACAATTTGTTTGTCACTAAAAATAACTAAATAAATAAAATTCAAGACTGAATTATGGTAATAATAATTATTACTATAATATTCAAAACTCTTAAACTCTTTGTCCTTTTGGCTAAACAACAATGGTAATTATGTAATTTCTGAAATGATAATTCTAAAATTATTTTGACATCGGCCAAGTTAAGGTCATTCCTAATTGAAATGATAATTAAAAAATTATGTTGGCATTGGCTAAGCTAAGGTCATGTCCGATTTTTGTATGATATTAAAATGATAATTAAAAAATGATTTCAACATTGGCCCAGCTAAGGTCATGCCTTACTTTTTGAAGAATATTACATAATAACCACGTAGTAAAAACTGAAAAAAACAATTATATTGAAATGATAATTAAGAAAATTATTCAGCATTGGCCAAGCTAAGGTCATGCCCGATTTTTGTATGATATTAAAATGATAATTGAAAAATGATCATATTTAATATTTGGGTATTTTGAACTAGCAACGAAAGTCAAAACATTCAGTTTTATACATATTATTATAACATTATTTTCTAGTATTCACTAAAAATAATAATTTATAATAGAACTCGTGTCTCATTAAATAATTTTCTTACGAAAAAAATAATTTCAGATTTGAAATCGGGAAAAAAAACTTTTTGAATTGATATGTAACATGATTTTTTGGTATCTGGCCACTCATACGTCCACAGGGTGGACACTAAAAGGCCGGCATATTTTAATATAAAATATTTCCAAGGACACAATTGAACTGATAATATAATTCTTACCCAAAATGATGTGTCACATGCCATAATATGTTGGTTTTGGTCACATGCCGGCCACTCAGTGGCCACTCGGTAGATGCAAGTGTGGCCACTGGATACATTTAAATTCAACAAGATTTTTTTTCTTGATCTCAAATCTGAAATTATTTTTTTCATAAGACAATTTTTTATGAGATACGAGTTCTATTTTTTTAAATTAAAAAAAAAAAAAATTAATACCATTTATAGTGCTCATAGTATCGTCTTGCGTTGGGGGGGAATCACCAACCACATATTCATTTGGTTAAGACTATAATGCATGCCAGCTAAAAATATATTATGCAGTTATGACTTTGTATTTTATTATAAAATTGACCAAACTTAATTTTTTCAGACCCGAAAGTGTAGCAAAAGGGTTAATCGAAATACTGAAACACGGTGAAACCGGCGACTGTTGGATAGTGAAAAACGATGAAAAACCGCGACCGGCTAACTTACCCGACATACCGTACTGATGAAATTATAGATTGATAATGAATAATCATTGAATTTTTATCGAATTTGAGTTTATGTAAAACAGTTATTATTAATTCTTCAAGTATAAAACGGAGAGGGGGCACTGAAAAGTATTTTAACAATAAATTATAGTATTACTAAAAAATTACTTACTTTTTATTCTTCTTAGCTCTATCAATTTATGTTAACTTTATGAAAAACAGATAAACAACTTTATTCACTTTAAATATGTGTTCATGTTCACGGTTACCTTAATCATAGAATTTTTATCGATAATGCAATTTGAGTTTATATAATACAGTTATTATTAATTGTTTAAGTATAAAACGGAGATGATGCACTCCCAAATATTTTAACAATAAATTATAATATTACTAAAAATGGTGGAATTCTGCATTTTTTAGCGAAATTTAAAAAATGACTTATTTTTTTAAGCGCCATATCTCGGTAATGAGTTAACATACAAACATGTTTAAATAGTCATGTAATATTGTATTCTCTTCACAGATAAATGCGATTTGAGTAAGTTTTAGAACAAAAAAATACCTAGAAAAGTCAGTAGATAGGCGAGGGGGTCATAGTGTCAACAAAGCTTATTGAAGGGGCAGGGGAAAATCACAAGTCTGTAAGAACTATTAGAAATTCAAAAATATGTAAATTTGTTGGGTGTTTATCTCGATTTCAAAATTCAAATATCGTTTTTGTGTGTACAAGGGTCTCACAGTCTATAACGTTTTAAAATAAATGACTTTAAAGTTGAAATTGTTAAGAAGAAAAAAACTACCGTCCTTTCAAATAAAATGAAATTATATACAAATATTTAAAAAAAAAATGTCTAAATACTCCTAAACAGCAGTTAATAGTAATTTGTCTTAAGGTTAAAATTCCATACAAATTTGGAGCTAATTCCAATAATTTTAAAAATACAAAAAATAAAATAAAAAAACAGTTAGAATTATTATAACTGAAAATGATAAAATCACCTTTAAATAAATGCTTCAATGAGAATCAATGGATAATAGGGTAACTCTAGTACAGTCGAAACCTAGCACTGTACAAAACAGCACAGGTAGAAAGTATTATCCTTATAGTGAGTAGTAGTAGTAGAAGTAAGTGAGAATACAGCAGCTCTACAGTATTTGTAATCAGTGAGTTTTTATATTATATCATTTTTTTTGAATCCAATATTTAGTTGGTGTATAAATAGTAGTAAATATAAATAACTATAATATCCAACTTGAAAAGTGATACGAGTTAAGGAACACCCTATTTAATGGTGCCAATAACAAGGCTCTAATAGTCATCTAGTCATGTTTGTTGCATGTTGTATAATAGGTTTAATTGATTTAATGTTGTTTTATTTGATTTATGTATACGAATTATTCTTAATATATCCAGTTAAAAGCCAATTATTCTTGTCAGCAACCATTAATTTGATCCAAGGTTATTAGCTTTCAATTTTATTAATTTAAATATTTGATCACTGCATATGAGAAATGGGTATAGTAAAAATTTGAGACTATTGCCGTGTGGGAGCATACCAAATAAATATTCCCTATGAATTTCAATTTGATCCGACTCTTTTTCTCAAAATTATAGGCAGCAAAAGTCCAAACTTTATAACTCGTATGGGTTTTTTTGTTATTTTCAAATTTTAACTGTGAAGAAATACATTTTTTCAACTTTTACCCCCCCTCCCCAAAGAACCAGCTAGATAAAATTAACTACAATTTTATATAAAGTTAAACGTTTTAAATTTTTGACTAAAAAGAAAAGCGTGGGTCCTATTCAGCAAAGTCTCTAATAAACGTATCAGACAACATTTCAGATAATGCATTATATTGTATGTTTTTGTCATAATTTAAATTTGGTTCAATATTAGTGCGTGACACATACATTTTATAATACTTAACTCAATGAATTTGGACTTTGTTGAATAGGGCCCACGCTTTTATTTATAGTAAACAATTTAACGATATTTTACATTATTTAAAACTGTAGTTAATTTTCGGCTGTTTTAAAAGTAATTGACATTTTATTTTAAAATGTGCTACAAATGATTGGTAAATTGTTTTTGTAGTAAAATTGATTTTTTTCATCCAGCATGAAAAAGTTATTTGTCGAGATAATTAAAAAAAACTTGTTTGTGAAAAAATAGTTGTCCGAATAAAAACAAAATATATTCGAATCATCTAAGAAAGAATAAGTTGTTTATTTTTTATTGTTTCGTTGAAAAGTAGTAGCAATTTTTTTTATTAATTATAAACGTTCTATTTCTATATTTTTTAACATTAGCCTACGCGCCTGTTCCGTTTTTCGCCACTATTGGAAAACAACGAGGTTATTCCGCATTGGTGATGGGAATCACTTTGACCGGTTTGCAGATACCTAGTCTTGTTGTACGGCCTACGCTAGGAAGCATCGCGGACGCCTACCAGAGCCGAAAATTGATGTTTCTCATTGGAGAGGTGCTTATAGCAGTAGCAGTTCTCGGATTGATATTTATACCTGGTGCAACGGTCGCAGAAAGTATCGCTGATGATGTCGTGTTTAAGACCTTGCTGTAATGGGTGTTCTTTTTTCTATTGTTTTTCGTGTGCCTTGGATCTGTAATGCGGTCGCTCATGGAGGATACGATCTGTGTCAGTCTACTAGGTATACTCATCAGTGACTAGTCGATAAGCATTTTTTCACAAATCATAGATGTTTTCATGCTTAGGTAGAATGTAACATTAATCTATTTTGTTTTTTTACAATATTATTCGTAAATAAAAATTTTTTTTTTCTTCGCCAGGAGACAATGTACACAAAGAGTTTGGGGAGCAATTGGTTACGGTATAACTTCTATAGTGTCTGGGGTGGTGGTCGACTGGTTAAGCAAAGGACAAGCTCATAAAGACTTTAGACCCGGATTCGTGATAACATTAATATGCGTAGCCTTCGACATTTACGTTTCAGCTAAAATCAAGGTAAACCATATTTAGAATACATTTTGGTTTCACCCAATTTGTTCTATCAAACAAATTAATATGGTGATTACCGAAACCTTAAAAATGTTGAGAGGCTGTTAATTATACTATCTGTTATTATTGTAAAGTTATATCATTTCGGTACAGAGGTTTTTCTAATAAAGTACACTATAAATCTGTATAATTTCAGGTTGAACAAGTTAAAAAAACAGAAACTTTTAGTGGCAATATGAAAAGAGTTTTAACTGATTTTAGAGTAATCGTATTTTTAACTGCAACCATTTCGTTCGGATTCTTTTATACCTTTATTCTGTTTTTTCTTTTCTGGTAAGATACAATATCTCAAAAAAAAAAAATATATATATCTCATATGGATAGCATAGTCCACAGTTGTTCGTTTCTTTTTTTATTTGCAGGAAACATTTTGTATAATATTCATAACTCTATATCATGGGGTGTGTTTTATATTGGACTTTTGCTGCCTATAATTTTGAGAAAAAGAGTCGGATCAAATTGAAATTCATAGGGAATATTTATTTGGTATGCTCCCACACGGCAATAGTCTCAAATTTATACTATACCCATTTCTCATATGCAGTGATCAAATATTTAAATTAATAAAATTGAAAGCTAATAACCTTGGATCAAATTAATGGTTGCTGACTAGAATAATTGGTTTTAACTGGATATATTAAGAATAATTCGTATACATAAATCAAATAAAACAACATTAAATCAATTAAACCTATAATACAACATGCAACAAACATGACTAGATGACTATTAGAGCCTTGTTATTGGCACCATTAAATAGGGTGTTCCTTAACTCGTATCACTTTTCAAGTTGGATGTTATAGTTATTTATATTTACTACTATTTATGCACCAACTAAATATTGGATTCAAATAAAATGATATAATATAAAAACTCACTAATTACAAATACTGTAGAGCTGCTGTATTCTCACTTACTACTACTTACTACTACTCACTTAAGGATAATACTTTCTACCTGTGTTGTTTTGTACAGTGCTAGGTTTCGACTGTACTAGAGTTACCCTATTATCCATTGATTCTCATTGAAGCATTTATTTAAAGGTGATTTTATCATTTTCAGTTATAATAATTCTAACTGTTTTTTTATTTTATTTTTTGTATTTTTAAAATTATTGGAATTAGCTCCAAATTTGTATGGAATTTTAACCTTAAGACAAATTACTATTAACTGCTGTTTAGGAGTATTTAGACATTTTTTTTTTTAATATTTGTATATAATTTCATTTTATTTGAAAGGACGGTAGTTTTTTTCTTCTTAACAATTTCAACTTTAAAGTCATTTATTTTAAAACGTTATAGACTGTGAGACCCTTGTACACACAAAAACGATATTTGAATTTTGAAATCGAGAAAAACACCCAACAAATTTACATATTTTTGAATTTCTAATAGTTCTTACAGACTTGTGATTTTCCCCTGCCCCTTCAATAAGCTTTGTTGACACTATGACCCCCTCGCCTATCTACTGGCTCTTCTAGGTATTTTTTTGTTCTGAAACTTACTCAAATCGCATTTATCTGTGAAGAGAATACAATATTACATGACTATTCAAACATGTTTGTATGTTAACTCATTACCGAGATATGGCGCTTAAAAAAATAAGTCATTTTTTAAATTTCGCTAAAAAATGTGGAGAAGAATGATGAGAAGATGGAAAGGAAAAGAGAAGAAAGAGGAGAGGATGAAAGTAACCGTTAACATGAACACATATTTAAAGTGAATAAAGTTGTTTATCGGTTTTTTATAAAGTTAACATAAATTGGTAGAGCTAAGAAGAATAAAAAGTAAGTAATTTTTTAGTAATACTATAATTTATTTTTAAAAAACTTTAAGTTAGCCGGTCGCGGTTTTTCATCGTTTTCCACTATCCAACAGTCGCCGGTTTCACCGTGTTTCAGTATTTCGATTAACCCTTTTGCTACACTTTCGGGTCTGAAAAAATTAAGTTTGGTCAATTTTATAATAAAATACAAAGTCATAACTGCATAATATATTTTTAGCTGGCATGCATTATAGTCTTAACCAAATGAATATGTGGTTGGTGATTCCCCCCCAACGCAAGACGATACGACAGACAGGAGCAACAGCTCTTGGCAAAATATACAGGATGTAAAGTAAAGTTCTACTGAGCTTCAAATGAGGCATTCAGGATGCTCTATGAGCACTATAAATGGTATTAATTTTTTTTTTTTTAATTTAAAAAAATAGAACTCGTATCTCATAAAAAATTGTCTTACGAAAAAAATAATTTCAGATTTGAGATCAAGAAAAAAAATCTTGTTGAATTTAAATGTATCCAGTGGCCACACTTGCATCTACCGAGTGGCCACTGAGTGGCCGGCATGTGACCAAAACCAACATATTATGGCATGTGACACATCATTTTGGGTAAGAATTATATTATCAGTTCAATTGTGTCCTTGGAAATATTTTATATTAAAATATGCCGGCCTTTTAGTGTCCACCCTGTGGACGTATGTGTGGCCAGATACCAAAAAATCATGTTACATATCAATTCAAAAAGTTTTTTTTTCCGATTTCAAATCTGAAATTATTTTTTTCGTAAGAAAATTATTTAATGAGACACGAGTTCTATTTTAAATAATTTTAAAATTTGTAAAAATAAATACGGCTCCTTATTTGCCGCCAGAAAAATAACGTGCCGCATCATCACCTTCATGTGGCCACGACTATAGCTGAGATTACAATGATGTTTTTTTACTGCGGACCAAATAACTCAAGTCTAACTAGAATTCAACCCTCTCCTTTAAAAATTGAAAAAACATCCAAAACATTTACATATTTTCAACTTAAAATTACGACACGCTATAACTTTTTTTTAACAGCCCAATTAGTTCAATTTTGTACGGAATATTCTTTAGATAAAATACTACCGATAAATGTTGACAAACCAAAAAAAGACCACAAACCCTTTGTCCTAGAAGAGGTGGACATTTTTAGAAAAGTTTTCGGGTTTTAGGTCTGAAGATTAGTCAGAAAGTAGATCTAGAACCGAGCTATAACATATAATTGATCCTTATATTTGTATTCCTCTCCTTTCCTCTCCTCTGCTCTCTTCCTTCGGTAATGTAGCTTTACTTAATCAAACCTTACCTAACTTTCCGTTGTCGCAATGGCGCTAATTCCAAATAGACTGAATCCAAATAAATGTTCACGTCGAGTTACGCCTGATTTTAGTTGCTTACCTTTAGGGGTTAGACACAACAGAAGTTACTCTGCTGTCTGTGTTCGTACGTCCAGTTCGTGATGATTAAAGATGCTGATAAGAGACAGCTGACAAAAGAATACTAACTTACGAGATAATATGTGATCAATGGAAGGGAGGTGCGAAGATCGTAGTTAAAGGTAGAGCAGAGGAGGGAAAAAATGACCATGACCACAAAACACTAGCTGATGGTATTAATGGCCAGCATGTCATCAGTATACTTAATATTTTCATACTTAAAATTCACATGCATAATATTTCCTAAGTTCGATCATTGAAAACTAAAACCAAGCAGTTGATCGCGGAAAAGGTGAACTACATGGAAATGGATTTCAAGAGACTCGTTATCTTTAAACAAAACTTAAAACCCCGCGAAGCTAATAACACTTAAGATCCACTTGACGGATTTTTTAAGATAAAAACGAAATTCTAATTGCATAACAGTTTATACCTTTGCACCGCTAACGTGGCCTCCATTTGTTTTTCCATTTTACTGAACTCTTTGATCAAGTACACACTGGACCTGTCGCTTTCCATCATTGGCGTCTGCGAGAATCCTGGACACAGCGCCATAACTCTGACGTTTAAATGCTCGAACGATTTCTTGTGCTTTAACATAAAACTCACTTAAAGCGTACAAACATCAACATAATATAATGTGTTTGCAATATATTACGCCGATCGCTCTGGTGAATTCTACGATGGCCCGTTTTGTAGATCTGTATATTGGACATATAAACAAATTTCCAACAAAAGCAGCTGTGGACGCAGTCTGCACAACAGTTCCTCCGTTGCCGCCGTACGGCTTGCCCATATACTTAATCGCCAACATGGTGCCCCTGACCACACCTCCCTAAGGAAACAAAAAAATTCTGAAGAACCTTCTGAAGTCTGTTTATAAAAGTTTCGTGACGCCTTTGATCGCATCACGTAACACAATGAAAGTGGGTAGGAGATGGGATAGTAATAAGGTGAAATCGATAACTCATGGATGACTGATAAGAGAATATTAATAAAAGAATCAGCTGGCAAAGAGTAATAGTTAAGAAGAGTCGTTTCGTTCCCTACATCGCCTGCATACCACATTGGTTCGACAACGGACAAGTGACCCCTCTTTACATTTTGACTACAAATAAAGAGAAAAAAAAAATAAATGTATAAAATATATATTTAGGCAAGCTGCATGATTACAGATCATGAACACGATTTGAGATAATATCACAAAACAACCAGCAGAGAAACTTTTTAAGAATTACATATGTTCTTATGGTAGAATTATTTTTGTTACACCTACGGGCTAATCAGTGTAGACGGTATAAAGATAAGTATTATTTTTCTATCAGTTCTGGTGACACTTTTCATTTCTTTACTCAAAATTTGTGAAATCAGTTTCGGCAGCAAAGGAAGACAATTGGCGTTCTGACTACAATACATTTTTCCAGAATTTTAGTAACGAAATTTATGATCTTAATAGCTGTTTTTCTTCTGGGTAATAGTCATTCTGTTCTAAAACAATTATTGTTTACCAATAACCGTATCAGAAATGTGTTTCTTCTAAAGTAGCTGCACTGCAAGAAGCAGTCACTTGCGGCGGCTCCTCTATATTACTCTGGAAGATGAGGTAGGCATGGTATAGGCATAAGTGGAAATTCGGATAACTGATAAGATATATTGGACTAGAGAATCAGCTGATAAGGGACAGAATATTTGCTGACCAAAAGACATGCCCACGATTTAATGTCTGCTCGTATAAAGGTTAAGATTGAAACGATTTTTTCAAATATTAAATATAAGTTAAACAAATCATTGGCTTGCAAGCTACCTACATAGTTAACGTTAATTGTAGACTCCCACTTTTCCATCGTTTCGTTAAATATTCCCGCATTGTTGACGACTATGTCCAATCTCTTAAAGTGGTCTATACACGACTTGAATGCGTCTGAAAAATAATTACACAACATCATAATCTTTATGACGTTTTAGCTAGGTGGACAGAAATAGCCTATGCTTAGCTTCGCACCAAAGAGCTGGTATACGATGCACAGAGTTGGATATTTTTTTTTCGAGTTCAAAGATGACTTGAAAAACTGTCATTTTAGTGATTTCATTAAGTTAACTTTTTAAACATGACTATTTTACTCTAATAATGAGCAAAACAACAAATTAGTCATATATTACTAATTTCACTATTGCGTGGAAATAAAATTAGTGGGAATTAAATATTTTTTTTTTCAAAAAAGTGAAGTAAGTATGTACTTAAAGTACATACGAATTGAGTTATTCGTGACTTGAGAAATGAAGAAAATAACTTTTGTACAATTCAATAATATTGTTTATTATTTATTTTAATTTTTTTTTTTTAAATTGAGGCATACGCATATTTATAATAGTTATTTAGCGTTTGCCTTATTTTTCAATAAATATTAGCGTTTAAACTAAAAAACTGTGTAGAATAAATTATTACAATACGAGTTATAATTATTACTTTCGAATACCACATCGCTAGTGACGTCACAATGTAACGCTAAAACTTTATCGTGACCGTATGTCTGTGCAAATTCATTGGAAACGGATTGGCATTGCTTGATGTTTATGTCACAAAGCGCTACCTAAAAAAAAAAAGAGATTTTGTTATGAATGTTAAAATTGTGTTATTAATTAAAATCCAATTGCAAAAAACTTGTAAAACAATAATTATTGTAGTTAAAATTTTTAGTTTTCCCAATTAAAAGTTTGTCTAAAAATGTTCAGGGAATCGTTTAGGTTATGGGTCAAACTCTAAATGTACATTCAGTCTAATTTTAAGTCTCATTGAGGCTTAGAACTACACATACAAAAAGCAACATAAAGAACAAGTGTCCATCTATTTACACATAATAATATTACTAAAGAATATTTCATATGAACTATGAGATAATTCGACTAAGCTCAAATTGTTTTTTTCTTGAAAATAATTTCAAAAAGGGGTTTCCTTCTTTTAAAAAAAAAACTGAAATTGTTTTGTTAGTTTTTAGCCTGAATAGTATAAAAACAAATCCGTAGTAGAAATGGGTGAACTTTTCAGATTTTATTTCTACCACTTTATCTAAAGAAAATCAATTATCACTCAAGAAGTTTATGGGTTATATTTGTCAACAACATAAATTTCTCATTTTATGAGCGTGATAAATTTATTATATCCCTACCATCAGAAGTATATTTTTCTTATTAATTTTATAATATATATGAATAAATATACATACCTTAACATTATTTTGAAGTAAGTACTTGGTGTAAGCATAACCGATTCCAGACGCTGCACCAGTAACTAAAGCCACTTGATTTACAAATTCCATGGTAGGTTCGATTTTGTTATTTGTAATTAGTTCCGGTTATAATTATTATAACACACAGAATTTGTTTACCACTGACGTTACTGCAAACAGGCGAGTAGAGAAATATATATGACTAGGATATAAAAATATTGTATTTAAATGCATTTTAATCAAACATTTGCACAGTTCTGAGAATATGATGTTATAAGAGAATAATAATTTTGTTTACTTACGATTTAACTCTACAAAGGACAAGTTTGTTCTGATGTGTTTCTGCAATCCTACTAAAATAGTTTCAAAAAAATTGTCTACTTGTAAGGTTCAAACAATAACCATACAGCAGTTATTACTCGGTAATTAGAGTAAAATTATAATATTTTAATATACTGTATTATTCATTATTATGCTTGTGTGTGAACGATTATAATATATATATATAAATATATATATATATATACATATATATATATGTATAAATATTTATTCATTGTTATAATATGTACATATTATTTTTCATTGTATAACCTTGTGTTATTTACATTGGGAATAAATTGAATTGTAGCATTGTATGATGTTACCAACAGTGCGTAATTAATATCTCATATTAAAATTCAACGTAAGGCTAGTGACTATGGTAGACAATTAATAATTAAGTTTTATAAAAAAATTAGCTATTGGTAAAATCATAAATTATTCCTAAATGACACGGTGTCTATCACTAAAAAAATTAATAAATATATAATTCGAGGCATGTTGTTGGGTTGCCAAATGCGGGTTCTCATCGACCTTTTCATATATCTCTCAAAATATCTCAAGTGTTTAACATCTAATTTGACACTGGGCACTAGTGTACTATAGTGTAAATAATAAATTTCCATCTGGCATCTGGATATACAACAAGAAGTCCGTAGAATGGGGTTAATTTTTTAAATTTTATAACATACAATATTTGCATAAAGATTAAACTTTTATAAATTTGGAAAAAATGGTTGTATCTAAAAAATAGCCCGTTGATAGCGATTTCTTCAACAACTATTGGGTGCAATCCGAATTAAATGTATTTTATATTCACAAACATGTTGAATTTCTGTTACAACGGGCACTGAACGGTTAAGATTCAGTTATCCATTTATTAAACGGCTTTGTTTGGTAGCTGAGTAAAAACAATTGACGAATGCAGTACATCATTAAAAAAACATGAATAATATTGGTTGAGTAAGTTAAACTAGAAATTATTACTATTTGTATTATAATAATGTTATCGTACAAGGTCGAGTGTCGATCAATATTATTTCGATATCAGACTTCATACAGCTTGTACCAAAAAGTGAATTTATTGAGGTTGTTTCCAAACGACAACAATCGATCGGATTGCAATCAAATAGGTATTTCGAATCGTTTTTAATAATTATACGCAGTACAGCCTTGGCTTACTAAAAGTTACAAAAAACAAAATCGAGCCTACCGTGGAACGGGCAAATCAAGTGGTTTTAGTTACTGGAGCAGCGTCTAGAACCGGTTAGTTCTTACTTCAAAAAAATGTTAAGGTATATATAAATTCACTTCTGATAGTAGTATTACAACAAATTTGTCACGCCCATAAAAAAAAAAGCAATTTATGTTGTGGACAAATATAAAAAATTTTGTTTATAATTTGTCTTATTTTTAGATTGATGAAAATTGTAAATTTCCCCAAAGTTAGGGCGTCGATGGAACATTTGTTGACGCCCATTTTTCCACGTTGTAACTTAACGATCAAAGTGTCTGTTGTTTCTGCTCTATAGACGTTGAAAAGATCATCCGACTTGGTGCACACTGATCGATATCTTAATGCGTTGTTAGTAGAATTTTTTTTATAAAATAAATACCGAGTGAGTTAATAATACAATGTATACTTGTTTTCAGCATGACTTTAATACTGATCTAGCAGCAAACGTAGTGGGGACTAAGTAACTTGTTATTATATGAAAAGGGTTAAGTTCGTTTAATTAAATATCTTTTTGTTGGTTGAACAATTGTTATTAACAAATTTTTAAAAGTATAACGCATCAGAATTAAAAAAATACTTTTTATGTATTTTTTAGGTAAACGGTTTTTTTTTTCATACGAATTACCTACATTTTAAACAAAACTCCTTCATAAATGATTATATATAATTATTTTTAATAATAATTAAATATTCTTACATAATTCGACTTATCTATTATAAATTATTATTTTTAGTGAATACTAGAAAATAATGTTATAATAATATGTATAAAACTGAATGTTTTGACTTTCGTTGCTAGTTCAAAATACCCAAATATTTTTTTTTTTTATTATTAAAGAGTATTTACAATCTATGCTGCAAGGCACAATAAGCAAATAGTTACATTGTTATATATACAGAGAGAGGGGAAAAAAAATAAACAAATAGAAACGGTGATTTGGTATGAGGAGGGAGGCTATCCAGTGATAGAACCCAACGTGATTTTTGTTCTAATTATTTTTAATTAGATTAATTTGAATTATTGTATTAATAGATCTCGACACCAATGTCTTCGGAGTCGGCGAGGTGGATTTCCGGGGAGTGAATTAGAAGCAAGTTGAGATATTAAAGGGTTAGAATGAGTGTGTAATTTAGAATGAAATTTTGTGTAGTGTTTTATGGCTAAATGGTTTATTGGTTCTATTTTAAAGTCATTTTGGAGTGTGCAGTTTGATACATACCATGGGGCGGAAGAGATAATACGTAGAGTGATAGATTGGAAAGCTTGTAAGGTACGAAGTTTGGATGGTTTTGCACATCCCCAAATTTGGATTGCATATGCCCAAATAGGCCTTAATAGGGATTTGTATATAATAATTTTAGTGTGGAAAGGTAATTTTGATCTGAGGATTGGACGTAGTAAATGGAGTCTGCTGTTGAGAATTTTTCTTTTGGATTTAATGTGGGAGCCCCAAGTTAATCGTTTGTCGAGTGTGACACCAAGATATTTGACTTCCGAGGATATTGGAATAAGTATTCCTTGGAATTGGGGAGGGGGTGGAACAGATTTTTTTAGTGTGAAGGGAACGTACACAGATTTATCTGGATTAATTTTAATTCTCCAATTAGATGACCAGAAATCAATTAGATTTAAGTGAGTTTGAAGGAAATTGGAAGTAACTTCTGGATCATTTCCTGGGGAGAGTATTGCAGTGTCATCTGCATAAGTATCCATAATAGTATTTGGTGTTTTTGGAATGTCAGCCGTAAAAACATTAAATAGATCAGGGGAGAGGTCACTGCCCTGGGGCACTCCTGCTTTAATTTGGTGGTATGGTGAAAAGGAATTACCATATCTGACTCTATAACTTCTATTTTCTAAATAAGAACGAATTATTAAGTAATATGGGGCAGGTAGAAACAATTTGAGTTTGAAGAGTAGGCCTTCATGCCATACACGGTCAAAGGCCTGGGCCACATCCAAAAATACCCCTGGACAATATTGTTTTTTTTCAAAAGAAGAACAAATTTGATCTGTTAGTCTGTGAATTTGGTGAACAGTCGAGTGATTGGATCTAAAGCCAAATTGGGAATTAGGAATTATGTTGTGGGCATGTAATATTGGTCTTATCCTTATGAGTATAATTTTCTCAAACAATTTGGCGAGAGTTGGGAGTAAGCTGATAGGTCTATAGGAAGTAATCTCATTTTTTGATTTGTTGGGTTTGGGGATAACAATTATTGTGGATATTTTCCATATTAATGGAAAATAAGAAATTCGCAGCATGGAATTAAAAATATAAGTTATTAGAACAATTGTTTTTTTTGGCAAATTTTTGAGAATTTTGTTAGTTATGAGGTCATGTCCTGGTGATTTCCCTTTTTTTAATTTATTTATTAAAAATTTGATTTCACTTGGTGAGGTATGTTTTGCAGGTAATGACATTGGAAGAGGACTATTGACAAAAATATTAACCTTTTCTAAGTGTTCGTGGTTGGGAAATACGTCAGTATGTGGTTTGAAAATGTTGGAAAAATGCTCTCCGAAAAGGTTGGCTTTTTCTTTGTCAGAGATGGCCAAGGATCCATTTGGGCCAATTATAGGTGGAAGTTGTTGTTTTATGTTAAGTAAGCTTTTGGTAGTTTTCCAGAGTGAGCCATCTTTTGAGTTTAAGGACTGGTATTTTCTTTCGAAGTACTCAGTTTTGTGTTTTATTATTAATTTTCTAATAGTGTTCGTTAAGTGATTAAATATTTGTTTGTCGGAAGGATATCGATATTTCTGCCATCTGGAGCGTGCACGTCTTTTATCGGAAATCAACGTTTTAATATATAAAGGCAAAGTATGATTATTTGATTGATGTTTACTGGTTGGATATGACGCATTGTGGACGGCAGATTGTACAGAAGTTACGAGGTCTTGGGCAAAGTTTTCTATATCTATTTTTGATTTAAGGGAGATATTTAGATTAGTAGTGTTTTGCATAATTTCAGAGAATTCTTTCCAATTTACTGGGCCTTGCAATAAAGAAGGATGTATAAGATTAAGTTCTGGACTTTCATTTAATTTTAGAAGGACAGGAGTGTGGTCTGAGCTAAGGTCATTTAGGTTATTAATAGAGAATTTCATAGTTCTTGGTAGTGTTGAAAGAAAGAAATCTAATATATCAGGGTGTCTATTTTCGTGTTGGGGCCAGTAGGTAGGACCATTTGGCGATATGGATGTGTAATTGTTGTTGTTAATGATTTTTTGGAGTATTTTTCCTCTTGAGTTGTCGGATATGCAACCCCATTGGGAGTGTTTGGCATTAAAATCGCCCCCAGCCAAGAAGTTTGGCCCTAGGGATTTTAAAAAATCTTTTAGTTGTGTCGAAGTAATAGCAGGATGAGGGGGAAGGTAAACTGAAGATATTTTGATCGGTGTGTGATTTAATGTTATTTGGATATTAGTTGCCTGTATAGTAGGGGTTTGGTTACCCAAATTATAAATATTAAAAATGATCATTTTTCAATTATCATTTTAATATCATACAAAAATCGGGTATGACCTTAGCTTGGCCAATGCTGAATAATTTTTTTAATTATCATTTCAATATCATAATTTTTCAGTTTTTACAATGTGTTAATTATGTAATATTATTAAAAAAAAATTGAGCATGACCTTAGCTTGGCTGATGTCGAAATAATTTTTAATTATCATTTCAATATCATAATTAATTCAGTTTTAACAATATGTTAATTATGTAAAATTCCTGTAATATAAAACATAACATCTTAAAAATGGTTTTGCTATTATCTGGAAACTAAGTTGGAATTTTATTTGTGGTGTTTGAAGGTATTTATCAACAATATTTCAACAATACCTAATGCATCTTATATGTATGTTTCAGTTGATGACACATTTTTGGATAGATTGGCTGAACACACCCGTTCTTGATGAAATATGTTTTATAATTTCTGGATTTTTTGTGTACATTTCTGTAACTAATCGATTGAATAAAAAAAGAGAACTCAATCTTAATTATATTTTGGCACGACGGTGTTTGAAAGTCAAACATATTCATTCACATCGAAATAAAAAAGAACAATACGTTTTGTTTTATAAAATACCTAAAAAAATTGATTCAGTAATAATTGCTCATGAACAACCTAACTGCTGTTGGAAACATTTGTCCAATTATTATTTACCAGATTCTGCCAGTATTCATCTTGTTATTAATATGTTGTTTACCTCACATAGCGGATGGTCCATTTTGGTAGTTTTTCACAATTTTGACATATATTTTTGCTTTTCACCAATATTTTCTTAGGAATTGGCGAAAAAAGATTTTGTTGTTTCCTGATACCTACGTCGATACTTAAGGAGAAATATAGTAATGAAACAAGGTATATTACTAACAAAACTGGGTCCCACAACTTGTGTATCAAGTTAATTGAAATATTTCGATTTTTGTTTTTATATTTAGTCGTAACAATTTGTTTAAAACAATAAAAAATAAATTAAATAAAAGTTTGGTATACAAAATACACTAACGCGTGTGGTTAAAGGTTAAGTACGTTTCAGGGGAAAAAAAATTCTAGATAAAAATGTTTTGTTTTTAAATCTATAATCTCTACTTCTAAAACAAAAAAAATGTATAGCATGAAAACATGTTCTACATAGATTTTTAGTTTAAATGACATTATTATTCATTGAACAATTATGCAGCCCCTAAATAAATATTATTTTCTATTATGTCGTTGTTTAACGGTTCAACGAAAAAAAAAATTACTTTTAAGATTTCAAACAATTCTTTACATCTTTTAAGACATTCAATTATTTTTATTATTTATTTATTTATTCAATTTGAATATAATTTTTTTTTCTAATAACTTTACTAGCATGCGCCATTGGAGAAAGTAATATACAGTGTGTGTTAAGAAGATTTTATAACTTGTGCAAATGAGTATTTGATATGGGCTCAGATTTACGGTACACATTATGCTCATAACAACGCGTATTTCATTAATGTAATAATTTGATAATCTAGGAAATTTTTACCACAGAATAGATCAAATTTAGTTTTTTCTAGGTTTTACTCTCCTGTAATATTAATATTCGTTACTAAAATTGAGCATGACCTTAGCTTAGGCATATGCGCGACATAATTTTTTAAAGTTATCTTCAATATCATAATTTTTTCAGTTTGCACAACGTGTTAATTGTCGCTTAAGATGCGAAACCTTGAGTATGCTCATTTGCTTGGCTGATATCGAATCGGCTACACTGTTTTAATTATCAATTTCAATATGATATCGTTTGGTGGGCTCAGTTTTCACGGTAACTGTCAATAATTATCGTAATATTCTTAAATGAAACTGAGCATTTTGACCTTAGCTTAGATTAAATTTAATTTTTTACTCTCCTGTAAAGTTGAATAAAAAAATTAGATAAAAGTGTTACATGTTAAGCGACGAATCATATCAGGTATCAAATTGAATGGTAATTAAATGGGGTTTCCCTGAACTACTGTGCAGTGCTAAATAATTAATATAAATTATTTGGTCGTTACCGGCAACATCATTTCCCTTCGACCAGAAGACTTAATGCAAGCGCAAAATTTAATTCTATTGACTTTTGTCCCAAACGATTAAAGTTATTGCGGAATTCTTGGAGAAATTCCATTATCATTTCACGGCTAAAATCTTCGTTTATGTCAACACTGACCCAAGCGCTTCCAGTTGAATTACGCCCGCTCAACTCCACCAGAATGTCTTTGACTCTTACCGACAACCTAGCTATAATGCCGTGGAAATTCTTCGAGTGTTCGCGCATTGCCCATTCGAACTCTGCGACTACATCGAGGAAAAATGGGTCGGTGTATTTCATGAATTCGCTAACCAAATCAAATGTCTTCGTTGTCTCCGTGTGGATGTCATCCGAGTGGTCGGCATTCATTTTAGGCATTTCTCTGTTAAATATCACCAACAGTACCCACACGAAGGTGTACGACCTCACGGTCATAATTTGTCTTACCAACTCGTGGTAGCCGAGGTGTCCGAACGGTTTGGATATCCATTGGCGGTCTACGAGATATTCCTTGGTGTTTTTCACTTGGACCGCATACCGTTTTTGCGCTGGCCCCCATTCCACTGACGATCCGGTTATTTTGCCAAACAGCAAGTCGTGTTCGTGCCACAACGGTTTCAGGTACAAACCGTCGACGGTCACGGACTCTATTGCCGGACGACCATCCACGGGAATGTAAAAGAATGCACGGTCGCGCAGCGTTCGAAAGATGTCAATTGGCACGTTTAAATTGACCGACGCCAAATCCGACTCCGTCTTATTCGTGGGAAAGTATTTGTTACGGTTGCAGTGTTGCAGAATATTTGTAATGCCGCTTTGCAGTTCGTCATCTCCGAACGGAGAAATGAAAGAGTCGTGGCTCTCGTATTCGATGATCGCGAGGATTTTAAAAAAATAACTCCAAAACCATTTGCCCGCTTTGCCTCTGGCTTTTTGAAACATCAAGATCATAAGACTTGCTTCTTGTTTCAATACTTTTAGTTCCTTAATGAACTGTGCATTTTGTGTAGACTTTCCGCGTCGTAACGATTCCAGAAAGTCCGCCAAACACACCAGTTTCCTCTTCACGATTAAAGAGCAAGTACATTTGATGTCTTCGATGTTCGTGTTGAACTTGTCCAACGCCTCGTCGCGGCCTTTGATGTCTTTGTAAGTCTTGACAGGAGTCCTCAGAATTGAACGTTCCTTGTCACTAATTTCAATTTTCGCTCGTTGTAGGTTCCGAGATCGTTCACCACGTTAATGTATCTTTTAGAGAACGTATGATCGACGTAATATGATTGGTCAATCTATAAAAAATAATTATAATAATCATTATTTGTGTCTCATATAAAACCGACCACTCCGTATACAGATTTCTTTTAGGTAACTAAAGATTTTTTAAATCAGGAGTGTCTGTGCACAACAACCATCGCCTAAACGTTTGAAAGCCTCTGTCTCTTTCAGATAGTTGTTTAAATGTAAAAGTACAATATCATTATGAAACGTCACAATAGCGTAAACACAGTTTTAAGCAAACACAGACGAATGGTTGAATTATGGCGATGGTAAATCAGACCTACGTTAGGTATAGTTTTTCAGCTCTTGGATTTTAAAAACAAAAAACTCTGCCTTTTTGCAGAACAGGGGAGTAGGTACGCAAGATTATGGGTCTGGTAACGATTAACGGTAAATAAAATGGTTAGCTAATGTTTTTTTAGAAACAACAAATTGAACTAAACCTTTTTATTATAGCAGCTGAAATTTAAAATTGAAGAATTAGCGAATTTTGGGCTTTTCCAAATTGTATGGGTGTAAAAAGTTTTATGCTGCTTACTTTTTTCGATATTTTATTCGTCACGAAGTTGACTGATAGTATGAAATAAAACGAACAAATAAGAATCCAATTGTGCGCTAACATTTTTCGAAAAAGTCTTAGTACATCGATGCAATAAGTCACAGTGCGCTTGGTTTGATTGACTTGGTTCTACGTATTTAGCGTTTTCACAACGAATCCGAAAATGCAGCACTTGTCGAAAACTTTACACACACAAATAATGGCGAAATTCATACGGCATTGAAAACAGTTTAGCTTACTTTTATTTGAACAACTTGTCATCCTGCCATTGGACGTATGTGTGTGGTGTGTGTTATATTCGTTCGTGCGATTCCCCTTGACTTTCGACGGCGACTATGCAGATTCGAATATTTCCCCATAAGTTTATCAGAATGTTTTTGCGGTTGTCTAGATAAAGCGTTTAATATTTGGCGGTGGATTTAACGTAGACATCTGAAATGCATGCACACAGTTTATTTATGTTGTTGAGTCAAGTCGACAAATGTCGAAATCTCCATCTCAATAATATTGTAAAAGTTAGGACTATTTTCTTCTGTTATCAAGTCAAACTTACCTCAAAAGCTTTAAACCTCGGTAAAATATTTTTTTTTTTTGGTTATGTTACCCTGACAACTTGTTTTCTTTTGGTTTTATCGTCATTTTATTTCTAGCAAAATAATGGCACTATTGTGAGTTTTAAAAAATGACATGCATGATTTTACGGTTCATTGCCATCTCTGTGTGCCATATTTTTAATGTTTTTGGTAGGTATTGAAATTTAAATAAATTAACAATCACGAGGGCAATGCCCCTTCGGCTTGGCATTGTAGAACTCTCCATAGAAATAAATATTTTACACTTAATACAGAGGACTTAACTTGGTTTTAGTTTTAGTTGCTTAGTGGGTGGGCCCAAGAAATGTCCATGCACTCAGACCTGTAGGTCCATTGTACACACCCTCTCACCGAAGTCCTATTTCACCTAGCCATTTTGTGCCTACGTTCTTCTCAGTTTAATAGCTTTGTGCGTTGAGTAGTCAAGAGTCCTTTGCAAATGAATACTTAACTTACAGAATAATCGAATACCAAACAATAATACATTTTAATAAAAACGATAAAATCATAAACTATTCAGAAATTTCGGTTGACACTTTTAACAACAATTAAACTTCCAGTTTAATCTCAATTAATCTATTAAATACTATGAGTTTAAATTATTGATATTACGGTTTGTATTTTATAATATATATATATATTTGTTTAAATTAGTTATAACTTTTAAATTTGTTAATTGCTAATATTTATTCATTTAAATTCGCTATCACTTTTAAGTCTATTAATTGCTATTTATTATAAGGTTTTATGAGCGTGCACCTTCCTCGAAGAAACGTGTACTATAATTGTTAATTTTTTGAATTTGTTGAATTTAAAATTTATGTATTTTAAGTCGATGCGCTTGACTGCATATTATGTGCTGATGAAATGTCTCTTGAGACCCAATTGCCTTATTCACTTCCTAAAGATGAAATTATAGGGTTTCATCAGATAACTCGCACTAAAACTTATGTTGCCGCCAAGTATGCATTAGTTTTACATCCTGGGCCATTGGAAAAAATACGAGTCTATTAATTAGCCGTCCAGGTGTTAAGTGAACACCTGTTTAGCCTACTCAGCTGACCTACTTAGCATTAATTGTATAAATAATATGGATAGAGTTTTCGGTATTTGCGATTCGTCCTAATTTAAATGAATATTTATGTAATGCACCTTATTAGCGTTTATGTCCAAATTTTTGTATTGTTTAATACAATTATTTATTAGATTTAGATTATTTTCATAGGCAATTTCCAAAGACAATTGCAACAAAGTACCGACAAATTATACATATAAAAAAAATCATTATTTTATTGTCTCAAGACGATGGCCGCGGCGTTTTTGGCCGATAAGTATCTCGCCCGTGTTAATGTTTTTTTCATTTACGAATATATATTAATATAGGGGGCGGTAAAAATTCAATTATACTCAACAATGATAACCCTCTGTTTTCCTCTGTTTTTATTATTATTATTATTATTATACAAAGCCATTAGCCATTCTTTTTGGGGAAAATAATAAGCCCGGGTTTAGGTATAATAATAATAATAATATTATTATCGTCTCATGCTCTTTCTAAACGGGGCACCTTGTGTTTTTGACGTCTCCGTTATTTTATTTTACTTTTTTTTTTTTTATTATTATTTATTACAACCCCCTACCCCTTGTTCCTCTTGTTCCTCTTTCTGGCCGGCATTTCCGCTCGGTTTTATTATTATTATACCGACGACGTGATTCGTATTTTTTTTTTCCACCGTCATATTCGCCTCCGCTATTATATATATATATATTACATTATAGTCGCCCCCGTATTATATTATATTACACGCAGAGCCGCTTTTTTTTTTTTTTCCACGCCGATTATCATCACTCTCCGCCGTCCGCCCTTCTTCTGCTGCACCCTCCTCCACCACTCGTCGCGCCACACATCCATTACATTACATTCGCCTTTTTCCCCCCAGGACCTTTATACACAGCACTGTGTACCGCCCCGCCCATTGACCAATCGTGATAGGGCGTATCGCCAAATGGGGGTGTTGTGCGGCCATTGTCGTATCGTCTTTTCTTTCTTTCTTCTGGCCTTTTCACCGGTTTTTCACGTCCAAAAGATTACCTACCACCGCCACCACCACTACTACAACAATAATCGTTAATAAAATAAAATTTTATATATATATGTAGGTAGGTACACCACCATAATACACCCCATTTATATGATACGGCTGCGCGTGCGGGCGGTATATTATACAAGTTCCATTATATTAAATAATAAATATATAAAACCCCCTGCACCCCCTCCTCACGTCCACCAACCGTCAGGCTTATTATGAATAAAATCATCGTTTTTTTTGTATTTTTTTTGTATTTTTCATCCCCCGAACAATTGAAAAAATAATTAATACAGACCTACATATTATTATTATTTTTGTCGCGTGTGTGTGTGTGTGTGTGTGTCATTCGCAGAGAAAACGCCGTTGTCTTCGTTGTATTATTATGCTAAATAATGTATTTTATATATATATAAAAAAAAATATGTACAACAAAAAAAAAAAATCCCAAAGGACGATTGTATTAAAAAATCATGACGCTTGATACGGTATAATTATTATTTTTTTTTTTTATACCATACCACAACACACGTCGCTATAATAATATATTATTGTACATGGAAACCGATATAATAATAATAATCGCTATGTTAAAGGCCGTTTTGCGCAGCACACGCCACTACGGTTTTTCTTGTGCAATTTATTTTGTTCGTCCATGGGTAAAGTATCTCTAAGTAAACATTAAAATTCGTAAACACCAGTTATGTCTGGTAAATAAGCCAGAAATTTAATAAAAAAATATAATATAATGATTGATATATGAAATTGTACTCCTATCCTGTTATTATTCTGTTATTTTCTATGAATGATTGTTGGTAATTTATCTTTTCTTATTATCAGTAGCGATTTTTCAGGTCTGCCGAGTTTAGGGTTAAACCAATCAATGATCAATGAAAAAAAACAATAGTAGGGAAAAAATTCAGTTTTGATACTCTTGCCCGATTGACCATAAATTCGGAATTAATCCACAGATTTTCTCTAATAGCGGCTCGTTTTCTCCAACCCCTTGTCAAAAATTAGTAACTAGCCACATGTGTGTGATTTAAATTTTTTCCGCGTTCATATTCTCCGAGCTCGCGGCTTTTAATTCAGTAAGAAAAATTAGACAAACGAAAAAATTGTTCACAAGAAAAAGATAGTGGCATCTACCCCGTATTTTTTGTTTATCATTTTGTAAACCAGTGTGTAATTGAGGCGCACAACGCTCAAACAGCTTAACCCACAATAAATCGAATTTCGTCTTTTTACGTTAAACATTTCAGAATACAATAATATTTCAAAATCAAATCGACCAAACCCTAAAAAAAAAAAAAAAGTGTTCCACTAAATGACAGAGGTTTATTTCGTTTGAATGACATTGGAAAAGTTTTAATGGGTTTTTTCTAATGGATTTCCGGGTCAATCTGTTTTGGAGCTGTGCGCCCCTCAATTATCAACAAGCTAAACGTGTTCGCTACCACTATAACACCACAGATTAAAATGAAAAAAACAGATGATGCACTTTGTCATTTTGCTGATAACTGAAACCCTCCTCAACTTAATGTGTGACCATTTTATCGAAATGAAATTATTGCATAAAACGTTTTATACTATGATATGTTATCAAATCATTTTTTTTTTTTTTACAATATATCGATGATAACAATCTATAAATTCAGTGATGCTCAGTTCTGAAACAATAATTTCTCTTAAAGAATTTTTTTTATTTTCTACCAGTGGTCACTCTGAGTTGAGGAAGGTTTTGGTCTGTTTAAATTTTTTAGCAATCACATTGCTCTAATCGGGAGTGGACTGGATCTGGTTTTATCTAATCTGCGATGGCACCGTGTGTTGCGGCTGAACCGTCGTCTGTGACCTCGGTTGGTCGTTACTATTGATTTGCAAATTTATCTGCGCCGGAGACTTTGCGGCATTGCTGCAGCCGTCTTTGACTAGCGTCCCACTGGCACTCTGGTTGGCGTTGTTGGTACCCTTGTTGGCCGCGCCACCGGATTGGTTGTTGTTGTTGTTGTTGTTGGTAGTGCCGCCACTGGGAATCGTAGTGTTGACGTCGCTCAGGTCCGGGTTGGGATTTTGCCGGGTGGGCAACGTTTGCTGGCGCGAACCCGTGCCGGCCGCGAGCAGTTCCCGCTCCTTGGTGTTCCTCCACTTCATCCTCCGGTTCTGGAACCATATCTTCACCTGCGAGTCCTTGAGCGCCAGCTTGTCGGCCAGTCTTTTCCTGTCGGGTTTGCTGATGTACTTCTGCAGCTGAAACCGCCGTTCCAGGCCTTTGCGCTGCTGATCCGAGAACACCGCGCGGCGCATCATGCCCCTCCTGGGTTTGCCGCGGGACGTGGGCGCGCCGATCCCGGCACCGCCGTTCAGATGGCCGGGATGCGGCACGGCGCCGTGGCCGTGATGCAAGTGGCCGCCGCCCTGTATGTGATGATGGTGTTGATGCGACTGATGGTGGACCGAGTGTATGTGGTGCAACGCCGCGGCCGTGGAATTCTGGATGTGTTGGTGCAGCGAGGGCGACTGGTGATGACCGCCGCCTCCGCCACCGCCGCCGCCACCGCCGTGGCTCTGCATGTGAGCGTGCAGGCTGAGTGCCCCGAGTACACCGTTCGTACCCCTGTTCCCGGCTCTGGCCACGGCCGCCGATCCCGCGGGTTGCGGTGGCGTTATCAGGGAATTCAAATGGGCCGCGGTCATCATGGACGCACCCCCGCCGTTCGCGGATCGACCAGCACTGTCCCCGTAAATGTTGGTGGCGGCATCTCCGGCGGTGACGGCCCAGGGGAATCCGCTGATCCTGCTGTTATGCATCAGCATGTCCTGGTGACGATAATGAACTTGGAATCCGTTGTTGGGGGCCGTCGGTTGTGGCGGTGTCGCGGTTCCTCTGCTATTTGCCGTTTGTCTCCCTGCAAAAACGACAACCATTAGCAAATTATTTACAAGATAATATTGTAGCGCCGCAACAACATGGATTCCTCTGATAGAGTAAACCACGCTTTGTTAATCAATAAACTGTAGGAAATTGGCTTTGCCTATCCCCTATTATCGTGGTTTATTTTTTTGCTAGGTCATCGAACCATACTTGTTCAATAAAACAATTTTATAAGCGTAATTTCTGGAGTTCCTCAAGGCGATCACCTCTCTCCTCTCCTATTTAATTTATTTATAAATGATGCTGTGTCCTCCATTACACACTCCAATCTCCAACATTCCATTATTTGCTGACGATGCAAAAATTTACAAATCTATTTCTTCCCTTGATGATATTAAACTCCTTCAAAGTGATTTAGCTGCATTTAACGAATGGTGCATTTCAAATGGCCTTTCAATTGAATATCGATAAAAGCCAAATTGTAACTTACTCCAAAAAGCACAATCCCTCTCATTTTAATTATCATATATGTGACATTAACTTGATTAAATATTTAGGGATTTTATTTGATTCTAAACTATTATTCAATGCTCATGTATCAGCGATAAAAAATAAAGCCTTAGCCGCATTTGGTATGATAAGAAGAAACTGCTCCGATTTTCATCATCCGCATTTCAAATGTCTATATACCTTACTAGTCCGTTCCTTATTAGAATACGCTCCATTTATTTGGGACCACAACAATGCAGGACATAATGATCAACTTTAACAAGGACAAAATAAAGTCCTCAGATTTATATATCATAAATGTAGTAATCAAAGAATATTGTAAAGTATGAACCACTACAAGTGTCGTACAGAGAAGAGTGAAAAATTCCGGATGGAAAAAGGCCACGTGGTCGCCCTCGGAAGTGGTGGACTGATGTTGTGGGAAAATATTTGTAAGATCTGGGAATGCGGATTAGGAGAGAGGTAAGTGGAATGATTTGGTTATGGTGGGAAAAATCTTGGAGAGTATTAAAAGTCGGAATATGAACAAATCAGTTGCAGCGTTTTAGAAGTGGTGACATGGCTAAGCAAGGTGAAACTCTTTTCACCACTGCTATTTATTATTGTGCTAGAGAAAATTATACGGAGCAAACAAAATTAATATATTCAATTTTTGCTGTTGGCTTGAATATAACTGGTAATGATAAAGAGAGTATAATTCAAAACACCTCATCTCTCATCATTGAAGAAAAATACATTGGGCTGCCTGTGAATGGTAATAAAACCAAAGTAATGGTACTATTACCAAACAGTTACCGTGACAATAATGTAGTAATTCAAGGACATACATTTGAAAAAGTTACCCAATTTACAGTAAATTTGTATGTAAATATCATTACAATATGTGTTTAAGTTTTGAGGTGAAACTTGCAAGGAATTTGCGGCCTACAACAAACCGAGCAATCTATGCTTCAAGCCAAACCAAATTAAACATATAAAGTATAATATACAGGGTAATCAATAATTGTAGTTTTACTTTTTGCCAACATTTATGTTATTTTTACAACGTTTATCTCTTTATTTTTAATTAAAAATGTTAATTAAGTATACCACACGTGACCATTTAAGTTTTAACAATTGACGGAGCTCTAGAAAAAAACATAAAAATAAAAAATTGTCCAATATTTTAAAACACCGTAAACTTACGTTGTTTTAAGAGAAAGTGAGTATCTACGTTGAAGTGATTACCCTGTTGGCAACATTTTCTGCTGCAATAATTGGCACAACTCAATTCAGTTGGACGATATTTTTGTGAAAAAAATGTCAAGTCGCTTTTTGGCTTTTTTGACATTATACGTTAAAACCGAAGAAATGTTTTTATTGTCTCCCGAAAAATCTATACTTTTGACCTTTGTTCTTATGTTCCTTCAATAGCTGCTAACGGTAGTGTTTAACATCGTATAGGTGTACACACCTATACGATTTCTTTCAAATGTGACTTAGTGAACGTTGTTCCGGTCTCCCCCACCCCCAAAAAAAAAAAATAATATTCCCAATGATTTTGACCGTGTTTTCTGGACCACCGTGCGGCGGCAGCATCTGCGACGCATCTGTTACTGATTTTTATTATTATCGTTTATCATTATTAAACGCGAAATCACACGTGTATAATATTATTAACTTGCGTCGCTCTCTGTCTCTTTCGATCTCGGTTGTGCGGCCTTTATTGTATTGTTATTATCATTATGCACCGGATACTGGCGCGTTCGTCTCCAATATGTCACCGCCGTGGCGAATGAATTTAATTATTCTTCAACGGCCCCCTTAACGCTAATCGGTCATGTTTGGAGTGTATATGACTGAAGAATAAGTCTGCGTATAATGTATATATTAATTTACCAAAGGCGAGGGGACCCCACAACGTTAGTAGTGCACAGCGTGCGTTTGACAGGACACATATATATATATACACATACATACATTATACACGGGGGAGAGAAAGAACGGCTAAACTGCTCTTCATCCGTTTATCCGCAACGTAAACAACATGGTTATATTATTTCTTATTTGTCTTGGTTTTTTTTTATATTTTTGTCACGTCAATCCCTTACACGTTTATTTGTACAAAACGACCACCGTTCGATCGAACATAAAAAAAAAACACTACTCATTTTCATACAGTTGTCAAGGAATAATATTGTAAATGTAAAATCTCTATAAAAAAATATTTTTTTATTATCTTATTTTCATAATATTATTTTATTTAGCACTTTTCCGCTCGTATATATTTTTTAAAACGTTATCAGCAGACAAAAAAATAATAAATAATAATACATATTTATTAAATTACTTATTTTATTGTTTTGTTAATAATACATTAATAAAACATTTTACAAAAGTATATTGTTCAATTAAACCGTACAATATTTACACGTTTTTTAAGAAAATAAGAACATAACTACAGCCATAAAAGTGATTGATTTATCTTAAGCGTGTAAGAAAATTTTGCAAGGTTCCTTTCAACACATTCATTATTAATGTGAGAAATGTAAAAGCGTTTGTACGACGTTTCAACTGAAATGCGTGTAATGATATTTATAAATATATATATATATTAATCGAAAACCGAATAATTATGGATAACAGCTAAATTAGTGGTGTTTAAAAAATTATAATCATTGGAAAATAGTTAGGTTAACAATAGCTGGAAAAAAGGTTACATGATCAGTATACAATTAATACTTTATAAGTGATATGATGTATTTATCAAAAATTGGACCTATTTACCATGGTAAACATTTATTTTACATTTTTTTTGTGATATGTTTATGACTATATTATACTAAATTATTTTTTAAGTTTAATTCTTTACCATTATAATTTAAAAAAACAAAAAAAAACCATACGAGTTTTAAAGTTATAACATTTACTGGTTATAATTTGTTATGCCTCCACACGTCAGTAAGTGGAAATTTGTCAGTAGTTAGAACTCATATGTGGATACATGACATATTGAACAAAGAAAAAATTCGGGACTACAATTTTTTAATTTTTATGTACTAGTTAAATCGTACGCAATCGGGTTCTACACAATTTTTTTTTTATTTTTCTAAAAGGTCGTCAATAAGACCATTTATTTATTTTTAGATAATTATGTAAAGAAAATATTTTATACCATATTAATATCGGGATTTTATTGATAAGATTGGCGTTTGGTAACTAGTGTGAAGATAGTTAAGCTTAGCTTTTTTAAAATAAATAATAATAATAATAATGAGACTAAAACCCCTTCTTTGTGTATTTAAATTGCACGCATTGAAATTGTATTTTTTACAATAAAATATAATAGGATATGTATTTTTTTTAAAATTATTATATTAACAGTCACGGACTAAACCGTTTTGACACAAAACTCATATCATTATCAACATGACTGTCGGTTATTATTTTCAAACCAATGTTTTTAGTGTTATACACAACAATAATGATCAATCTTATTATCAAAATTGCAAGTTAATTATTCGTGTGTTTTGTTTTTTGATATTTAGGTACATGTTTATTGTTTTAAAAAGTTATTGAAACTTGTATTACGATATAGAAATTTCGTTTTTGTTTCTTAAAGTCATAAGCTAAATATTTTTAAGTTGATGTATTAATTACATATACATTTATTACTAGATATTGATTTTTATAAAAAGATTCCGAATCAATGATACTTAAATACTTATAGTTATTATATTTTTTTATTTTGAATTATTTAAGTGTGATATTATTTGAAATATATTTTTTGTTTTTATAAGTATTAAAACCTAATCCTTTAGTTAAAGGGTTTTATTAAATTATATAATTAATTATTGTTCGTTAGGATTATGTGCCCATGTTGCTAAAATGTAGAGTTATTATTTTAAAATTGATATGATAATTACTACTATCGTTAATGAGTTAGTAAATCTAATTAATTTTATAAAAAATGTACAATTAGGTGATGTTAAATAACATCATGATTTGAGTGCTTTTATGGGTTCAATATGTATTGTTTTTGTATGCTAGGTCGGTATTACTAACGTGAAAAAAAATTCTCACTGGTATGACATTTGATTTATTTTGTTTTTCAAAAAAAAAGGTTTTGTCTAGTATTTTATTTGTGATTTTTCTGTCGAACGTTTGCCGAAATCGGCTCCCCCGAAACACACAGAACCTATTGACACGTATTATGACCATCTGGACGGAAGGACTTGGCTTTTGAGAACCAAAAACGTTCTGTAGGATATAACTCTACTAATCCAATAGCATATGTTTTTTTTTTTTTATTAGCCTCCCCTACTTTTTTTCGGTTCTTAGATCCGTCCCATGTCTCGGGAGGAGGGAATGTGGGGGAGGGGGGGTTGGACAAGACTCGAAATATATTATTATAATTTTTTTTTTTTTTTGTTTTGTACGGCAAGTGCGCGCAGTGCAGTGCAGAACTACACCCTTTTACAGCCCCGGCGGCAGCGGTGGTGCACGTGCCACGCGCTTGTGCAATTGACGCTCGTTCGGTTGCCTTTAACGGGCGCATCTCGCGCGTCAAAAACACACACCGCGGCGGCAGTACATTATACTTATCAATCTTATTATTAAATTTTCCACCCGGACCGAGCGCGCGCGCGATGACCATTAATTATACTATTATTTCATATATATATATGTATACATATATCGTGTAAGTCTGACGAATTTTCGTTGTTAGTGCGTAGATTAATCACGCAAACTTATGCCGCCGCTCTCTCGAACCGGTCGGTGTAATTAATAACGCGAAAGTTTTTGCGAAAAAGTTCCATCGAATCCGCGAACCGTCTAATCTGCGTGCAGGTCGTACATCGTCATAATTATTAACAGATCGTGTATTCGACGACGAACACTCCACCCACCGCGTGGTCGCGAACGGTAAAACGATTTTACGAAACAAGCGAAAAGGCCAAATGCGCAGTGTGAGCGGAATCGAAAAAATTACATTTTGAGGCGCTCAGATGCCAAACCGCGATTAACTGCACTTTTTTCGAAATTGCGAATAACACCACGGTCGGATTACGAAAGTGTACAATTTTCAGTGGCCAAGATAAATAACTCCGTGGTCGAATTTTTCACCACTAGAGTGCGCTAAGAAAATTGGCAATTGTGTACTTACATACATTGTTTCAAATAACTTTAACTGCCTGTCCCGAAAAATTTCATTTTATCGGTGTTAATCAGTTTGCCATCTGAGCGCTTCACTTATCAGTTGTAATATTATCACATTGCCGTATGAAATTTGAATATTTATCTAACGATCTGTATAGTTGACAAGCAGTATAATATACTGTGCAGTATTCAACGACTTATAGAAAAAGTGATATTTAATGTGGTCACACTGTTGCTCGTCTTCTTGATTACAGCTATTTTTTTTTTTATTGAGATTCTGCATATTACAATTTATCTCGACAATTACATAAAATTTAACAATAAATGAGTGGCTTAAAGATGTATACAAAATTAAAACAAAACTTAACGAAATTCATTAAATAGGAAAACCAGCCTCGATAATAAAGGAATTAATGTGTAGGATGGGAGGTTCGGAATTAAAATTGAGCATAGAATGGATATTAAAAGGAATGTTTAAAGTTCTAAAGAAATTAGCTAAACTATCGCGTTCAGGTGACAAAGAGGGACGATTAAAACGTATATGAAGAAATAGACTTCTCAACGTGAAGAGTACACATAGGGGAGTCGTTTAGATCTAATTTGTAGGCGTGGGAAAGTAACATACAATGACCGATGCGTAAACGATTAAAGCGTACGATCGTAGACCTAGGTAAGTTTAAATTCTCAAACCAGATTTTATTGAGAATATTAGGGACAATAACTTTGAATGTAGAAGCAAAGTTTGCAGGTAGGTTATTCCAATAAGAGGACCAAACAATTTACAACGTGACGTCGTAAGATGGGGTGAAATCAGACCAAGGGATTAAGGTGGAAGGAGGAATTGTTAAATTTGAAGAAGATTTGGCCAGACCATCCGCCAGGATTGGTACAATTGAAAAAGAATAATTTTAATACCAAGAGTTATTGGAGAAAGACGGGAATTAAAAGAGTTAGATTTAAGAGATAAAATACAGGACAAAGAGTCAGAAGCAATTAAGTACTTGTTTGGGGGCAAAAAGGAGATCAATATGAGAGCTTTTTAGAATGGCGAAACATTCAGCTGTAAAGGAAGAGGCGGAGGAAGGAAGGTTACCGGTAAATAAAATATGTAACTTGGGAATGAAAAAAGAATAGCCGGTAGATAGCGGGGAGACAGAGCCGTCGGTGTAGATGGTAATACAATTTGAGAGAACTGAATCCAGAAATTCGGAGAAAAGATAATTAACTACATTAGGATAGGTGGATTTGAGGTCCACTAGGGAGGAATATAGCATGAAATTATGAATGTGAATTTGGGGAACATAAAGAAGAGAATCGTATGTATGTTCGTAGAGAGGGTGTTTATTGAAATTTAAGATGTATTGTTGGAAAGAAGAAATGGAGTTTGCAGTCAAAGAAAGAACAGGAAGTGATAATTTCAGCTCTATATTATAATATTGTTTTTCTTTGTAAATACCTGACGCGTTTTGCATAGATGCCGGCGACGGGGGTGTGGTACAGCACGAGGTATCGCTGCCGGGTTGCCTTTCGTTGGTTTTCTCCTTAACGCCGTTTGCGTTGGCGGCCGCGGCCACAGCAATAGCCAACAGAGCCGAACTGCTGTGGTTTACCCGAACAGTTTGCTGCTGCTGCTGCTGCTGCTGTTGCTGCTGTTGTTGGTTAGGTCTCCTCGCGATGGGTTTGGCTATGATCGCAGACGCCGGTGTCGTTTCGGGTGTCGCGTGGTAATGTTGGTAGTACTGCAGGGCACCGTCGATGCCTAGATATAACCAGAAAATATAACAGTTAATTATTAAATAAAAAGCAACAAGTTTGGGGGGGAAAAAAACAATCTAAACCAGCGTAGTTTGAAACCAAGACGTACAGTATAATTCAGTACCGGAAGATGTTATAACAAAGTCGGGTGAAAGCGGTAATTACTAAACCTAAAAGTGATATCATCACAATCAAACGCCTCGATGCGAATCTGTGAATAGTAAAAAATCCAGCACGGTATAAACCAGTACAGTCAAAATCGAGCACAATCCAAACCAGCACAGTAATAAATTACTAATATTAGACCGTATCGTTAATAATTTCAAGTTAACAAACCTAGTACAGTGGGGTTGGGGCATAGTGGAAACGGGGAGGTCACCGGTCTACAGGAAATTATTATAACTGAAAGTGATAAAATCACTTTTTAATAAACGCTTCGACGCGAATCAGTGGATAGTAATTGACCGAAAGTGATAAATTACGGTAAATGAGTAATTTTTCCCTTATTTTTGACTATAATAAAAACCATAATAATTTATAGTTTATATTTAAATTATTCTTGTATTTCGGCCGACATTTGAAATTGACCTTTTTTGATTTTTTGAATTCACACAAGCATATTGTATACATAATAATGCAATAGAGCACAATATACAGCATGGCAAAATTGTATTAGAAAAGGTGTGGATCAAACCGGCAATGGAAAAACTGCGTTTAAGTTTATGAACGAGTGCTGCGAGTGTAAATAAGGTCAAGTTATAATTCTTGTCAAATGTATATTTCTATAAATACCGCGATGCAAGAAGAATGACCATATCTGTTGAGCGAATTATGTTTATTTTTTTGTTCAAGCGAAATTTAAACGAAGGTCGTCGTTGTATTTCTGTAAGCATTTCGAGATGACACAGTTTTAAATCTGGTCGAGCTGTTGACGAATAAAATTTTATATGTTTACAACAGCTATTGGAATTACAACGACGACACTGCAAATTTCTCTGAAAACACTTCAACTCATCCTTTAATAACACTTATCATTCTGTTTTCAACAAGACTGTAATCAATAACAGTTATTATAAAGTCGCGGTACGTTTAAAATTTAACAAGTTTGAAACATGGACGAGATACTCTACAAAATTATATTGGAAAATAAAAAATATGTCATTGCTTCAAAATTACTACATTACTTTCGAAAGTACCTACTACGTTACTGTTTGTTAGCAGTGAAAACATAATTATTTATTTTATATTGAAATTAATTATTTTTATTTAATATGCGTTGTAATATTGAGTTATTCTACTAACTGAAAAACTAAAGACCATTTTTTTTAAAACTAATATTACATACATACAGGGTGATTCATTAAAGATAAAACGCGCACATTCTCTTCAAATAATTGCAATTTTGTAGTTCTACTTTTCGCAGTTCTTTCTTTACAACTGTGTGCAAAAACAAATAGTACTACACTCCAAGTTCTCTTCCATCCACTAGTTGTTCTTAATTTAACTAATTAGTTGAGTATATAGGTTATCATTTAAGATGCATACATACATTCAAATGTATATACACATATATTATTTTACTGTTTTTGCATTATTTTGATTGTACTGAACTTTACCAGTACTTTTTGCTCTTTAGGGCTTTTGTAGTATAAATAAATAGAGATTCAGATAGAGTTGTAAAAAATACTAAAAAAAAAAAAATGGTAAATCTTTCAACACTGTTAAATACCATAAACTGAATAGCGTCTCCAAAAAGGAAAACTGCACAATGGAAATTATTTCGATAGGAAACGGTTGGCCTTGTCGTTAAATTCATAGCCTTAACTTAATATACATTTTTTTTTGTCTACGCAGAATTAAAAACCACCATACGAACAACACGTTGAAAACCGTGCAAGCACAGTAAACATAAATATTTTAGCCGAATCCCTTTTTGTGAACGCGTGCCAGAGAATTTGTATAATAATAATATTAGCCGGAGTACGCATAATGGGTAAAACATGCAATTCGTCGGCGTTCTAATATTACACTCCAGTGTTGTTTCCGAAAATTCTCAGACAGTATAGTTTTGTATATATATATATATATATATATATATACACATACATATTATATTTGTACAGGCTTTAATCGTTCGGGGAACAAACGTTTGACTCCATTGCCGTTGTCGTTGACCGCACAAATTGTAATTCTATACACTTGTATTTATCGCCATTAGCCGTGGTAATAACAGTGTAGTAATAATATGTAACGATACCGCTCTGCGGTAGCTTAAGTAGTATCTTGTTACCATACATACAGTATGAAACGCCTTTATTTGCCTCTGCTTTTAAGTGCCCAACAATCGTATAATAAGTTATCCGTTTTGGCCTCACCCACCCCGACCCGAGCACAGTCCTGCGAGTGACGTATCGTAAATCTTCCCCTTTCACATTCATCCCCTATCCTCGAGCTCCCTGCCCCTCGGTTCACCCTGTCCTTTCACACGCCACCGGGCCGCCTCCGTTCGCTATAATATTGTTATTATTATTATTATTATTATTATCGTTATACGCTATTATACAGTACCTATCTGTTTTTTTTTTTTATTATTATTATTGCCTGCGCCTTTTATAATACGTTGGTACAAAAAAAAAAGCTATCGTTGAAAACGCACGCCAAGTACAAAACTAAGATGTTTTACCTAACTCTTCAGTTGCAAGAAAATGTCTCTGAAAATATGAATATTTTGCGAATTTTTTTCCCCCTATAGTTGTAAGTAAATAGTTTACTACATTTTTCAAAACTTAGACGGTTTTTATCTTCATCCCTTTTGTCTACTTTTAGTTACACATTTTACTACATTTTTCAATGTTTTTATCGCCAATCCTTAAAAGCTGAAAAAAGGGGTAATTTTTTTTTTTTTAATAGCAATATATGTTTTTAATTACGTACACTTGTAAACGAAAAATCAAAAAAATATGTTAGCGTTTGAATTTCGAATTTTCATGAATTTGTTCATTTGTTATGACTTTAGAAAGATTTGATTTTTTTTACTGTATTTCTTAATATTTTCAATCGTTACTACAAAGACGAGTAGTTTCATTACAACATATGAAAATAATTTGACGTGTTACCGTACTCTGTATCAGATATAATAAATAATCTGTAGATAAGAACCGTTTATCAATAATTTTTTCAAAATATTTTTATAGTGACTTCCTAATTGTTAGAATTTTATCGCCAATTGGACAATGCGAACAGTATTATGAATTTTATGTGCTACCGGGTTTGGAGTCTTTTCCAACATTTCCACTGTTTTCGGCCGAGCGAGCTATCTGTTTTCATATTATTATAGTCTGTGGTATTGTTTTTACCATTTGTTTTTATTTTTGTGTCTGCACAACGATAATAGCTTCTAAAATGCTGAACCGGTTTCTTCGTGTAGCAATTCTATAGATCAGAAATCATACCTGAAGGGTTTTTTATTGGGACCAAAATTAAAAAAAAAAATCACCCTTCGCCTTCAAAAAAGTCGAATTAGTTCCGAATGTGTAAGGAAATATTCTTTAAACCTCGTAGTACTACCGTTAAACGTTGACATTTTTGTATTATTTCGCTTTTTTAGGTAAAGTTTTAGGGATTAAGGTCTGACAGTTATAGGCGGACGATCGACTCTAATCGTATCTTAAATACTAACACTACGTTTTTAAGCAAATTATTGTCATTGAGTACAAAGACTTTTATCGATATTTGTATTTCTATCATACCGGTACCATAGCACCGAAGCGTTTATTTGAAAGTGATTTGATCACTTTCAGTTGTAATAACTCATATTATAGACTTGTGACCTATATCGCCCCAGTATGATTTGTCGCCACTATGCCCTGACCCCAGTGTTCTGGCTTTTTTTTAACAAGGTATAAGATATTATACATTTGGGATGAGCAATTTAATGTATTTTAGCAGTGTCAGATTTGTCTTAGGTCCGTTTGAGGTTAGATTTCGATTAGTTAGGTTGGATTTGGTTTGGTTAGGCTCCAACTATTGATGGACAAATTCTTAATTTAAATAGAAATTTTTAGTTACAGAAAAGGACGTATTAAAGACAGAATAAAGCATAATGTGCTTTGTTTTGCACACTCCACGTGAAGGGCAAAGATGGTAAAGCAGGGAGGTAGGGGGAGTCAATGTGAGCTTATCGAGAGAAGTGATAAAATACTGAGAAATAAGTGATAAGAGATAAGTGTTACTGTACTACAATGAACCGCAAAACCATGTCAATGATTCAATGTTTTACCGTGGAGCGATTTATAAAAAAACGATTTATAGTCGTTTTTGGACTAAGAAGGTTCAATTGAATGAGAACAAATGATAATAATCTTACCTTGTGGCGAAGCAGCGGCCGCCGCGGCAGCCGCTGCGGTTATCCTCAAGAAGGCGGCCGAAGCTAAGTGCTGCTGAGGCGGCGGTGGTACATAACTTCCCGTGCTGCTAGAATTACTCGCACTGCTACTGCTCCTGCAGTCACCCAAAATGGCGTTCACGCTGAAAGTGATCTTCCTTTCTTCTTGTCCGTGTCGAGTGCTCGAACAGTGTTGTTCCATTACCGTTTCGTCTATCAACACATGTATCAATAGCAATAATATTAATACATGTTGGTCCGTTTATCGCAATACACTAAAATGATCAACAAACAACTACTTTGTAGCTCTCCTCTAGGAGACATTTTAGATAATGTTATTGTTGTTATACGTTAGACAACGTGTAATATTTTTTAAGTTGTTATTTTTTTTTATAATTTTATTGTTATTAGTTAGCACGAATTTGGTAAATTTTCAAACAATATAGTTTCAGCCACGAAACAAGTGCAGTCAAGCGGTGCATCGATAACATTACCGGCAACCTCATCCCCAGCAGTTTATACTTTTAAATGACTCAAGAAGTAGGATTTATCCATAACTGATTTCATACCCACCGTGTGTATTACATAATTCTGCTGTCCATAGGTAAATCTAATGCAAGGTGATTGGTAGGATCGGCCTGCCAGGGCGGGGCTAGTTAACACAATACGTGGAGTTTGCTGTGGAAAATACTACTATAAAGTTGCAGGTATATTTTCAAACAGTAAACAAACCCATCTATTTCATGTAAGGTCTATGAGCTTAAAATTATTAAAAATGGTAACATTTATATTTAATGAACTTTTTAAATGAAGAACGATTTGCTGAAAGTGTTGACTGGTCGATAACCAGTTTTGTATAATTACTTTTAGATCTACTAAAGTTTAACATTCAGAATTGGTGGTAAAAACAATACTACTCTCCACCCTCGTTTCCGTCCTAAATTTTTCACTTTAATACATCAATATGTATTTAATACTTAAGTAGTGTTTTCATTTATTCTTTTTCAAACTTTTATTAGTTATTAGTTATTCCAAATTTTGTAGGTATATTTTCAAACACTATACAAACCTTATGTGACAACAACCTAACGAACTTATTAAATGGTAATGTTTATTTTTAATTTACTTTTTAAATTAAGAATGATTCGCTGAAAGTGTTGACCGGTCCATAATAACGTTTTGTATAATTTATTACTGATGTTTAAAATTTAGAATTGGTGTGTAGGATGCGCGAGTGTAATGGGGGCAAATAAAAATAATACTACAGTCCCCTCCTACCGTCCTAAATTTTTAACTTTCAATTTATTAATAATAATGATATTTATTTATTTTTTAAAGATTTATCTATATATTTTATCCTTTTTTTTTTTAATTTCAAACATTTTACTAAACATTTTTACTGGTAGATACAGTTTCAAATCATTATTTTTAACTTTAAGCAATATAGTCCATATTGAAATCAGCATATTGACCACTTTATTTTTTATTGTTACTTATTTGTTAGCGCGTTATAAGCATTTGAAAAATGTACAATCTTAATTCCCAAAAAAAGTATCGCCTACAGATTGTAATGTATACACAACTTTAGAAGAGACCCAAGGGCAAAAATTACAATAAAATAAGTTAAGTACCTTAACTTACATAATAATAATAATAGCTTTTTAGTGGTTTATTGTGTATTGTGAGCGGTTATTTTTTAAGTATTTCAAAATAGGAATAGAAAAATTCCTTGTTGGAAGGATTCCAGACAAGATGGCTCTCAAATACCTTACTGCAGTTATAATTGGGTCATTCCATGCCAAACTATAACGAGTTATACATTTTATTAATTATGGTTTGATATTTTTTTTTTGCAATACCCTATTAATAAATAACCTACTAACAGTTTTATTTTGTTTTTCAATTTATATGGTTTTCAAGGGAAAACGAATATTTAAAAGCCTACTTTTCTTAGATTGATAATTTTAAAAAAATAGATAAATTGTTTGCCAACGATGGGACTATTTAAATGGTCAACAATTGCCGACACCGATTTTTAAAGAAATAAATTATTACTAAAACCTATTTAAACCTCAAAACTAAAGGAAATAATTGGAATATTATGATAAAAAGTGTTTAATATTACTAAAAAGGATCCATTATAACAAACATTTTATTTTGTGAATTATTCTCAGCTGAATTACTGAATTACCATTGAGTATAGAACCTAAAATATTTAGTTCAGGTTAAACTGTATAATCTCCCTAACAACAACTTTATCACTTACTATATATTATCTCCAATTTAAAGTATTAAATATCATTTACGCTATTATGAGGAGAAATTATAATTAATTTTTTTATAATATTAATTGATTTTACATTCCAAAATTTTAATGTAACTATGCTTATTAAGAAATTAAGCAAAACCTTTCTAAATAAGTGAAAATAACTAAATTTTTAAAAAAATTCAATATTAACATATATTTTTGTTTTTTTCTTCAAAATTAACGAAAAGTAAGTACAATTTAATCAAATTATTGTAGAATTTTTTGGAAGGAGTGACAGAGTCAATCAGGCCTTCCCTCTCATAAGATAATTTTTTTAAATCCACCAAAACCTAAAGTAAGTTCGTCAAATTATTTACAAATAAATGCACTATAATGGCATAGGTAAGTTGGAAAGGTAAAGTGAAGTTACTGTTGTACAGGGTGGTTTTGTTAAGTGATCCGCTTAATATCTTGTTGGGGTTAGTTATTAAATTGTTTTATTTTTTCATAGTGTTTTTGTACAATGTGATATCAAATAATCATACAATTTTATGTTCTTATCCCCTTCTATATCAAATAATTATGAAACTTGGTAACATAAGATACATTTTTGTTAACTATTTGAATTGAAAACGTTTTACTAAATAACTTTTGAATGGTCGATAACCAGTTTAGGGTGATTTTTTTTATCATGATTTTGGCATATATAAATGGTGTCAACAAAGTTTTATGTATTTAAATTTAAATACAAACATTTAATGTTCTGCTATTGCTTTTTATTTAAAGAGAATTGTCTATTGGGTTTAATTTTTCTTTGGGCAATTTTAATTTAACAAGAGTAACAACAGTACATAAAAGCAAAATTTGACTCCAAACTTTCTTTCAATGATCATGTACCTACATTTTATTAGGAATAAAGCACATTTTAACATTTTAGAAAGCCATTGCAAACAAACAGATTGATGATAATTAAAAACTCTAAAGCTAACATTTTTTTTTTAATATTTTGTCTACATGTTTGTGGAGTTGAAAACATATGTTCCTGTTTGAAAACAACAAAGTCCATACCTCTTTTACGTATGATGGATGAAGGTAAAAATTGTCTAAGTATTTAAATAAATAGTAATATATCAATATATGAACCATATACATCCATATTTTCCGAAAAAAGGAGCGTCTTACAGGAGACCCTAAGTACCTCCGAATCGCAAATAGATAATGTGTTTTGTAGTAGATTTATACCTATAATTATTAAAAAAAAATTTATAAGACACTAAACATGTTTTTTGAAAAAAATAACACAACACTTTCTATCAGTGTTGGAAGTAATCAATTACAACAATTTAATCGTGATTAAATTAATCATTAATCATCGAATAAAAAATTATTACATTAACTGTTATATTGTAATCATAAAATTATTAAAAATGTAATTTAGATTAATAATTTTAAAATTTCAAAAAATCAATTATTTTATCTGAACTATGTTGAAATGATATTTCAACAATATGCACATGAAATACAATTCAAATAGAATGTATTTCTGGAAAACGCTACCTAAATGCTTTCTTTGATGTCTTTATACTTGCTTACAATTATGATTAATGTAACCATGACTATAATATTACATGATTACAGTAATCATACCTACATGATTACTTTTCTGACTATGATTACATTAATCTAACACTATAATTACTGATTACAGTTATCATTAATCGTAAATGAGATTACAATTTGCCCAACACTGCTTTCCATGCGACGTTCCTGTCGACCTATATGTTATTGCATTTTATTGTCGTTACAGTTGTATGTATTTATTATACAGCTGTCCTTGTTAAATATTGAAATTTTTTAATTAAAAAACTGTACCAATTTTGAAAATGTTCATAATTTCCGAGAAAACGAGCGTCTCGTGTGAGAGATGGACCACCCACCCACCTTGTATTGCTGAGATACTTTATGTATATATTTTACGAAAAATACTCGAAACTGGAATTGATTCTCTTGGCAAAAAAACATTATCACGATAAACTCTCACCGTTTTGTTCGTCGGTACTGCTAGCCGTACTGCTGCTGGTCGTACTGGCCGTCCTTCTCCTGGGAACGGTCCTCTTCCTCCTTCTGGCTTTACCGCCGCCGCCGTCGTCGCCGTCGCCGTCGCCGCAGTGGTCTTGGTCTTTTCCCAAAGACTTGGGGCCGTCGGTTTCGATGCCGTCGCCATCGTCGTCGTTATTGTTGTTGCACGTTATCAATAGGTTGTGTATCAGAAACGACGTGGAAGACGTCCGGTACCGGTTCTCGTACTGTTGCAACTTGGTAGGCGGAACCGGGTTGTCCGTCGAGTTCTGATTGTCACCTCTCTGTTCGCCCAATATACGACCTCCTTGGTCATCTTCGACCGTTTGCACCGGTGACCCCGCCGGCGTGGACGCGATCAGGGTGGCCGGCAGCATGGCAGGATGGCCAACCGAACGGATCTAAAAAACCGAGTACAACACATCAATGGCATCGGGCGAATCTTCCGCGAACCGCTTAGACGTTATTCATTTTTTTTTCATTTTTTTTTTTTATTTAAAACAATATAATCAATTTACAATCTGTTGGACTAAAACGACGAGCGAATCTGATGAAAAAATCGTTTATAATGTAAACACACACACACGAATGATCTGAATATCATCACGGGGCTGTTCAACATTTTACTTGTAATAATTTAGAACAAAACGAAAAGCAGGACAAATGCTTGGCAAAAGGATTTTGATAGTCATTCTCGATACGCCATGGAGTCACACCGCTAAAGAGTGTCTTAGACTAAAATATAGGAACGCTTGAAGAGGACGACTTGCGGAAGGTTTGGCAAGAAATTAGGCATAGAAATTAGGACTTTGCGGTTAACACATAATGTGGATTTAAGAATCGGTCCAAGCAAAATAAAGTCGTTATTACAGTCGTTAAATACACACATATTAATCGTATTATAATAACTATCACACGGTAATATTATATAATCGCAAAATAATAGAACACACGGCGTGCCGCAATATCCTAATGATACCATCTGGTTATATTACGCCGCTACGCTTTATATTATTACAGCGATTGTAATTTAACTACATACACGTGAACCGTGGATCTAGGATAAGACACCTCTTAAAATAATTATTGCGATTCCATAGTGTTTCTGTTTGAAACCGAAATTTGTGTTGTTAGTACCTTTAAAAAAAGTTTCTATCCAAAATTGCTATTATTTCGCAAGAGGATACGGGGTGTCTTGTCCTTAAAAAAAAAAAAAATCGGTTCGCATAAATATAATTTATATATTTTCTTTTAGATTTCGCCACACTCACTTTTTTGTCGAATCGCACTTTGAATACGACGACGATGATGACGATGATGATGACCGCCGGTAATTGAATAATTTAATTTAAGTATACACTCCGCAAGACTCTCGGATCGCACGGGCCGCCGATTGGACAACAATACCCGTCGTCATAATGGCCGGCAATCGACGGTTGTTATTACCAATGTAATTATGATTGTTGTTAGCGTTGTAGTAACGTTGCGGATACCGTTATAAAGGCACGTCAACGACTCGGTGTCGTCGAGGAGTTCGTACCGTACTGAAGCCGCAAGGGACGTTTTGCCAGAGGGATGCTTGGAGTACACGCGACGGCGCTTAACGCCAAACTACCCACCCCGTCCGTTTGTCCGTCTCCGTCCAACCCTCATTGTTCCTCCCTTATCCTTTTGGGGTTCTTTTGTTTTTTTTTGTTTTTTTTTTTCCACCCCCAAAAGGGACTGTCAGCTGCAGCTACACACAACGGGCACTGCGATAATTTCCCGACGGCCATCGCGATGGGCGGAGCCGCACGTTTCGCCCTTAAACACACACACACATCTCTTTCCCTTAACCTTATCCTTACGTCTCATCCCGCCGCCCCCCCCCCTTGCCCTTTGTTTGTTTGCCGTGTTACGTCGTACACCGACAATACGGTTTATACGAACAAACGGTCAACAATAGTACTATTACTGTTATTACTGTTTGTCGGCACCGAATGCGAATATAAAACACATCTTCCGTACCTACCCCCCCGCCCCCCCCCCCATAAAAGGGTTATACCGGTTTCATGACGCAGACGTTGTTTCTGCGGACATAATAATATTATTATTGTCTTGACTAAAAAGTTTCAAACGAAATATCCGTTATTGTATTATTATTATATTTAACGACCGGCGGCAATAATTACTATCCGAGTTTAAAACATTATTAATGGGCGACTGTTAATATTCAAATGGCGACCCTACCGCAGTGTTTAAATACTTATTATTATATAAAGTTTAACGTTTAAGGCGGAAACAAAGGTGGAGAGTAGTATTGTTTTTATCTGCGCGCACAATATACACTCTATACCACTGAACTCTCGGTTATCGATTAGTCGACATTTTTCAGTAAATTATTCTTAATTTTAAAAGTTAATCAAATATAAATGTTACCGTTCGATGATTTTAAGCTCATATGGTTTTACTCAAAAGGAATGGGTTTGCATACTGTGTGAAAATATACCTACAGAAATCGAGCTAACTAATAACTAACAAAAGTGGGAAAAAGAATAATTTAAAAAAGTCCAATATCTTTTAATATACTGGCTGGCTCATAGTTAACCTATCACCAGGGTCAGCACCTAAAGGGCCCCAAAAAAAAATTGTATTTGTACATTTATACAATTTTATAGTGGGAGTTCCATCTTACCTATAGTGTTATTTGGCTATGCCTTGGCCCGGACGATCCTTCCAATCACCTTGCATTAGATTACCTATGAAAAACAGAATGATGGCTTAATACACATAATAATAATTGACACATAATGACTGGTAGATAACAATAAAAACACTGTAACGTGAAATTTGAAGCACCTTGTATAATGAAAAAAGAAAATTACAATATTACCTAGTGCTAGGTAATTCTACACAGGGTGTTTTGCCTACTTTGTGACGGGAAACTTATTTTTATACATTTTTAACACAATTTTAAGTTAGAAAAAAAACCTGAGCATAACTAGAAAATACATAAACAACATTATTGTGCAAACCAAAACACATTAGAACGAGATGTCCATTACATGGGTTGCCTCTAATGACACAACATACTATTCACAATGAGTCAATTGATATTCTTAACTAAAATAAACGTAACAAGAATTAGGACCTACTTTCAAAAACATCCATTTTTATATGGTCTTTAGCTATCAAAATTCAAATGAAACATACATAATATTAGATATTAGGTATAAACATTTGTAAATTACATTATAAGAGGGAGAACTGCTACAATTATATTTTGTAGTTGGTCGATAACTAGTGTAGTTAAATTATGGTATTTACGTTAAGTAAAAGCATACAAAAAATTAATAAAATATTTGCATTTTTCAGCCTAAGATTAAAAAAATATATCTGTAACTTTACACCCTTTCTCGCAGAAGGGGGAGGAACTTTTTCTTCTTAATATTTCTTTTTTTTTTGCGCATTCTTAGTGTTTAATATGAATAAGTGTACAATAATTTGTTCAACATTTTTTTATCTTATTTTATACACTACGGCGTAGGTAACGTTATACCTTATAATAACTATTTTGGCAAAGAAACATATTATTTAAAAATATTTTGCACGTTTAAGATGACGTTTCACGCGGTTTAATGATGTTGTTTTTTTTTCTAAGCCCACAACTGAGTCGTTAAAAGAAAATATAAAAGGAACCAATTGAGTGTATACGTTCCACAAGCAATGTTCATTTAAAGAACAAGACGAGACAAAACCCGATTTCAGTCCAGTCGCAGTCGGTCTAATAATAAAGCAGATAAATTCAAAACTAGTCGGGGATATTGAAGTGAATCCAAAGTGTATATGAAACAACGAGACGGGTCGGGCGGCATCGAGTTAATACTTTTAACCAGGTCATTGCTAACACTATATTTTGTAAACTATCATTGGGCTATTTATAAAAAATTACAAATTTTAATGGCGAATAACAGAATTTTGCATACCTACTATCAAAAATCCTTCCGACGCGTGCGCGGCCCGTGACCAGTAATTTATTTATAGACGTGTTCGTTATAGATAATAGATTATATTTTAATAACGGGCCAACACAAATTGCTTGTATTCAATGATTTTTTCAACGAAAAAATTACACGAGCTGTTAAGCTTCTAATAAAACCCTCACTGTAATTTAATTATTGATAAAAAATCATATTATATTATATTAAAACGGTAATCGTTAACACTCTCAAATAGCAACATAGATATGTAAATATATATTTTAATAATCTATAAAAAAACAGAATTTAGTAGTGAAAATAACTTGTTAATAGTCAAGTTTCGAATTGTGTTAATATTATTAGCGTTTAAAGTTGATGGTTACATTAAAATGTTAGTATAGTTATAAAAAAAAAAAATCCAATAATTTTTTTTTCAACTCATTTTTTTAAGACAAGGACATGCCTCTTTTCTGCAGTGAACTTTGTAAACATTTTTATTTTTAATACATTAACATAGCACCCATCCCCACTCTAGCAAATTTTAAACACCAAACAAAAATATTAATATTATCTTTAATTATTATTTTTTCGGGCTATTGGTCATATTGTAAAATAGGCATAAAATTATTAAACAAAATTGTGATCTTCATAAAACACTGTTTGATCATATTAGGAAATTGGGCCAATTTAAAATTATTATTAAAATAAAAAGCGTATTACAATCGTGTCGTTTATTGTAAAAGTGAATTATGTCCTTGTAATTAAATTTCGAAATAACGAGCTTTTTGTAAACTAATGTTTAGTAAAACAAATACAAGTAACTATTCGGTCAATGTTTTCTACTTTTTATTTATTTTTCATTTAAAATATGTATATTTTAAAAATTTGGAGTAACACCACTTTTACAATAAGCGACATTTATATTTTACTTTTTTTTTAAATTAAAATATAATACATTATTAAGAATATATTGTAACGTATAAATTTATGTAAGTGTTTGTATTATTCATTGTTAAAGCAATATGGACTATATTGCTTAGAGTTAAACAAGTAGTGACTATTTGTCTAGCAGTAAAATTTTTTAGTAAATTGTTTTAAATTGAATAAGTGGATAAAATATATAGATAAACCTTTTAAAAATAAATAAATATTATTATTATTAAAATTAAATTAAATTTCAAAATTTAGGACGGTAGGAGTGGACTGTAGAATAATTTTTATTTGCCCTCATTCGCGCATTCTACACACAATTCTAAATTTAAACATAAGTAACTCTAAAATAATTATACAAAACGTCATTATCGACCAGTCAACACTTTCAGCGAATTATTCTTTCTTTAAAAATATCAATAAAATATAAACGTTACCATTTAATGGTAAAACAAAAGTAATACTTTTAAGTTCATAGGTTCATATACCTGCATTTTTATAGTAGTATTTTCCATAGCAAATTCCACGTATTGTGCTGATTAGCCCCGCCTCTGCCCGGCCGATCCTGCCAATCACCTTGCATTAGATTTACCTATGGACAGCAGAACTATGTAATACACACATAATGAATGGTGGATAATATTCATCGTACTTCTTTGGCTGTTAGCATTTAAAGGTAGATGTATATAGACTGGGGGGTGAGATTATCCACACGCACCAGTCGCCTGTCACTTCTCTCCTGGTCAGAATTTTAAATGTTTGCAACTGAAAGTGTATTTGTTTATTCGAAACGGATTAAAACTGTCTTTTGACCGTTTCGTTGGAAAATAATCACTGCAGCCGTAACAGTTGGCGGCTCGTATTGTATTTTATTGTTGTTTTCAATACTAATATTATTATTATTAGTTTTTCTCGGGGGTTTTTTATCTATTTTTTTTTTTCTAGTCGTTCGGTTCAGTATAGTCGCGTGACCGTGATTGTGGTTATTAAAAAATCGTTTCGGTCGACGTTTTGCCACGATGTTAATAATAGATATAAAAAACGCAGGAGAGGCGGATTAGTCAGCTTTGTATTATTATTACACACGTGTGCCACCGTATGGAGGTGCGGCGCCGGGTGCACGCAATGTGTTGCACACAAGGTCCCACTCGCTACTCCTTCCGGCGGAATCTCTCTCTGTGTGTGTGTATATATATATATATATATATATATGTATAAAAGGGACGGCGATCCCTGCGAAAAGCTTGTAACAACCGACAACGGCCGCGGCTTTTAGTCTCTCACTGGCCGGCGTTCTCTTCTTGGCTGCTGCTGCTCGATCGGTTCAATTGAAATAACAAATACAACGGATATCCGTCGCAGATCGAGTAATCGAGATTCGTTCACGCCAAACAACACCATGGTCTACTCCAGCGATTTCTACACCAGCCGCAGGCCCGCCTACTACAAGCCTTCCACTTCATACTCCATCACCGTGAGTATATAAAACATTTTTTTTTTTTAAATTTATTTTGTTTTTTTGCTCTTAAAAAAAATATACATATACTTTTTTATATAATAATTTATACAAAAACAAATCACAATTATTGATATATATATATATATTCATATATATATACATACACAAGTAAACCGTTGCAGTAATTACGTATTTTGTACTCAGACGGTGTAGCGCAATCAAATTTATCTAGTATTTTGTTTTTACTTTTTCAATTTTTTTTTTTTTGGTAAAAATATGGTTTTAGTATTTTTTGTTTGTTTTTTAAACAACGACGACGGCGATTTTACACGGAATAAACTTACCATCTATTCTTAACACCTATTCACCACCCATTTGTACATACACCCGATTAAAAAAAAAATTTTTAAAAACGACGATCACGACTAATACTAATAATATTATTATGTATTTATAGCTGTTATTATTGTTTTCGAATTAACTATATATATATACCTATTATTTTATTACACCTAAGCCCGCCCTGTATTGTTGTGTAATCACTGCGGTACCGAGTCGACCAGTTGCAAAACTCATACAACACAATCGTTGCATCATAATTGTTGTCAGAACATGAATATTTTTAAAGTTGCCCATTTCCTATACTTGTAAGTTGTACATACATTACTATACTGCTTAAATTAGATTATTTATGAAAAACGTTTAGTTTATATATATATATATATATAATAAACCCTTGGGCCTAAACGGGTTCCTTATGCTCTATACTTATATTTTACAATTGTGAATATCAATTTTCCAAATGTATTTTAACAGTAAGGTTCTTTGAAATAAACTAACTTGACACTTTTAATAGACAAATGACTCTTTTTCATAAAATATAAACGTACCAAATCACAAACGGGATTGTTTGCAATAGATTGATGTAGACTAAAATTACTTAACCAATTATTATGACTTTTAAACAAATGTTTATAAACATTTTTAAATAATTAATAGGAACTTTTTTTGTAAACGTTCGAATCGCCTCAAACTATCATACTAATTTGACTCTTTTGAAAAGTAAACGATTTAGTTTATTTTTTCATTAATACAAATTTAAATGCTAATACTATTATAGCTTTTTCTTTTTTTTAAATAATATTTTTATAAACTTTAATACATAATATGAACAGTTTAATAAACAAAGCATGCAGAACGACTTCAGTACCTCCTAAATAATACAAACCAGTTTAATCCGTTTAGTATGCACTAAATACAATATTGGTTTAACCTTCCTGTAATAAGAGATACATTTTAAATAATTCTCTAAAAATATAAATATCGTTTTGTTTTTTAATTTTCATCATTATGTCCACCTTCTTTTGCGTATAAGGGATGAAGATAACAACTGTCTAAGTATGGAAACTTGTAGTAAACTATGTACTTACAACTATAGGGAAAAAATCAATTTCAAAATATTCATATTTTCCAACTAGTGTCTTAGATCAGATGAAGTCTCTGAATTGTTTAAGAAAGATGTGTTTTTTTTTTTATGTATCAAAACGGTTGTAATGTTTGCAAGTGGTCGACTTGTACGCAGTGCAAATAGATAATGTGTTCTGAAGTAGATTTATAGCTATTAATTATTATTTTTTTTTTGTAAGATACTAAACATGTTTTTTGTATAATACAACACAACGGTTTCCATACGTTTCTGTACCTACGTGTTATTATATTTTTATTGTCGTTATAGTTTTATGTATTTTTATATTATACAACTGTTGACTGTTAAACGCTGTTATAAAAGTTTATTAGCGTTTGTAAATAATAATATAATATTTTATTCGACCGGGCCGAATTCCACACATACAACTGCGCATTGCGTTTCGCTTTTTATTTTGGCTGCCACTCAACTCTATATTTGTAGAAGTGCGCACGGTCCGGCAATCTATATATAAAATGTTATACAAAATAGTGTACGATTACTCGAAACTTGGAAATAAATAACAAAACAACAACGGTTATTATCGCCGTTTCCTCAAGCCGACAATTGGTTTCTTACATTTTTGGCGCACATTTCGGAATTCTCATAATATGGTCGTGGCTGGTTACAATAATATTTTATGTACAATATCCGAGTCGAACAAACGCCTTTAAAGAAACGGTACCGATAGGGTGACTTTTAAAAGTCAAATAGCGACCTGTGTATTTGATTTGCCCGCGAAAAGCCAAACTATGCAATGGAAACGACGATGACTGGTCGATGGGGATTTCCAGAATTTTTTAATGGGTTTTTCACGTATTGTGGCTCGGCCGATCCTGCCAATCACCTTGCATTAGATTTACCTATGGACAGCACAATGATATAATACACACATAACGACTGGTGGATAATATTCATTGTACTTCTTGAGCTGTTGGCGTTTAAAGGTAGATATTATATAGACTGGGGGATGAGATTATCCACACGCACCAGTCACCTGGTACTTCTCTCCTGGCCAAAACTTTAAATGCTAATAATTTGAAAAATTATTTTCTAAAAACTGAACAATTACTTAGTCATTTTCACTGCAACATTCCGCCTGTATAGGCGTAATCAAAATACAAAATATGTATGTCGCTATTTGACCATCGTTAACGTTTATTCATTAAAACTACTCTTTAGGTAATAATATTTTTCTACTAATAATGAAACAATTAATTTTCCATCGTTTGTTGAAAGTAAATTGAGCATTTTTTTTTTTAGATTACATAATTTTTTTCGTTGAAAAATTCCCTTAAATTTGGACAACTGTGCTATTTTATATTATATGTTTATAGATATTTAATTGTTTGTGTGTATTTAATGTATACTATTCTGTTTAATTGTTACTGTATTGTATATTATATTATATGTACGTGGGGACAGGGGCTTTATGTTAACGGATCGGCTACGCCTATAATGGGTTTATAACTCGCCGAGCACGAGTTATGCCGACGACGACAATGCTGCAACACACACTGTATAAGGATGGTGGGGGTGGTTGGAGGTGGTCAGGGGTGGTTAGGGGATGGTCGGGGGTGGTTAGGGGATGGTTAGGGGCGGGGAGGGTGCACACGACCGCGTTTAAATTGTTTCGGCTTTGACCAAGTATAATGATCATGTTGTAATGGTGTGCATGTGTGTGTGTGTGTTGCAGCGGGAAGAGGACACACCGCAAGAAGGTGGGAGACCGTCGAGTGTGGACGTCAATGTGAGGAGGAATAAAGTGTACACGAGCCGAGTGCCGTGGCACAAGGTGCCGGACGTGGCCAGGCCCAGCCAGGTGCCGGAGCCGTATTTGGTGTACGGCCGGCAGGGCGGGCCGGCCCGCAAGACGGACGCGTGCCAGCCGGAGGAGGCCGACCAGCTGATCCGGTCGGCGCTGCTCAGGAGACACTTGCACGAGACCGAGACCATACCGTCCAAGAACCACGCGTCCAGATCGTCCCGGTACGGTCTGAGTCCGGGCACCGTGGACGGGCACGAGGGCAAGACCAGGAGACGCATCGCTTTCAGCTCCGTGCCGCCGCTGACGTACCGTTACTATCATTAAGCCGACGCCCGCCCACGTACAATAGATATAGATATACGTATACATCATAAACATATAATATAATACCTAAGTACACAAAACACATCACACTATTGTTATGTACGCTCGCACACACATATAAATATATATAATATATTATATCGTCGCTTAAAATGCAACACCGCCCATCTCGTTTCGCTGGACTTACAAGAGAACAATTATGTCCATAGACATATTAGAACGGCCGTTTGTAGAAGGGGGGGGGGCGCAACCGCGATTGGTTAGAGGTGCAGCGAGTTGCCCGACTTTGATTGGCCACTGCGACTTGTTGCCCTATTTTGATTGGCCACTGCCCTGTTTTGTCCGGTTGTCGATTCGCCGCGCAAATTACAAAAAAAAACCAATGCGGCCAACGAGACACGAGGTGGTTGCATCTCGAGCGACGATATATATCATATCAACCTATATTTTTAGCTTTTACTATTATTTTTTTTTTCATGTTATCGCCGCCGTTGTCGTTAAAAAGCAAAAAAAAAAATATTTAAAAAAAACATTATTATTATTATTATAAATTACCTCTAGTTTCGAAAGAAAAAAAAAAATGGTTGTATATTTTTTTTCCTGTCCATCCGCTAAAAAAAAAAAACGGAAGATAAAATTTTTTTTTTGATGTTGGCGGAAATTAATATATACATATATACGTATGTATATTTAATAATATTAATATTTAGACGCCGAGATACACGACCAGCAGCTATCCGGTGACGTCGTCCGTACCGGAAGTGCACAGGCAACAGTACGAATACGTGGTGGAACAGCGGACCACCAGCGGCGGACCCGCCGGCCGGTCGTACACGACCACCGAACGCGTGGAGAAGAACAACGGACCGGGAGGCTTGACCATCGAGCGCAGCACACGGTCCAACGACGGCAGGCCGGGCGGCTATCACTCTTCGTACTCGAGCACCAGGTCCGGAGGAAGGCCCGGCACGTACAGACATTTCTCGTACAACGTTTGAATACAAAAAAAAAAAATATATAATCTAAAAAAAAAAAAAAACGATGAAAAAAATACCTAATTTATCGTCGTCGCTGTTGTTGTTGTTGTTGTTTTCGGATTATAATCGTTATAAAATATATTATTTCATGTATATTATTATAATATTATTATTATCATTACCTACCTATATTGTTGTTGTTACCAGCTACACTTACTAATCACAGTGTTTAGTGCTCGCTTAAAATTAAATATATATATATATATATTAAATCGCCGTCGTTGACTAAAAAAAAAAAAAAAATGAAAAAATAGTATTGCAATATTATCATCCCTTGTAATTTATTTACACGATTGTGAAAAAAAATATATACGTGTGACATATTAAATATTTATTTATTCGTTTTTGAAAAACAGTATTTTTTTTGTTTTTTTGTTCTTTGCACAGCCCATTTACTCATCCGACGGATATGACATACCGCCTTCGTACTATAAGGTAACACACAGCTTAATATATAATTACAAAAACATGGTGAAATTTAATAATATACTATTATGTGCCAAAAAAAATTTGTAGTGACTCGGATGTGTACAATAATAGTTATTATACCGACAAGGTCTATGTATGAGTACACGAATCTGTAATGGTATTACTATAAAAGCGTTGTACTTACATTACTTGAAAATGTTTAAAAAATGTATTTTTGTTATTAGGGTGGACACGCAAATAGGGTTGATGGCTTAATCAACAGTATAAAACTTGGCAACCTAGAAATTGACTACGGTTAAAGTGTAACTTTCCTTTTTTTGGGGGGTTTTTAATATAAAAAAAAAATCTAAATGTTAATGGTCCATCCTAGACCTTAGGCTCATCACCTAAACAAATAAAAAAGTTTCCACCCGTTTTTTGGGGAAAGGGGTTATGATATTTGTTTGGTTTATCTAGGTAGTACTATGTCTAATGACTATTCCATACAAATTTGGAACTAATTCAACTACTTAAAAAAAATAGAGCTCGTTTTACTCGATTCGAAGGGAAAATGGTGAACTTTTGAAATTTTTGGGTCCAATAAAGCACCTTACAGGTAAGATTTCTGTACTACAGAGTTGCTACGCGAAGAAATCGGTTCAGCTGTTTAGAACACAAAAATTAAAATACATCATTGTAAAAACAATACCTTTTCAGCTCCGAATCGAAGCTAAAATATACTAAACGACAATTAATATTAATATAAATACAATTTAGATGTTAATGTTTTTGTTTAAATTTACAGTGTAAATAAGTGCGTTTTTTAAATGAATGAATTTATTATAATTACAAGTGCATACCTAACAATGCGTTTAAACTTTAAAAAAAAACATCTTAATTCGAGATAAATAAACTTTTTGGCAGTACGTACATGTATACTATTTTTACTTAAGAGATGATTATTTACAGCTATATATTGACCTATCACATATTATATTTTATTGTTATTTTAAAATGTTTTATTAACACTTTTATAACAACAAATAAATGAGTAAAACTAGACCAATTGTATAGCTATTTAGGAAAGTAGAAGTTTAGACACATACCTATCTTGTTAATAATAAGATCTACTGAGGTTGTCCAAGATGAGTATTTAGTTAAACATCATGGAATTATTGAATGACGAGAGAGTCAAGTCTCCTCAATATATCCTTATAGTTAAACCGATAGGACATTGAATTGAAAAAACCCGTCAATAACAATTACAGGACTCTTAACCACTATACAATATATCATCTCTGTCCAAACTTCAAATATGTGGCCGCAAGCCAGTCTACTAATATTTTAATTAAACAATTCTAAATGATTGGCCGTTTTTTTTATGATTACTTTATGGGCTATACGCCAAAAAAGTCCCTCTGGACAAATACGACATGCAATAATTTAACTTGTGTAGTATTTATACACTGCAGCTGTAGGTAATACGATGAATGAATAAAGATAATTATTTTAGTTCAGCATGCCATGACGATTGAATGACAACAGAATTAGCGGAAACAGATAATAATACAAATATTATGCAAAATTCCTGTTTGTATACCTTTTGTGACAAGGATGTATTACAAACAAAACGATATTTTATTTCATTTTTGTTTTTCTCGAGCAGTTCTACCACCAATAATATTATACCTATTTATAGTGTAAAATTAATTTTTAAAAACAAATAGCAATTATGTTCAGCCAAAGTGTCCCAAGTAAATTCACTCGTTTAATTATTGTCACTATCAATAAAACCGTAACTACGAAATTGCCTAATTTTAGACAACCGTATTTTATAGTTTACCATAATAAATTATACAATTTATGCGTTTGTGCCAAATCAAAATATAAGCCAACTTTAATAATAAAATAACCTTCGCCAAAAGTCAGAACATACGCACGAAATCTGCAAATAGAACACATAATATTTAATTGTAAATATCAGTTTTTAAACACTCAAACGTTAGCGTGCGTAATGGATATAAATAAAAATTGTTCGACCAAAAATAAATATGGGTAATAAATAAACGGCAACGCCATTTTCTAGTTAGTTTCATTTATTTTCAGATACACCTCACACGTACAGAAAATCACTCTGAAGCCAAGCATTTACACATGCATAAGCATATTATGAGGCCTGCTCGTTATAAATTTACTGTTTGAAATAATTATTTGCAGATTTTCTTTTTTACCAATAACATCTTTTCAGTAATAACCGGCGATTTGCAGATTTAGGGTGATTCATTAAGGATAAGACACTAATTTTCTCGGAGTATATTAATATTTTGAAAAATATTTTTTTCCAAGATTTTTTGGTACACAACGTAGTATATTTTTCAATATTTTGAAAATTTATATCACCAATCCTCGAAGGCCAAAAAGGGGGATTTTAGTTTTTTTTTTAAATGGCAACATATGTTTTTAATTACATACATTTGTAGACAAAAAATAAAATACATTTTTAGCGTTTGAATTTTGAATTTCCATTTATTTCAAAATATTGGAAAATATAGTACATTGTGTACCAAAAAATCTTGTAAAAAAAATATTTTTAAAAATATCAATATATTCCGAGAAGATTAGTGTCTTATCCTTAATGAATCACCCTGTACCATCCCCTCCTCTCTGGCTTTGAAAAAGTCTTTTTAGATGTCTCATTGGGGCGTTGCTTTCTTTATTTTAGGCGCACCAAGTATACCAAACGAGTCCTTTCATACTGACACCCATCACCACAACAGCGAGGCCGTCGGCAAAGGTTTTGCCTTACAACTATAGGTACATACCTGCGCCCACCTATCATCATAGAACCGGTGCGGCATTACACGGGGTGTTAGACAGGATCGAGCACAGGCATCGTTCTCATCCCGGCCACGATGCTACCGACGAGTACTTGAACACCAGGAGTTCCACGGTAATACATACAACATACCTACTGTCTACTCGGATCGGCTTATAGGTTTAAGAATTTGAACCGAGCAAAGGTTAACCTGGAGGCCCAGGCACACCCCAATATCACAGATTAGACAAAAACCAGATGGTTTTATCTCCCTATTGAAGCAATGTAATTGCTGAAATTCTAAACAAACCAAAACCCGCCTCAACTCAGAGTGACCACTGGTAGAAAACAAAAATCCTTAAGTTTTTTTAGTTTCTTGAAGTAAACAGTACAATAAACTCAAATGATGGATTGGATGGAAGGGAAACACAGAAGCAACTTGATAGTTATTTTTAGAATCCAAGAAAACTCATGTTAAGACAATTCTAATGTTACAGTAGGGAGTAGTAAAATTATCATATATACAATCTTGATAATGTATTTTCAATTCCCAACGAAGGTAGGCGAAAATCATGTTTTTCACATTAACAATGCAGAGGGCGAGGGAAACGTGGCCCGCCTCGGATGGATAATATTAAATATAATAATATGATCTCTGATTATTGAGATTTAACACGAGGTTTCACGATAGAAACTCTGAACGTTTACGGACCAAATGATACTGACTAATTTCTTTTATTGTGCAGAATTTCGATGACGTGACAAGATCAATACGAGCGCAAACGGCCGGTTTACTTAAACAAGTATACGCGCCTACCATAAGGCCTAAACCGACACATTCTCATTACAAGTAAGAACTAAATGAATATAACATTAAGAGAACGACAAAGCACGTTACCTATTAAGAATGTAGCGCAGTATAGGCTATTTTTTTTTTGCAAATCTTAAGAGTTAAAGCTACGGTTTTAGAGTATTAGTGATTTGGCTCTGAATCCATTAAAGAGACGAGCTATACTCATTTAGTCGAGTCATAACGTTAATAAATGAACAAAACGTTCAGCTAACATGTCAGATTGGACAAATGTATTGTACTGATATTGTATGTTTAATTCGTGCCTAGTACTCATACCGGATACATGGAGTTACCCATAGCGCAGCGGATAGAATCCGACGCTTACATTGAAGCCATTCTGAGAGACTCCCAAACCCATCACTACGACACAATAGGTATGTATTGCACTTGTAATAAAATGCAATGTTTTCCTTAAACGAAATGCCTTGGACCATGTCTTATGATCAGCTGACTATAGCTGTCTCCGTTCGGTTATTTAGGAACCATCGATTTCCCCTTGGATCACATACAATGCATAGAACCAATCGGTATAATGCCCTTTTGTGTGACGAAGGGGTCACGTAGAATTTCCCACAAATCCCCAGACATAAGACATAGTTTATAAGTCGATCAACACATCCCCACACTAATGGATTCAAATTTTTCTCGATCAAACAGGTAAAGGCCATCTGGCGTGTGTGACTTATGCCGGCGGCAAGGCTTTTGCGCGCAGAAGACCACGGTTATCAGGTGATGCAGAAGTAGACACAAACGTGACAATGCTGTCGTACTACAACAAAACAAGAGAAGCGGCTGCGGCTTCTTCGGGTCGTCCCAGGGTAAAAGTGGATACTTCAGCCAACACTTCCAGCCGAGGTGCCTACGAACTAGGTACGGGTAATAATCATATAATTACATACAGGGTGTAATGTAAAGTTCTACCGAGCTTCAAATGAGACATTCAGGATGCTTTATGGGTACAAAAAATGGTATTCATTTTTTTTTTAATTTTAAAATTATTTAAAACAGAACTCGTATCTCGTTAAAAAATTGTCTAACGAAAAAAATAATATCACATCTGAAATCAGGAGAAATAATCTTGTTGAATTGATATGTAACATGTTTTTTGGTATCTGGCAACACTTGCGTCCACCGAGTGGCCGGCATGTGACCAAAACCAACATATGGCATGTGACTCATCATTTTGGATTAGGATTTTATTCTCAATCCAGTGGTGTCCTTAGAATTATTTTATATTAAATGATATAATAACATATGTTATATATAACCATGTTGTTGATTTTAGCCACATGCCGGCCACCCTGTGGAAGTATATGTGACCATATATTCATAATTATTAAGTACCTTTAATAGGGCTAAAGGGTAAAAATAAAGTAAATAAATAAAAAAAATGTTTTAAAAATATGGTTTTCTAAAAAATACTAAAAAAGTTAACTAAAAAGTAAATAATAATTTTACTATGAGGAAATTTATTTACCAATCAATTGTAGCAAATGTTTTTAAAAATGTCATTTACTTAGAAAACAACCGAAAATAACTACAATTTTAAATAATGTTAAACATTTTAAATCTTTTACTAAAAAGAAAAGCGTGGGCCCAATTCAACAAAGTCTATAATAAATTTAACAGGTAATGTTTTATATTATAAGTTTTTTTGAAATTAAAATTTGGTTCAATTTTAGTGTGTGACACATACATTTTATAATACTTAACTCAATGAATTTGGATTAAATTATTATCATTATAATTATTATTTTATTAATATTTATTAGATACTTTGTTGAATAGGGTCCATGCTTTTCTTTTTAGTAAAACATTTAAGATGTTTAACATTATTAAAAATTGTAGTTAATTTTCGGTTGTTTTCAAAGTAATTGACATTTTTAAAAAATGTGCTACAATTGATTGGTACTTATTGTTCTTGTAGTAAAATTATTTTTTTTACTATTTAAGCATGTTTTTTAAAATAAAAACAATGTACTAACAATTTCGACTGGTCGATAACCAGTTTTGGAAAACTATTTTTAAAATTATTGAAGTTTCAAGTTTTATGAATGGTTTTTAGTAATTTTTTGTTAAAAGATAATAATTATTGGTATTGCACATTGGATAAGTCGTTTAACTACATTCCGACACTCTAGTGCAAATGTTTGCTTGTATAAAAAGTCGAAGCAATAGAAATTAGAATTTAATAAAACAGTTTTTTCGATATTACTGCTTAAAGAAATTCACGGTTTTCCAATGTTAGACGTCTAAGAGCCAGCACTTCAGTGGCGTAGACACGGAGGAGGGGGGGGGGGGTAAAAAGAGCCTCCTTACCCCCCAACCTCTTTAAAGAAATTAATTTTTTTTTTTATAATATAACAACAAAAAATAAAATTTTAAACTGGTAATATGATATTTATTATGAAATTTTTAGTTCATATTTTCATAAACGACCACACTGTAATACTTTTATCATTTATCAATTATCATTATCAAATTAATATTGCGAAAACGCTTATCATTTTATCTAAATAAAATTCTAAAGCTGAAAAATTGTTGATGTTTAACTTTATGTGTCACAAAAATTCTAGTAAATAGTACCTAGTATATGTGGAAAGATTAAAATGAGCAAAAATATGTTAGACGTTGAAGAACATATTTTTAATTTATCTAAACGATATAAAAATTTAATGATTGACTCTGATCGAATTTTAGCACAGTACAAAATAACAAAAAAATTGCGTACAAAATGCACAAACGATTATTGAATTATTGTCTAATATAAATGAAGTTTACAAAGATTTAATTCAAATATATAAAATTTGTTTATGCTTGCCAGTAACTACAACTTCTGTGGAAAGAACTTTTTCTAAACTAACTCTGGCAAAATAAAAAATGCACTACTAATTTTGTTCATTTCAGCTTTTAATATTGTTTGTACATTTTAAGGTCAAGAGTAAATTAATAACCACTATGACGCACTAGTCTTTGATTTTAATGTAAATTAAAAAAGAAATTCTTGAATAAATCAGTATTCAAGATTATGTTGACAAGTTTTCAGAAAAAAATAGACGAATGAATTTGTAAATAAAAAAATAAAAAACTAAAACTGAAATAAAAAAAAGATTGTTTTATGAAGGTTACTAAAACATATTTTTGTTTAAGTTGTTAATTTCTCTCAGTTTAATGAATATAAAATAAAAATGTGTGTGCGCCTATTTAATATTAATATATATATAATTATAGATCTTTTGTATGGACAATTATATCATATTGCCCCTACCCCCCCCCGACCAAAATAGGGTTAGAAGAATATTTGTAAAAATGTTTGAAAATATGAATCGATAATTACAGAGAGAACAGCACGTGATTCAGAATCCGGTGCCGATAGAGTGTCCAACGGAAACCAACATTCTTCTGATGCAGCCGAAGAAGCCTCTAAGAAAGCGGAAGAAGAACGATTGGCTGCAGAAGCGGCGCGCAAGGAAGATGAGGACAGATTGGCGGCAGAAGAAGAGGCGCGGCGCAAGGAAGAAGAGGACCGATTGGCGGCAGAAGAAGAGGCGCGGCGCAAGGAAGAGGAGGAACGGTTGGCCGCAGAGGAAGCGGCGCGCAAAGAGGAAGAAGAACGATTGGCCGCGCTCAGGGAAGAACAAGAACGGTTGGCGGCCGAAGAAGCCGCGCTCAGGGCGGAGGAAGAACGATTGGCCGCCGAAGAGGCCGCGCTCAGGGCGGAGGAAGAACGATTGGCCGCAAAAGCGGAAGAGGATAGATTGGCCGCAGAAGAAGCGGCGCTCAAGGAGGAAGAGGATAGATTGGCCGCAGAAGAAGCGGCGCTCAAGGAGGAAGAGGATAGATTGGCCGCCGCAGAAGCAGAGGCCGCCAGAAAGGCGGAAGAAAACGTTTCCGAGTCGGAAGAAACGGACGCGGAAGAGATAGAGGACGAACCGAATAGCAAACTAGTGACCACCGAAGTCGGATTTGGCATAGGCGGAACAGCTCTGGCAGCTTCTGAACACCACGAAGTAGCGTACACGACGTTGGAAGAAGAAGACGGTGGTACCGTCAGGACGGCCGTGTTCAGACGCTCCACAAGGACTACGTCGACCATAATCCAGTCCGGCAGCGAAGAGCACAACGGCGTGGAAATCGAAGAAGTCGTGGAAAACGAAGAAGTTTCGGGGGACGAAAACGCCGTGGCCGACGGGCAGCGGTCCGAGCAAGAGGAATCGTCGGACGAAGGAGAAGAAATCAAAACGGAAGGGGCAGATACAAAACCGGAAGAAGGGTCATCCGAAGAGGAGGAGGAGGAGGAGGAAAGAAGAAGAGTAGAAAATGTTTCGCGTCGCGCGATCGAGTTTTCCTAACGACTTGAAGGGATCGGCGAAATAGCGTTTATTTATTTTACCGTTGTTGTTAATATGCATTTAATTTATTTATTTATCTAATTTATTAAAAAAAAAAAAAATAATAATAATAATTAATACAAGATATTTAATTATTATTAGTTAATACAAAATACATTACAGACACACTACACCAAAGCCATCGACAAAAATAAGTACTAGGTAACAAAATATCAATAAAACGGATTTAACTCGAGTATTTTACAACGTGTATATTATTAATAATCTACACGTCATTGTCTAAGTTATAATTTACTTGAAATAAACGAAATGGGACGTTTAAAATAAAGAAATTAGGTTGACAACACTCGTGTGCTGATAGATTTACTACTAACCCTTAATAACTTGAAATCTTACATGTTTTTCATCAAAGCTACGCAAAATATTACACACGGAATAAACAGAAGAAACAATCAGACATATTAAGAAAAATGCAGTGATGCCAGAACGTAAACATTTCCTTTTAATTATTTTTCTGTGATGCATGGCTACACTGTTCGTTCGTTAAATGTCCTAATTTATAAAGTCATTCAAATGATTTTCGTACAATTCTATTAGCATAGCTTAAACGAAGTCATGCCCGATTTTAAAATTAAAAATTGTGATATTCAAAATATATTAGTTGGAGAGAGAATAGTGTTATTTTAATCTATACACATTACTCAGAGGCATTTCATCTACTACTCGCCAATTCAATACCTAACTTAATAAAGTAATCATCCAAAACTGGTAATCGACCAGTCACCATTTTTAGGAAATTATTCTTAAAATAAAAAGTCAATTAACAAGTTGACTGACAGAACATTTAATTTTTTAGTCTCTCTAGTTTTGAGTACCACATTTTGTGCTCAAATCAGTCAACTCGTTGAATAAATGGGTTACCAATTAAGTTTTAAAATACTAAAAATTGTCAACATTTTATGTTGTAAGACAAAATAATCCAAAATGTTTCATAATAATTACTTTAAAAGAAAAAGAGTGTCTTACATTAAACAGACCACACCGTTTATGCGATAATACAAATCACCGAAACAAAAAAAAAATGTAATCCATACACCTAATCCTTCATTTGTCTTTTACTCAAAAGTCAAGACGTATTAGTTATTTAAGTAAGTACTTAGTTATTTTTGTTCAAAAATGGAATTTGAAGTGATAGAAGGGTTTCAAAAAAATAGTAAATGTTCTACCATATAAACGATGGGTTATTTATTAAATACTGTTAATCTGTTATAAAGAAATAATAACTCAATTTTTGTTTTTTAAAAAACAAAACAAATACAAGATTGATACAAGGGAAGTCTATGGTTTATGGTTTGGTTCGCGTTAAACAGCTTCACACTTCTTGTTAGACTTTTTTTAGATATCAAGGTTTCCCAAACAGAATGTAATTAAAATTTGTCTTTCGGGCAATGAAAGATACTTTGGGTATCATCGTTTACCGTTTATATTCCTAACATTTTCATTGTTTTTATTTTTTATAATTTTATTATCATTGTTAATGAACTAATTCAATTTTGTTTAAGAATTATTACTTTTTTTATATGTTGACACACTAAACAGTATGTTGTGTCGGTAACCCGAGCAACTCACCGGATTTTCCTGTATTTATTTTTAAAAAACTGTTGTTTCTTTTTCATAATTTTTTTCCAATAAGTACTTTATTGTTAACACAAATGTCGTTTGAACTACAATATCAACATTGTAATAATCATTTTTCTGTAAAAAGTCAAAAAATAATAATTAAAACAGTAGGTAAAGGTTACAATGTAAACCATAATTTAAACATTTAAAATCTCTAGCCGTTCATAAAAAAAAGATGTTTATTATTCTATTCTTACTATCTATTATACATACATATATGTTTACTCCAAAAAATCAAAATAATTTGTCAAAAAAAAAAAACCCCCCACGCGCAATGATCAAATTTTTTCTGACAAGAACGGATGTACCAAAGCCTGAGATATGCCAATGCGTTTTGAAGAGTCCAACATCAACATTTTGTCAAAGAGGTCTTTCAGCTGGGCCACCTTACGAATTTGGTCTTCTGGTAATTTCTGATTTCCCAACATTTCAACGTGTAAGTCGCGACTAGGGTTTATCGCCGACATGGTTACCACTTTTTCCTAAACACATACATTAGAGTTAACAAACACATTATAATATTGTATATTGTTATTATACTGTTGACTTTATAATCGAGTAAAGCGCCACCATTTTGTATAGCCATCACTTGTCATTACTATAACTGTAATTAATTTCACTTAATAATAACAAGTCAAAATTCCTATACATACACACACATATGAATTAATTTAATCTTATTGCAATCCAAGTTTATATAAGAAAAAATATGTATACACTAATAGAGTAACATAAACAAATTGAAGAAAAAACTAACGCTATATTATAAATAAATTTCTATTATTTTTAAGTGTTATCATCGGATTGTAAAATATTTATACGGATTAGATTATTGAGGAATTAAAAAAATAAAGTGTAGTGTTGTGAAAGAAATCGGACCAAGAAAACAGAAATTATCATCAGTTTATTAAATCAATAGTAATTTATTTAAAAAAAAATGACATAACAACGTTGTCTCCGGTCTTTAAATTTAACAACTGCAAAATATATTCAAAACCAGAGAGGAGTATTTAAATTGATATGCTCGATTTAATTAAAAAATGTTTGAATCATTTACAAAGAACAACATTAGATTCATTTATACAGTTAAAATTTTAATTAAATATTTAAAAGAAGATTTTATGAAGGGTAGACAATGGAGTTATAGGACGGTGGTAACATTAGATTCATCGCTCTTCTTATACTAATAAACATACACTTCTACAATTTCTTTTACATACATTTCCCCAAAGAAGTAAAAAAACTCTTATTTAAGAAGTTTAAAAATATAGGTTATAGGGGGAGAGAAGACAAATCTTCAGGTTTTATCATTTATATATTATAAAGTCCATGAAAGACATTATCTAAGTGATTTATGACACAATAATTATTTATATATTTAAAAAACTCAACAACTGAACTGACAGAATAATCATTGGCTTGTAAGTAGAATGGCAAAATAGTGATTTAATAAATTTCCTATACTTAGTCACCGTAGAAGTCTTAGTTAAGTATAATGAATTTGGGAGACCTGCAGAACATTTTAGATCACCGTTGAGGATTAATATTTATGTTCAATTGAACATTACATAAAGAGCGGTAAATAGGGATATGTAAAAAATACCAGTAACAGTAGCAACAAGATGGCAATAAGAAAATATAAATATTAAAAAAAAAAAGTTCTTTATCTAACTTAAAAGCCTTTCAAGTAATTGTTATAACAAAATTTTAATATACTTTCACGTTTATTGGATATACCGTATTAAGAGGGCAACGGTTCTACTTTGTTTTTTTTTAAATTAAATGTAACGCAGTCGAGTTTAATTTAGCAAAGCAATAAAGTTACACTAAATCAAAAGTAATAACAACGGTACGAGTATACTTTAGCAAAAATATTGGCCAGTATTCAACAGCTGAATTCTGGAATTCCATTTTGCTTACTTTTTCAAAAACCTCTGACCGAATAATGATTTTAGGTAAAAAAAATACTTTTTCTTGTTTTTAAGAGCAGATTTTTTACCTATGACTGTTTCCGATACACATCATGCTCCAAATCTAGCTTGAAGTGATGCCTACGAGTTCAATTGTAAATTAAGTAGAAAATTAATACTATCAGATATATATATATATACATATATATATTTGTTCTTTCTACGGCTAACCTTAAGGAATGGAAATATAGGTTATAGAGGGAGAGAAGACAAATCTTCAGTTTTTTTAATTTATATATTATCAAGTCCATGGAAGACTTTCTCTAAGTGATTTATGACACAATAATTATTTATATATTTAAAAGACTCAGCAACTGAACTGACAGAATAATCATTGGCTTGTAAGTAGAGCGGCAAAACAGTGTCTTAATTACATTTACTATACTTAGTCACCGGAGAAGTCTTGGTTAAGTATGAGGAATTTGGAAGACCTGCAGAACATTTTAGATAACCGTTTAGGATTATATTTATGTTCAATTGAACATTACGTAAAGAGCGAAAGAAGGGTTCTGTAAAAAAAAACCAGTAACAGTAGCAATAAGAAAATATAAATATTTAAAAAAAAAGTTCTTTAATTAACTTAAAAGCCTTTCAAATAATTTTTATAACAAAATTGTAATATACTTTCATGTATATTGGATATACCGTATTAAGAGGGCAACGGTTCTACTCGGTTTTTTTTTTAAATTAAATGTATCGCAGTCGAGTTTAATTTAGCAAAGCAATAAAGCTACACTAAATCAAAATTAATATCAACGGTACGAGTATACTTTAGCAAAAATATTGGCCAGCATTCAACAGCTGAATTCTGGAATTCCATTTTGCTTACTTTTTCAAAAACCTGTGACCGAATAATGTTTTTAACGTAAAACAAATACTTACACGCTCAGTCACTTTATCGACTTCGTGATATAAAAAGTTGCAATTACTATCGAAATGTTGTTCCTTCAATACACCTTTGCGAATGGTTTTATTGAGCATTTTCCCTTTGAGGTCCATAAACAATTTTAACATCTAACGGTTAAAAAACGAAAACAATTATTTTTTCAAAACTATTATTATCTATGAAAATAATTTCAGTCGATTAATTATTACTTGATTATTGGTTTTGCCTGGAAATAATATTTTGCCCGTGTAAAGTTCATAAATCGTGCAGCCGGCAGACCACATGTCGAGTCCAAAATCGTAGGGGATACCTAAAACTGTGGTCGAGGAGAAACATTAGATATTAGAGCAATCACACGTAAGAGACAAAAAAAAATACAACGTTCACTTACTGACTTCGGGCGGACGGTAAAATCGACTGACTAAATACGGCGTGACTTCATTGTCGGAAATGTGCGACGCAGAACCAAAATCGCATAGCTTCAATACCAGCTTACTTTCGTTCACCTACATTTCACAGATAAAAAAAAAAAATAATAAAATCAATAATCGTTATTTTACAAAAAAAAAAAATATGCTTTCTGTTATAACCAGAAGAAGTACGAGATTCACAGGAACTGCAGACCACACATTTTAAAAAATTTCCCAAGTTGTATCAAAGCTGAACTGGACGATTTAGTAGTATTTATACCTAATTACCAAAAGGGCAAATAATACGTCAATAACATGATCATGATTTTTGCTGCAATGATGTTGACCAAAATAAACCTTAATATGCTGGACATCCGTTGCATCAGTGGTCTTAGAACTAAAATCGATTTCAATCGCGTCTTACCAAAATATTGTCGGGTTTGATGTCGGCGTGCAAAATATTGGATTTTTTCATTAGTTTTAACGCCAGCATCAGTTGTTGACAATACGAACGAACGGCTTTGACGTGCAGTCCTACATCCTTACCGTATTTTTTCAACACCTAAAATATAAAGCCGATTGAAATTAACGCAAAATCGCATTCAAGACCATATATTCTAAAATTTACACTACTGTTTGTTACCTCTCTGAGATTCATGCTGAGCGGCTCGAAAACCATGCACAAATGTTGCTTGTGGAAAAAATGACAATACAAACGAACACAATGATACCGGTCGTCAGGATCCGAGTCGTTAAGTCTTTTCAGTATTTCCAATTCTTTCAGGCCGCTTTTGTGCCTAATTAAAAAACAAAATCATTGTCAATAGGTATTTTTTTAATAATACGTTATTTGCTTTCGCAACTAACTGCCTCGGTAGACGACGTTAGTGTGCATCATTATTATTAAGTGCTCTTACATGATTTCGTTGTTGCGTATTATCTTAACGGCCACATCTTGGTTATTCTTGGTCGTGTCTCTGGCACGGACAACATTGGAAAACACTCCTTGACCCGTGTAACCATACACTGTGTACCTGGAATTCATCGTTTCGCCGATTCTCACCCTATAATAGCCTTCTGCGTCATCCCAGTTGTCTGTTAAAGAAGGATTTTCCGGAACGCTTTTATTTCCATTAGCTAAACCGTTCAGTTGCGGTGTCTAAAAATGTATAAACATCGTTTACAATGGCCGATAATGTTAAAATTATCAAAAGCTAAAAAAAAAAAAATATTACAAGTTGTGTAGCATGATACGAATCTGCTTCTGCAAACATGTCCCATTTGCCTTTGATCAGTTCCGTATTTGATACGTTACCAGCCTTAACCGGGTCTTTTTCAAACATTGAATCGTTAGTATTTTTAATGGGAGACTGCCTAGGTTCAGGAGAAAGCTGAGCAGAAGTTTCTGTCGCATCGCTTTCACGAGGAGAAGGATTTGCCGAGTCTTCACCGTTTACATTACTATTGTTGGCTTCCAATCGCTAAATCATTATATTTATAACATTATAATAGATAAAGTAATAATTTTCTTTATTGGGGGGAAAAAATCACTTTGAAAATGCTTTAGTTTTAGCCAGATTTTATTTAATAGAAATAATTTTCTTTTAAAAAATTAAATCTCACACGTGTTAACTAAATAAACTCAATAATATTACTTTTAATAATTCTTCCCTTTGTTTCCTTCTTTTTTCTATTATTTCTTCTACGTTTTCGTCTTCGGCAATGTTTATATTTACTTCGATCCTACAACATAAAAAATATACAAATGAATTAATTTAATTTTTTTCGTCGACTAAATATTACGTACTCGGAATCGGAAGATTTATTTTCACGCTTGAGACCTTCTGAAAAACTGTCTTTATACTTATCTCCTCTGTCTTTTCTTCTATGAGATCTAGATCGATAGAAATTTCAAACGGTGTTTGTTATTAACTACAAAATCATTAAGCGTAAGTAAATTGTAATTGAATTCATGCCAACCTGGAATGTCGGTCGTGGCTATGTGATCTCCTTGCATAGTTTCTATTGTATCTCCTATTCGTAGCATCTCTATAACGGTCACGGTCACGGTCACGTTCACGATCTCTGTCTCTGTCTCTATGTCTAGTAGAAGCTATAGGAATATAAAAAACGTGATCACAAAAGGTCTGAATACAGATTTGCCAGCTTTAGAGAAATACAATGTCATACATACAAGGTGGGCTTCTAGCACGATCTCTGTTGGCTACAAAAAAAAAAAATATACACGATACTCGATTAAAATTACTTTATAAGACAGATTAAATCAGTTTAACAAAACTTACAATTGGAACTTCTTATACAATCTCTCCTATGTCTTATTTGTTCTTCCCTTCTTTTGTCTTCTTCACTTCGCCTCTTGCTATCTTCTTCTGTGTCCTTTAGTTCATCATCTCGACGTTTTTGTTCCCGTTTTCTTGAATCATCTTCTTTTCTTTTAGTCTCATCGACATTCCGTCGTATTTCTCGACGTTTATAATCTTCCGTTAGGTTTCCTTTTCTTTGTCTTTCTTTTTCTCGGGTTCTTTCCCGTTCTGTATCTTTTTCTCTTTCTTTTTTTGATTTTTCTAATTTTCTGCGCGTTTGGTCTCTACTTGTACTCCTCTTTCTGGTAGGTTTTTCAGTATTTCTGTAAGAAAATTTTTTTTTTTTTAAATGTATAAATACTATCATTACTACTACAATGTTAGTAACAGCTTTTAAGAAACATGTACATAAAAAAACTAGATCAATCTACATATATACCCAATCTCTCTTAGAACCATAACACTTGTACGATTTTAATATGCTCTAATCACTAAATTATATTTCAGCACATTAAATAATATTTTTGTTTTTTTTTTTCATACTAGAATTATTATTTTGGTAATTTTTTATTTTTAAAATTCAAAGTCTAAGTGGACAATGTCACTAAAAGACTTCCTTCCACTTTTTTTACAATAATTCTCTCAAGAGACAACTATTATTTAAACATTGATAAAAACTTACTTAACTGAATTCCTTACGTTGTGCTCTTCATCTGTATCATCATCATCGATCAAATCAATAGTTTCAATGCACATTTTTAGATTGTTCTTGTTTTTAAGAGCAGATTTTTCTCCAATGTCTGCTTCCGATACACATGCTCCCAATCTAGCTTGAAGTAATGCCTACGAGTTAAATTGTAATTTAAGTAGAAAATTAATATCATCAAATATATATATTTGTTCATCCTAAGGCTAATCTTAACGAATAGAATTCTATTCAAATGAAAAATCCTTATTTAAGATCCTGAGCTAACCCATTTTTTTTTTGCATTTCATTAAAATGGAATAATTCATCTACAATCAACTTGAAACCTAACTAAAACTATTCCAATTTGAAAAAAAGATTCTTTAAACTAACATACAATATATAATATTATAAATAAATTTCTATTATATTAAGTGTTATCATCCGATTGTAAATAAAAAAAATTGACATAAGAATATTGTCTCCGGTCTTTAAATTTAACAATTGCAGAATATATCCAAAACCAGAGAGGAATATTCTAAAAGTATTTAAATTGAAATGCTCGATTTAATTTAAAAAAGTTTGCATCATTTACAAAGAACAACATTAGATTCATTATTACACTTAAAATTTTAATTAAATATTTTAAAGAAGATATTATGAAGGGTAGACAATTAAGTTATAGGACGGTGGTGACTTTAGATTCATCGCTCTTCTTATACTAATAAACATACACTTCTACACTTTCTTTTACATACATTTCCCCAAAGAAGTAAAACAACTCTTGTTTAAGAAGTATTAAAAATATAGGTTATAGAGGGAGAGAAGACAAATCTTCAGTTTTTATCATTTATACATTAACAAGTCCATGAAAGACTTTATCTAAGTGATTTATGACACAATAATTATTTATATATTTAAAAGACTCAACAACTGAACTGACAGAATAATCATTGGCTTGTAAGTAGAGCGGCAAAACAGTGTCTTAATTACATTTACTATACTTAGTCACCGGAGAAGTCTTGGTTAAGTATGAGGAATTTGGAAGACCTGCAGAACATTTTAGATAACCGTTTAGGATTATATTTATGTTCAATTGAACATTACGTAAAGAGCGGTAAATAGGGATATGTAAAAAATACCAGTAACAGTAGCAACAAGATGGCAATAAGAAAATATAAATATTTAAAAAAAAAGTTCTTTATCTAACTTAAAAGCCTTTCAAGTAATTGTTATAACAAAATGTTAATATACTTTCACGTTTATTGTATATACCGTATTAAGAGGGCAACGGTTCTACTCGGTTTTTTTTTTAAATTAAATGTATCGCAGTCGAGTTTAATTTAGCAAAGCAATAAAGTTACACTAAATCAAAAGTAATAACAACGGTACGAGTATACTTTAGCAAAAATATTGGCCAGCATTCAACAGCTGAATTCTGGAATTCCATTTTGCTTACTATTTCAAAAACCTGTGACCGAATAATGTTTTTAACGTAAAAAAAATACTTTTTCTTGTTTTTAAGAGCAGATTTTTTACCTATGACTGTTTCCGATACACATCATGCTCCAAATCTAGCTTGAAGTGATGCCTACGAGTTAAATTGTAAATTAAGTAGAAAATTAATACTATCGAATACATATATTTGTTCTTTCTACGGCTAACCTTAAGGAATGGAATCCTATTCAAATGAAAAATTCTTTATTTTATTTTAATTTAAAAATACTTTAAAGGCTTTTTCCCAAAACTATGTATTCAATGCATTGAAATTTATAATGCATAGTCTAAGCATGAAAAAATAATGTTTGGTTAAAAAATTTTTTTTTGGATAATTTTTTTTTTTTTATAAACAATAAACAAGAGTTTTTCCTCTTTAATATGTATATATAAACTTACAGAGGTCGCCATTTTGGGTTAATTTGAAATAAAAAAAACTTTTGAATAATATATTGGAAATATAAGATACTGGTCAGTAGATAATGACAGGCTGATACAGTATTGTTTATATTTTTATTTTTATGGGCAACCTTTATGAAGAAATCGGTCTGGTAGTTAAAGGAGGACGAATGTCCAAATACCAATATTTTTTACTAACTCAAAGGAGGTAAACAAAAAAAATGTTGGCAGCTAAATTACATTTTTTATAACACCGACCTAATCAAAATTTAAATGTAAGTTAATTAAGTATGATGTACGCTTTTTTTGAGCTAGTCTGCCTTTAATTAAGCACCAATAGCACTAATTATTATTTTTGATTTGTTAATAAATTTAATAAGAGCTCATTTAACATTTAATTTTGATAAAAATGATGATGAAAAAAAAGAAAAATAACCAATCAGAATTCCCCTTAACTTGACATAGTTTTTTTTTAAATAAAAAAAAAATAAATAAATAAATTTAACTAGGCCTGTATTTTTGTTTACAGACAATTCACTTACCTTCTGTTTAATCAATTCCTCGAGGTTCATTTCTTCTTCTACTATAATTACCTCTGATACCGCCGTTTCGTCTGGTTTTTTCTTTTTGATTTGATCAGGTGGAATTGGAGACGGTAGTCGCTTTTGTTTTCCATTTTGAACACTGCTGCCATTCGACTTTTTTGTTTCCTTGGTCGTCTTGGGTTCACCATTTTCTTTTTTCGATTTTTTATGCTTGCTAATTTCAAATATTCGTAGTTATTAAACGCAAATAGCATAAGAAAAATTATAATGTAGATAATTAATTTTGTTTTGTGTAATGTCAATCAAATATTCTTTAAAAAGTTATTAGCTTTAATTCTGTTTACTAAGAGGGATGAAATGTGGCCACACTTGATGCATTCCGAAAGGAAAGGTTGCTGAATTAACATATGACGTATATTTTCAGATTATATTAGACTAATACTAAGGGTAGAATGATTGAGCTCCTATTTTATTTTATTAAAATAAACTTTATCCGTCTCAGTAAATAATATTAACTAAACTCTGCTAGGCTAATTTCTTTAAGTGGCAAGTCTACAGATCTGGAATTAAGTACATAAAGAATATTGATAAGATCGATATATACACTGATAAAACAAAAATATATCAAATACTTTATCCCTTAGAAGGATGGAGACTTTTAACTTTAATTTACTTATTTGAGTAAAGGTTTGCAAATTAAATTGAAGATTTTACCAAAAATCTGTAAGCTTTTTATTATTACTAAAGAAAAACCAAAAAAAAAAGCCAAATCTTATGCACATAACCTACAAACTAAAAGATATGAATGTAATGTTTGCAAAAAAATTTTTGCCACAAAAAATAGTTTTGAAAATCTCTTATTAGGGTTATAAATGTATGAAGTGGAACTGACTGATAACAGCTAAACTCATGTGATCAAACACAAAATGACGTCATAACTTCTACAAGTTTTGACCTAGAGAGCTATGGTGTTTGACTAGCCATATAAATTTGCGAATTTCTGACGTTTTAATATAGCGCAATAAAAATAAAATTCCCCTCAGAATGAAAAGTTCTACGTAATTGACTGGATCACTTTATCGCCATCAAAACTGAACAAAATTCGTCCAGGCAATTTTCGATAAGGATACGTCATAATGTCTTACTCGCATAACTAGTTTCAAAAAAACATTGTCCACATTTTATAACTTTTAGTTATTATAATATTCCCAAAGATTTGTGACCTCCCCCACCCGTTCATGCTCTGACCTCGCTGTGACGGCTTTTTGTTACAAGTGTGTTTTTAAAGTGTTTCACTTACCGATCACTTTTGTGTTTGTGTTTCTTTTTTTTCTTGTCCGTCCGACTGCTGCTTTCAACTAGTTCTATTGGCGAACCATCGGATAGGTTACTATCTACCCTATATTATTTGAACAGCAAGAGTTTACATTATTATTATAAGCACGAGCAATATTAATTATTAATCCCTAAATACAACTGTTAGCTGTACAGGTACTATAGGTACAGCTATATAATATAATTATTATCCTTTTATATAATTTTACTTACGGCATTTTGGTTTCGGTTTTATGTAATATTATTATTATTATTACCAACGACAAAACATTAAAAAAAATGACAAGCAATGCGGCAGTGTGCGTTGATATTTGATAAAGTAAACTGTAAATTATTATTGCAGCCGCTGTCCACAACGCGCTCTATCCGATAAAATATTATTATGTTATGTAATTTGGTATTGTGCACAGAGTAACATAAAAACCATAGAGGACACCCAATGTAAACGATGGTTTTCCGGACGGACGGACGCCGCCATCTTCTCGTTTATCCTGAAATAATTATGTAGCTGTACACGAGAAGTACAACATCATAATATCGATCGGTAAACGACAAGATGGCCGCCACGTGTTGAAATATTTTCCGAGTGTCCGCTCCGGCGCGGTATCCGAAGCGGTATCGCAGAGGTCGGTAGCGTTATCATCGCGGCACTCCGGTAATTTTCTGGAATAAATTCATATTAAATTATTTAATAAAATCATCGGCGACATCGGCTGTGATAATTTTTTTCGTCCAAAAAAAAATTAAAAAAAATTAATAACGTTAATAATTTGAAAATTGAATTCAATAAAAAGTATAATATTGTGTTCGTGACGAGTCGGGCGACGGATTAACGCGGTTATTATTATTATTATTTCTTTTTTTTTTTTTGTTATGAAAACCATTTCCTCCCCCCCCCCTCGATTTACCTCCACGCGACCGTTCCGCCTCCACCAGCGTCGGTATGGCGTACCCCCACCACGGTCAAACATCCGGTGTACGCCAGCGCACCACCGCCACCGCATACCGTACGCACCGCACAGCAGCGGCCAGCGGCAGCAGCTTGTGTTGTTATGCTGATATTGTTTGTTATTATAATAACGGAGCGGAGCTGTTTATGTGTTGTGCACGGCCGCCGCCAGTCCTGAATGTGTGTGTGTGGTAATACTAACGTTGCATCGTACGATTATTATTATTGTTTATTATTCGTGTAGCGTTGCGGCTGTTTTGAATTTACTTTTTTTTTTTTTGCCGTTGTCGTTTTCGCCTAACATGGACGTCCGTGCGATGGCCCGTCGGACGATTTGACGGTGTGTCGCGTCGCGGTGGTGCAGCAACAACGTACACACAACGTAGTCGCGATTCGCAAATGCCTCACAATAATGGCGACGGTCAGCCGATGGTATTGCTCCGCCGGCTAGCGCCCGAGCAGATCGACCGATTTAGCGGCCGCAGAAGGCGGCCACAACATTAGTAAGTACCTAAAAATGTACCGGTTGTGCTTAAAACGTGTCGGCAACGCGCACGGCCGAAATATGAACAGTGTTGATTGTATGATAATATGTCTACCTATCCTAGTATGGGCAACAGTATAAGCAAGGTGAATGGCGAAGTTCACAGCGACGGCACGTCCCCCCTTGCCAACGGCCACGACCGCGACGGACAGATTGAATGCGCCGAGAAAAATTCAAAAGTGAACGGCCACGACAATAGTGTCGTCGACAAACCGTATCAGATGGCCCATCACTCGAAGAGCACCAGTGCGAACACGGTCGGCGCGACGTCGAAAAGACGGACGAGCACTGTTTTTGCCAACAACGGTACCGCGATTGCTCTGGCGGCGAACACGGCCGTAAGCCCAAATGTCAAGGTAAGCACTTGTATTGTACGTATCCAAGGTAATGACATCGGTCCGACGGTTTGCTAATATTATTCTGTTAACTGTTTTACTAGTCAGTATGATTTATTATTATACTTATAGTTTGATTAATCAACTCTAAACCAACTACATTATTAGTAATAAAAAAAAGAGAATTATTTTCTCTTTCGTCTAGTATTAATAATTGTGTTGCAGTGAAAACAAACTCTGATAAGGTTTTTTTATCATTCCATTTACCGTTAATGTCAATATTTGCATTGAACACTGTCTTTATCATTTACCTTCTTAATACTTTATTATTCATGATATTGATAAACCATTTTTTTAAAAATTATTAATCTATTTATCAATATAAATATTATGTACCTTATTCTACCTTATTTTATAATAATATTACATTTTGAACAATATAATAAATTATTTGAAAAATAATACACTTGTTGTAGATATTGAGCTCCTCTTGGTAAGAAATCATCTTAATCGACAAACATTACTCGATTTTAAGGACAAAACAATCGGTTTTATTATTAAGTCAATTTTATTTTGTAATTTCACATACAGACATATTTGAGGATCTTTTGAAAATTAAAGTAGGTTAATTTTTTGGACGGAATTTTAGTTGTCGACATGACGTGTAAATAAACTGTTTGAATTTTTAAACCATGCTTGTTAACGTACTAATTAATTAATATTTTGGTTACATATTTTTAATATAACAACATAGTTTCAATAAAACGCCCTCCCGATGTTGACTACGTAACCATCGTAGTATAATATAATAGTAATAACATCAGTAATAAATAAATAAATCATACTTTTAAAATATTTCATTTATGTATTTAAAACGGCAGTTATAAGCATTTATATTCTTACTTTTTTATAGTTTTTTCTAATAAATCTCACTAATTTATCTAGTTGCTAATTCACAAATCGGCCTATTAGCTCCCGTAGAAAAAATAGCAAGCTTCACATGGGAAAACAAAAAATTTAAATCTATCCAATACATACACCAGGAAAATTACTTCTACAAAAGTAATTTTTTATCAAACTTCCACCATTACTCTGAAAAAAATAACTCAAAAAGTATTATAACTAGAAAAGCTTAATATTTGTTCTCCTTAAAATTGGCTACTAGATTAATTTTCCAAATCCCCTTAAGGGGGAATATTTGACAAAATTGATCTCCAAGCTAATTCAATATTAATATTTAAAAAAAGTATTAAGTTTTTCTAGTTGTAAAACTTTTAGTTTTTTTCTCCTAGTTATGGCAAATGTTTGATAAAAATTTTCTTTTGTCAAAGTAATTTTCTGAAGTATCTATTAAACAGTTGTCAATTTTTAGCTTCGATGCGGAATAGTTAGATATATTAGAAAAAAGTAAAAATATAAAATCTTTTAAAAGAATTAAAAAAACAAAAATCAGCCTTTTAGCCCTCATAGGGAACATAATAAACTGTATAGCAAAAAAAAATATTTAAAATTGGTAATGTAGACACTTCAGAAAGTTACTTTGCGTTTTAGTCTTTATTTGCATAATATGTTGTACAACCGTTATAGAAAATGTCTTGACGCTCTTTACGGTAACTATAATACTTATAGCCCTTTGTTTATTTGAACTAAAGTGTTTTCGTATTGAGTAAATTATTCGTTCGCTTATTACTCTATTTTTATTTACTTATTACTACTATATATTTTTTTTGTTCTAGCTTGATTTACAAAGTTTAATGAATTGCTAAAATTGATGTCGTTTCCTAACTTAAATTGTACACCTAATTAATGTCAAATTAACATATTATATTTTACATGTTTGCAGGGCAATGAGGAAGCGATTAAGGAAAATTCAAATGTCGATCGCAAAACCAGTGGTGCGTCAAAAGTGGTGCCGTCTAGACCAAGAGGAAGACCGCCACGAAATCGTGCGGTCGAAACCGTTAAATCCAATGTTGGTGCTAACACAAAATGCAATGGTTTAGTCAAACAAGTCAGCCCTACTGTTGTCCATACGACAGTAGAAAAAACACAAGAATGTGAACTTGCCCTGACCTCTCGCAAGAGGAAACATTCTGCCGAAGATCTCAAAGATAATACCACACCTGTGAAACGTGCAATCATTCTCGAAAAAGAACCTGAAAAAGGAGAATATTATGGCTTTCTAGCTGGGTACAGCTCGTTGCTTCACCCTCGACTAGAATCGTTATACTTACATAGTTACTGGCCAGCCAATTGGGCTTATTCTGCTCAGTCATTGACGGGTCACGTCTTAAAAAAAACCACCAAGGAATCGTTGCGAAAAATACGACAAATCATGTCTAACAGTAGTAATGTCGGTAGTATAGTGTCGAAGAGTAGTATTAACTATGCGCCGTGTTTAACTACAGCCGCTTCAACGTCAGCGCTTTCGGCAAATTCTACGTCGGTGCAGTCGAAGAAAAACGAAGAAGTGAAACCGCACCCGGCAACTCGTAGAGGACGTCGTAAAAAAATTGTTTCCGATAATGTTCAAGATACTGAAACCAGGAAAAAACAGGGAAGACCTCCGGGTGCACGTAACAAGCATTTGGCTGGCGTACTTAAAGACATCAGTCCAAGGAAGTCGCCCAGACAGCATGCTTCGACGTTGGCCGCAAAAGCTACTAAAGCTAAAGTCACAACCGTCGATGAGAGTGATGTGGTGAATTTGACGTACGAAGAAGAATCGCCTTTGCCGCCTGTGTTGGACGCTCCGATCGAGATTACACACAACGCTCAAAGACAGCGTAATAGGAAATCGGGATTATCGGCGAACCGCCATAGCGGCCCCCGGAGACGCACTCCACCACCGCCTAAACTGTGCGCTCAACAGAATGACAAGAGCGGTGAAGTCAAACTGCGCACTAAGCACGTCGACGTAGTAAGACGTAAAGTTCGAGACGAACGAATACGCAACATTATGCAGACTAAGCAGCTGGCTTCCATCAGAGAGATTGCCGAGAAAAACCGCCGAGAGTTTGCGATGGAATTCCAACAGTATAACGACGTGGACGAGGAAAACTCAAACCCGTGTATAGTATTGCCTCCGTGTGAACACAAAGAATGGAATACGTCATTTGACGTTAAGGGACTTAACAATATGTGTGCTCAAATCATGTATGAGCAAAGTGCAGACAAAAGATACCTACTGCAGGCTTTGCCTCAAGACCTGTTGAAAGTTTTGCAGCGTTCAATTACAGTGGCCAAATCCCGACGAGTGGGAGACGATTGTTACATAACCGATTGCAATGCAACGATAAATTCAATCGATCCGAGGAAAAGACGCAACAAATACTCGAGAAAGAAAAAACAAAATATGACCGGTTGGCCCAAAGAAAAGCGAAGGAAAGCGCCGGCTCAGGCGTCAGAAAATGTTTCGGAAGAAGATGATCAAGTAGAAGAGAAAACCAAATCTACTGTAAAACGGAGGACTTCTGCAGTCGTACAAAAGCAGAGCCGTAAAAGACTTAAGTTGCAGCAGGCATCGGCGACCACATCCCAAAGACGACAAAAAAGGAAGAGTGGTGGTCCGGCGGTTACGCCTGGACCTAAGAAAGGTCGCCCGTTCAAAAAGACAGTCGCCGTAGAAAATGCTAACCCAAAGAGGAGTCCGCAAAAAAAATTGGTCATTTCTGAAACTCTTGCCGCTGACGAATTGAAAAGCGTTCCAGTACAGCCTCGAAGAACTCCCGGACGACCACGTGGAACTCCCGGACGACCACGAGGATCCCCCGGACGACCCAAAGGCAGTCCCGGACGACCCAAAGGCACCCCTGGACGACCCAAAGGCACTCCTGGGCGACCTAGAGGCAGCGTTGGTCGTCAAAGGCGACGTTTGAAAAAGCTTCACTACGACTCCGATACAGACAGTCCTTCTAACCATCATCGATCCGTACTCCCTCGTAAACAACGCGTCAAGTTAGTAATCAAGCGTAACAAAAGACCTGAAACGACAGTGTCGCAGTACCACTTGACCAGACGCCGAAAACAGTTGGCCGCGTCAAACGTATGGGACGAAGGAAGAGGTCGGCCAAAACGTTACAAAGTCTCGAGCGCCGTAGAAGAAGCGTTTGTTGGCTCGCAACCATTCGAACAGCATTGTCCTTCGGATCCGTGCGCAATACTATCGACGGTGGAAGACGATACGTAATTTATGACAATTTTTGTATATCTTTTTTTATTTTTATTTGAAATGTTTCTACTTCTAGCCTAATAATAATTATTTAAGACTGTGCTGCGGTTCCTCCATGTAAATCATTCCCTATATAAAAAGAGTAAATAATATTGTACATAGTTAGTGCCATTTTGTAACTGTGTATACACCCATAGTTAATTTATTGAGTATGTATTTCATTTTTTCTTTATAGATAATTTATTGAAGGTAATACATTAATAAAACACGATAATTATTTTGATTGTAATTTGGAATTTTATTGTCATATTAACTGCCAAAATTTTATCACAAATGACAAGTGAAAAATATAAACCGTTCATTTTATGTTTGACGAGCGACAATAGTACCGGAGCGGATGAAAACAGAAATCTTCAGTGAGCATTACTTATTTGTTTAAAACTAATGTATTTTTTCCAGTTTATAACGTAGCTCTATGTCGAAAAAAAAAAACGAATAGAAAATGTTTTCCTATTAGCAAGTTGAGCAGTAATTTTTTTTTTTTTTTTTATGTACTAAATCTCATTCCTTTTGTCGACATAAAATAATCTGAACGGATTCATTAGGTTTTTTTTTTTTATATTTATAATAATAATAGGTAACAAAATTTAATAAATATAACCTTGTGTATGTGTGTGTGTGTATGTTATATAAAGTCGTACAAAATGTAAAAAAAAATATGAATTTGTAGACTAATACATGTACAAAAATATACAGGTTTTTTTTTTTTTTGTTTTAACTCGTTACAACAACAATAATAAGTAATAATAAAATAAATACATTATGTTATAATAAATTCGGAATTAGACTTTGATTTTAGGAGGTTGTTCGATCACGACGTTGGTCAGAATGTTTGTACACTCCAGATTGGTATCTACCGTTTCGGCGATGCCGCCCAATCGTAATTTGTACGTACGAGCAGCCCACCGTATTATTCTAGGCCTCCACAACAGGGCCGTTAAAAATATGTACGGTCCTAGACATTCTCTGTATAGCCAAGCGATAGAGTACTCGACACGCGTGAAAGGCAACGGCGATCCCTGCAATGATAAATCCACAATTATTACGACAAACTCAAAAGAATAAATAAGTTTGATTAAATATAATATATCACCATAAAACACCATTCAGCTTAGTTTATATATTACAATGTATACAGAGATATATATATGTTATCATCTTAAATTAATTTGTTTAGTTAAACGTTCAATGTTTTTCACTAAGCGGGGAGTTTTATTTAATTTTAATTTTTTTAAACAAAATAATACAATTTAAGTTAGGTACGTTGTATCATAATAGTTGTATAATAATGGTAATTTATTAAGAGTTTCGGTATGGGAAATTGTTTTAATTACTAATTACATATATTACATCATCTCCTGACAACAATGTTCATTATTTTTCTACAAACCATAAAGACCTTAAAGATCTGGCTATTTATGAAGAGATACACAATAGATAACATAACTGTTGACTTATACAAAACTACGTTGGGGTGGAAACATTAAAAGTGTAGTTCCAAATTCCAAACTTCAATTTATATATATATATATTGATATATTTAGGCTGTTCGGCTAGAATGAAAAGATATTTAATAGCAAATAGTATATAACATATTATATAAGATTAATTAGGGAGGTCCGAAGGTCCTGAGGCTATGTAAAAACTATAGTAACTACTCCTTCCATAAAAAAAAGAAAAAATCATCCCGAACCACAACTTGGCTTTAATTAAAATGATAGAATTAAAGAAAAAATATTTGCTAATTTTTTGCCATCAGGTATTAGAAACGAGAGCACAGTTCAATCAAAGGTGTAACTAGTTACGCACATCTTGAGAAATCCAATGAAAATACTTAAATTACTGTCGCTAAGATTGCTAGCTTTACCTGGTTATGTTATTTGTATTTTAGACCTACGATACATACTAAGTAAAGCAAAGCCTTACTTTGTTAAAGATGGTTTACAGTTATATGTGCTATCTATTGTAATGAGTTTAACAATCAGACAATTTTATTTTAAAAAAATATAATTATATTATTTTCTATATAAAAGTTATAAAAAAAAAAAAACCTTTAAATGTGTTTAAAATAGGATTTATACAACATAATATGAGTACTCCTTTTTTTTTTTAAACAGGCTATAATATCGTTGAAAATGTAGTTTTGAAATCGGGAGATCGACGGGGATACGGTGAAAATAAAAATATACTCTTTTAAAATGAACTAAAAAACCGTTACCTGTATAGTTCTAAGCAAGATCCAATCGAGTAGAAACCATACAAGCGTGTGTACCAAATAGAACGCGTACGGATCGACAGTAGGCACCAGCACGTGAGTGGACCACGCTGCTATAGCGCCCAATATCAGGCATTCCGACATCGGTTCCAACACGATAGTGTAAGGTACCATGGAGGCTCTCAGCTTGACCCATCTATACATGAGTCGCAGAAAAAAAAAATAATAATAATAATAATCATTTTGTTAGAGTGGATGCGTTCATTTTACTTGCCTTCTCAAACGATCGTGGAATCTATACAAATCCAACGTTCCAGAATTTTGAAGTGCTGGCAGTCCGCTAATCGTCGTACGCCAACCACGTTCGACTAACTGTTGCGCGATAAAATAATCTTCGGCCAGATACTGAGCAAAAGCGCTTAATCCTCCGCACTCGTCCAAGGCCCGTTTCCTTATCAAACTGGACATGCCCGTATGGCATACGGCTCTTATAAGATCAGCCACTAGGTAAATTCGAGCGTGAGCTGTGCCGAAAAATACCTAGGACAAGATGTGAGTAAAAATTAATATACATTAAAAAACAATTTATATATATATATTATATTAATCTGGATCATTTCTAACTGATTTATAGCTTGAACATTTTAAGGAAAAAAATATTAATTGAAAACTTTTTTTGAAAAGAAATTTTAGCGTGAGTAGTTATAAGTTGTGTCGTTTGGCAATATATACAACCGTTTCGTTCAAAATAAGAAACTATTAGAATAATATTATCATAATTTAGCTTCGATGCGTTGGCTGGGAAGTTATTAATACAAGATAAAACAAAATGAGGATTATACTGAAATGGTGAGTCAAGCCACAGAGTTACAGTTGTTCGTAAACTGTAACGTTTCAATTGAATCCCTTTTAATCTGACAGCAAGCGTCACAGGTACATTAAGCTTACCTTTTCTAGTGTGGCGACAAAACGCCTTTGACGAATGCCGGATTTATGGATATCTTCAATACGATCGCAAGTAAACGGTATTTGGTGAACAATAGCAACATCGTTTAGCATACAATCAACCATGTCCTTGAGAGTGTCTCTTCTCACTAAAAAAAAATCCATCATTTACATCAAAGCCAGTCAATATCGTACGTATGTAATATAATTAAATGCATGCACAGTTAAAAACAAGTATTGTGATCACGGCATACTTGGCTCAAAAACCCTAATTGATAATAAATTTGGAGGAAAAAAAATCATAAAAGGCATGGACAAAAGAATCACCTAAGATCCACAACTAGTAGAAGATGTAGTAATATGTAAAAGTGTTATAAGTTACAACTGTCGCTAAAAGTCACACAGCCCATACCTCCTCCAGTTACTAAAATTGATCAGGTGAACATACTTATACTTGAATATATAGTATATAATATTGGTTATATACTTGAATTGGACACCTTTCAAAAGATAATGATGGCACTGTGATGATGTGTGTCGAGCTTAAGCTCCCACAAGCCGGTCTCCTTACTTGGGAGAACTTAAAATATGTAAGAATACAGAAATGGACAGAAAACAGTCAATACACAAATAACTAACATAATAATGATTTACTATAGAGCGACTCTCATCGATACTTATACAAATTAATTTATTTCTATACCTAAAATTGAACAACAATCAGGTAGATAAGTAACGTATTAAACCATAGACAGTTTCAGTAGGTCACCTACTAAATGAATGCCTAGAAATGTATACATGAGAATGGGCGCACTTGAGTGTGCTCATACAGATGGATAATATTATTATCTTTTAAAACAAATAACAAACATGGAAATATTATTTTGCTTAATAAAAACTTACTTGTGCTTTACTAGTGAGGCCCAGTTAAAAAAAAAGTTTAGATAAAATATCTATTTTGTAGTCAGTATAACATAAACTAGGCGCTATAACATGGCTGCTTCAGAGTTGGGCATTTCTATACAATTTTAATACTCTATTGATTAGGATAATATATTTAATTTTATTAATTAGGTTGTTTATGGGAATACAAAAAAAAAAAACAATAGATAAAAATGTCTTATTTTTTAAATCTAATAAAATTATATAAAAAAAACTGTTATGCTATGAAAACATGTTTTACACAGTTTTTTTAGTTTAAAGGCTATTATTTATTCAAAAATTAGGCAAACGCTAAATTCCTATGCAATAGCTAAATTGTTGTTAAATAAAAATAAACATGATTTAAAAGTTAACTTCAACATGTAATGACTAAAAATGGTTACTTTTATCTTATAACTTAAATAAAAAACACCCAACTCTGGTTATTAGCTACACTGAGGCCGTTTTACAAATAAAATTGGGCTGGTGTGGTGGTATAAGTTTCCGGTTTTGGTCTTTCATCGCATTGATATTATGAGTCGGATGACAGTTAGAATAAATCTAAATACATGGCAGATATTTTATTGTAATTTATTACAATTTACGCACAACCACATTTTTGGGAAGAATAAATATTTAAAATTCAGAAACGGTCTTAAGAACTGGAATCAGAATTATTAAAGAAGTTTTAGTTTTTATTTAAAAAAAAACATAGAAGATGTAGTATGTTATTTGAAATTTAAGAGGCGATTGAACAAAAAAATTGACACGTTAGAGAAATCCTGAAGTTAAATATCGGTTTCTGTCTTTAAATTGTGTTTTTGTACAACGTTAAACTAGTAATTAGTTTTACACGTGCCGTCTATCTTGTTTCCATGACAGACACTACTAAACTCAACGTGTACAAATTTAATAACGCTTCTGAACAAATAAACTAAGACGTTTACTTACTCTTTATGGAACTATCCGAGATGAGCACAAACGGATATTTGGCTTGACTGTATGCAGGATGCATGTTACATATTTTAGGGTTTACCCCGACATCAGAAGCACCTGAAATAAAAAAATGTAAAAAGTGACTTTTAGTATATTTATTACATTAAAAAAAAACCCCAAACCCTTTACTTGAATCATATTTTTTTTTACAAAACGGCTATAACCATTAATTAATACAATAGGAAAAAAGTACCTATTAACAACCGCAAGTCTACGCTTGACCCATAAGTTTCAAGCATTGTAGTGGCCACTTGAATAGCCGGGTCATTACTATCTTGTACACACAGAAGGACCTCGTACTGAAAAAAAATATATATACATATGTATAGACATACAAACGATAAATAACATAAGCAAAGTACTATCTTTGCTATTCAGACAACATACGACTAATTACGGAAATGACATAATTGACATTTTAAACTAGCCAACCTAAGTTGTTAATATTAATATTATAATAACTTAATTATAATTGTTGTTGTGTCTTGTAAGTATTATGGCAGTATTAAAGTAATTTTTCATAGAATTTATAGTAATTAGCCGGCTAACGACATGCAATATAGAAATTTAAAAAAATAACATATAATAAAGCGATAATATTTTACAGTTATCCCGTGGTTGAACTTCTTATAGAGAATTTTCACATCACATACAATTGTATGTGTATTTTTTTCATATTTTTTTTAGATATAAATTTTTAATTTATGACTTAAATTTATAAGAAAAACTAATAAAGATTTAACAATTTTTATCATTATTTTCTAACAATGTACTATTTGATATTTAATTTTAAAAAAAATGCACGAGTTTGCATATGTTATAAGTAGAGCTCGGATGTTAATGACCATAAATGTGTTAAAATATGTATTTATAAATATTAAAATATGCAATAATATATCTTTATTGAGGTCAACAAAAAAAATTTAGCCGGCTAAATATAAGTTTACATAGGTTAGTTATTTAAAAAGATATTATAAGGCTTGGCAATGTTTTCAAATTTAAAAGAACAGTTAATACTTTTCTCAACTTCATACTCATTCACACGATTAAAGATAATAATAAAATGGAACAGTTTTAATAATTATACTTACAAATATGCTACTAAATATAGAAATAATCATTACAGGCAAATATATGCTATATAAGTTTGCTGATTTGAAATCAAATTTTTATGAATAGAATTTATATTGTATTTCAGTATAATTCTGATTTTACTAAAAAAATATGCAGTCATAAACATCCGAGCTTTAGTTAAAAGATAATTCGGTTGTACAGTCGTAATAAAGATTTTGAATATTACACTGAATAAGCCGCCACTAGAATTACATTTGACTACATAATATTATGTTATGTTTTTTTGTTATCAAAAAGATAAGAAAATTTTTTTTTTTTTAAAAACCTAAATAAATGCTTTAGTTACTAATAAAATATTATGTGCCAACAGTTTGGATCAGTACCTTGGGATAGTCGATCGTGAAGTAAGTGCGCAGGTTGTCGGCCAAATTGGGATCTACGCCCACCATAGGTTTTATTATACTGACTCCGGGGTAATCTTTGTCGGCCTCGACCGAGACCGTATTGACGTCAGTTTGTTGTTTTTTAATCCGATGCAGTTTGTACTTGCTGCAAAACCAAAAAAAGGCGACAATTATATTCACCGTAGACACGACCGTCGGTCTCGTGCGGACTCGAAGGGTTACCCGTAGCAAATAGCCGCCAAATGGAAAAGCCAATAGCCGAACCAGTAGACGAGAACGCCGCAAGCCAACAGTTTGCACCATGTGTCCGGAATCATCATGGTCGTTCCTACGTAGGCAGCACGGCAAACGACTCGTACATTATCGACGTCAACTAGCTGTGAGCCGTAAACACAAACACACACAATATTAAAATCACATTATCATCTAATTAGTAGTTAGGTAAGCAGGCAACGTTAATGTTTTATTACATAAATTATTATATTGTTATTCACATAATCTTACCTCTCACGTTGCGCAAACCGGTGTGTTGGTTATCATTTATAATTATTAGTATTGTTATTGTGTTACTTTCAAAGACACAAGGCCAATCATCACGATAATTAAGTGTTATAGCAAATATAAATTATGATTCATCACGTTCGACGGCGGAAAAAGAAAAAAACAACCTACCCATTCGTTATCAGTTTTTTGGTTTTTATTACTGCCGTTTAACCTTACGGTGTGTGTGTGTGTGTGTTATATAATGTAATATTATATTTTATTATATAGCCGGTGTCGAGTGTTGGGTTTTACAACTCGTTATACGTCGGCGGCTATTGGTTTACATATATAATATAATATTTAATAACGATATAAGATATTGTAATTTTAGTAGAGGGAAACCACACGTCATTTATCAGTAAGACGTGGTGGTGGTGGTGGCACTCGAGACGGGAACAGCTCGGTCGATAGGTCAATATCAATGTTTATAGCTGCTGCTGATAATAATATATGGTTATTATCATCATAATATTATATATTATTAATAATAATTACCTACTCCACCGAATAGGCCTATTACTATTAGGCCTAATAATATCGAGTGTATTGTTATTTATTAATTATTATTATCGGCAGAAAGCGCACTGTTATCACTTTGGCCGTTCGATAACACACAATGCATTCTTTACTCAATATTTTTTACGGTATACTAATTACTATTATAATATTGTATAATAATATTTTTATTATATTACATTATGTTCATTGTATTGTGTAAAGTACGCTTGTCTATGCGTTAATTATTTTTGTAAACATTATAATATATACGGTAAGATTCATGGCTTAGCATAAATATAATACAATAATAATATGGTTTACTATATTATAGCAATATGTTATTGCGTGCGGTCGGTTTTTTTTTCACGTTTTAGACCAAAAAAGCCAGGCAAAATGTCGACTACTTAGGAGGATCCTATTTCAATTATGTAATGATACACGAGCTCTTTGGCAACTCCTACTATGTCGTGTAGAATACAAATTTTTGGATTTTTTTTTTTTTTTTTTGGAAGGTCTAATTTACTGAACTGATCGACTTTACTCGTGTGAAAAAATTGGCTTTTAATATCGAAAAAATTGCAAATTTAATTTTATTGACTAGGTACGAGAAACTGAAATTCGGCTTCCTACATAACACTGTAAAATAGCCAAAGAACTCGAATCTCTTTACACAATTGAAATAGGACCGTCCTGTAAAAATGATTAAAATTAAAAACAACACCTTGAAGCTTGTACAAAATAACCGGTAAATGAATATTGGCATGGTCGAAATTGATTAAAACCGTTTTTCTTAAATATTGCCTATACAAAACTCCTTAACAACGGCGCGACTACTAGGGAAGGACAAATGGGACATAATATGTCCAGGGGCAAATTCCGCGTATTATAGAAGGGGCAATAGCTGTATTCTTAAAATATTTTTTTGATTATCTAATTATTATTTTTCACATTTGACCGCATTTGAACGTGTAAGAATGATTTTTTCAGCGATTTAGTAAGTAAGTTTTCATTTTATGAAATAATTATTAGAATTTGGTTTATAGTATAAGTACCGCGTTCGTATCAGTGTTAGTTTTACCATTTTCTGTTTTCAGTGGAGGCCCGTCATAGGAGAATTTGAAACTGAGTTTCCCCTTAAAAATCTTTAGCTACTAATAAATAATTATATTAATAATAATAAATAATATGGACATTAAGTATATCCTATACATTTTATTGTGTTTTATTGGGTTTCGAAGCCCCAACCCTCTAGCTTTACAGATAGACAGTTGAGCAACTAAGTCACCTAGGCTGTATACTTGATATAACTAGGTACTTATTATAGAGTTTTTTAACATAAATAATTTTCAAAATGTATTAATACAATTTTTTTTAAATATAAAAACATAGATTACTATGGTTGGTCGAGATTTTATAATTTGTAAATAAATTTATGTGAACATATTATAATAAAAAAAAACGATAAGAATACCCTAATATTATTATTTTTTTTTATGTTTAAAATTCGATAAAAAGCAGCATTTTTTATTTAAAAAGCCTGACTTGGGCGTTGCTATATTCCGTAAATTTATTGTAAGAACACCTTAAGTTCACGACCACGTTATTTAATGACTACTAATTGTGATATCGAAATGGAACTTTCACTTGACAATTGAAATTTAAGTGTTCTTTATCATAATATCCTTCAACGATTTTTTTTTCAAATTTTTAAGTAACTAAAAATTGTAAAACAAATTCAAAATCTTATCAATTCCATTAAATTTGTATGCTCACTCGAGGTAAAAATATTGAAAACCCTATAACTTCTTAGGGCTTAAATCAAAGACTCTAAAATTTGTATAGCACTTACTTTTGTTATGTATAGGTATAGAACATCTGGTAAAAGTTTTGGTAACGGATACTTGTTTTTACTAAGAGTTGTAAGAACTTGAATACAAATATGTTGTGCGTTGTTTCCAAAACCAGTGGTCGTTTCGACCCCACTGTGCTCTTTAACTACAATGCTGAGTTTTTTTTTAATTATATATTTATGTACATGACTTTCCGTTAGTGGTAAAATACTAATAATAATTTTTGGACCCTCGGTTGAAGTCCCAGACGACTACATGAATAGACAACAGTAGTATACAAGGTGATCATTTTATTTTAAAAAAACATGCTTTTCAAAAAAAAAAAAAATAGTAAAAAGTGAACTAAAAAGTAAAAAATTAATTTTATTACAAGAACAATTTACCAATCAATTGTAGCATATTTTATCTTAAATGTCAACAACCGAAAATTAACTAAAATTTTAAATAATGTTAAACATCTTAAATTTTTTTTTTTTACTTTTTAGTCCTATTACAGGTATTTAATAATTGCTGAATAGATTACTAAATTAATTTTGGAAGATTTGGACAAAAATGAAATACACATAAATATAATGTTCATTAAACCAAAACAAAAATTAAGATCACATTGTATAAATACAATATATGATAATGCAGTGTAAAAAAAAAAGTGGAATGCAGATCAATATATTACTATTAGAATCGGCTAATTCAACCATACCCGACCAACGGCAGATATGTCAACGACAACTAGTGATGGGAACCCGAAAATCCGGATTTTTCAAAAAAACGCTTTTTAAGTCATTTGAAAATCATATAATTGTTAAATACTATTACAATATAAAGATGTGTACCTAAGTAAAATTTGTCGATAAAATTTTTTAAAAAAAAACTCTTAACTTTGTCTATAAAATGCTTTCGGATTTTCGGATTTCAACAAATCCGAAATTCAAAAGCAGTTTATCTCTTTGGTGTTTTGTTTTATTTTCACATATTTATCAAAAAAATGTTACTTAAATATAGAGCTTTATATTGTAAAATTATTTAACACTTATATGATTTTTAAGTAGCTTAAATAGTGTTTTTTTTTTTGTGAAAATCCGGATTTTCCGATTCCCATCACTAACGACAACCCATTTTATTTGTATATTAAATTTAAACCGTACACGTTAAAATACACAGAACACGTGCATGGTGTGGTGCATTCAATGTCTCATTGGGTTTATCAATTAATAACTTAAATTGTTTTTCATAGTGTTTTTTTATAATGTGGTATACATTTTTTTTTTGTTTTTACTTCCCTCCAAAACTAATTGTTTTTTTTTATAAACTTGTAACTTAAGTTATTGAAGTTTTAAGTTTTGGGCAGGAGGAAACGTGGAGTGTAGTATTATTTTTATCAACGCGCACTTTCCCTGCCGTCGTAACTTTTAAACTCTTATAACTTTAAAAATAACTGTTCAAAATGGTTATCAACCAGTCAACATTTTTAGTAAAATATTCATAATAAAAATTGTCCAATACTTATAGGTGAGTAGAACATCTGACAAACGTTTAGTGATGGAGAAATTATTTTTAAATTACGTACAATTTACGCAATTTAATATTTTACTTTTAAGGTCATTATGAAAGCATACATCTTGACAGCGATAAAAACAGCCTTGTAAAATTGGTTAGGTATCTATTATTATTTATTACTATTCACGGTCTTATATAAGACCGTGGATAGTACCACCAACATCGATTTTACCAAAAACCCGCCAAGAGAAATTTCGTATTTTAATATCAAAATCATTGCCTTTAGTTAGGTTCTTATCTTGATTGCAAATTGTAGTTAGATCTTTATCAGTTCTCTAATTAAAATCGTATTCACTATACACGTAAAATTATATAATGTAAAATTCATAAAAAAATTATATTATATTAGTGTACCTATATATATAACTTATAAGTATATGTTATAATTTAATATTATTTGGTATAAAATAATAATAATTTTATTGAAATTTCCCACAAATTGTTTATATTACTATTTAAATAGAACATTATTTTTACTTTTTACCTAAATTAGTTGACGATTTCAAAATTTGGCTGTCAAGTATAAATTAGTTTTACCACATCTTACATATGTATTCTGTAGTTAAAGAATACAGGTAGGAGCTTTTGAGCTTTGTCTTCAATCTTGTCTTTTAGAAGATATATTATTAACAAAACTTGGTACCTAAAGGATATATTAAAGCAAGGAAAACGGAACATATGACACTTGTAGTTTAAATACCTCACATATATAGCTAGAATAAAACACATATTTGATTTTCAAGTTTCTACACAAATCAATATATACATTATAAACTTATAGTCCAAAGTGAACCTATTGCCGGATAAGGACTTGTGATGAGAAAAAAAATTGTTGTCCGGCCCTTTTGCATGGGATAATAAGTAGATAATAAGAATATTGCATAATATAAAATTATTGTAAACTAGATTAAACAATTCTGTTATATTAATTAAAATGCTCAAATTAGGGTCATAATCGTATAAACGTCATACTTAATAAATATATAATGTAATTTAATTCAATCTTGCTTTTATGTTGGTGAGATTAACAAATCAGACTGATTGTCTTACTGAATTTAAAAAAAAAGGAAAACTAACTAAATAGTATCCCGTACCATACAAATATATATATATATATATATATATATATATATATATAATAATTAAATAATTAATAACTAATTATCAAAAATAGTATTCAATACCTTGCAGGACTGAATGTTATTTATAATCTATTAGTAGGTTTTTAAAATAATTATTATTCACTTAATATTTTACAGAAATTAGTTTATAATAAGCTACTCTGGGTATATATTTTTATAAAAGAAACCAAACTAAACAATATGAATTTGTTCAGTAATAGTTATTCATATGATTTAAAAATATGATTCAATTTTTGGTCAATATAAATTTGCAATTTTACAATTATCTCTTGATTTGAAAATGTCCATATTTGATAGAAGATGGCATAGCCCATATTTTATTCATCTAAGTACTTATTCATTTAACATGGCCATTTACTTAGCGATAATCAAATCTCTACAATGAAGTTAAAGTTTTAATACCACACAAAAGTATCCTGCATATTTTAGTACATAACAGCTTGGGGATTTTATTTATCTTTTTAAGACACGTCTAAACAAATTTGTGTTGTTATTTATTGTTTCGTTTTTTCTTATAATTACTACATCTTTAAAAATGTGTCAATGGAGAACTGTTCAACCATCATTTTTGACTCATCTTAAAACTGAAAGATATATTATTAATAAATAAGTTAAAAGTTGAAATGTTAATTATTAAAATAATAGAGATTAAATCAATTAAAACAATTTTACAAAAAATAACTCCACACCTGTTACCACATTTAATCAGACTAGAGATAGTTTCAGGAATTGAACTGCTCTAATGAATAAGCATACCGATAAGCTTTTTATGACTTCAGACGACTACCATCATACTGTAAAACATAATTTACTTGTATTAATAGTTTTATTTAAATAGGATGTAATAATATTGTCACACAAATTAGTACAACTTAGTGTATGTATGAACTTTGTCGCTAGGTACTATAATTGATAAATATATTATGTTATTCATATTAAATATTGCAAGTTTATATTATGTGAAAATAAGAGTTTTGAATTATGAATTAAAAAAGAATTCTAATAAAAATATTAATTTAATATTAATAAGAAACGAAAGTAAATTTTATTTACCAATAATTATCGTTGTCGTCGTATGAACAAGTTGGTTTTTTGTCATAATAAATGTATCGTAAAAATGTGTACTATTTAAAAAAATATATTATAAATTTTAACACGGTTATTTTTTTTTATCATTTGAATTATTGCCGTTTGGTTCTAGAGATAACAGTAACTCTGATAAACGTTAGTTATATTTTAGTTACTTTTATTCTGATAGAATTGGCAGACTGATAGAATGTGATTTTGTATTTTGGTGTTTCTGGGTTGGTCACGCTGATAAAATAAAAATTGTGTTATCTCTTGGAAGAACTCTTATCATTTTTTGGAAGAACTGCCCCAAACACCTTTTATTATATGGAAAACATGCATTATGCGCGTTCCATGTAATCAGTTCAGTGGTAGCGCGTTGTCGTGTAGTTTGCACTAAAACCGCAATTATTGTCAAGCAAAAGTCGATTTGTTGTTAAAAATTAAGATTTATTTTTGTATTCTCTTATTTGTGTGAATTATAACTAGTTAAATTCGATTTAGCGCCATAGGTGCAGGTATTTTTTGCCATTATTTTTACTACCGGTCCGATTGGTGAAAATCTCTGAATTTTAATCATAATAACTCGGTCGAATTCTGTGATAAACACCTAACATAGTGCGTTTGTTACAATTTGTGTTACAATTGAGTTTTGTCTTGCCTGTTAATAATTTATTATAAGTTTTTAGTAACGGCCTTGGACAGCGGTTTACGGATCTACGTTGTGTGAGTACTTACGGTTTTGTATTTCTAATTTATTTACACTATTGACGTTCTGTCTTCTATTGACTTAAAATACTGCTTGTGAATGAATAAAATCATACAGTATTAACGCCACTTTAAATACTTCTTTTTTTTTTATAGAAAATTAATTGTATTTTGTGTCTTATACATGTTTTAGGTTAGTTAATCTTACAATTAGTAAACAATCAAACACAGAAAAGGTTCACTTGTAATCTATACTGTAATAGGTACAAGCAAAACTATTATGGAAGTTATTATGCAAGAACGCTTAAAAAAAATTTACCAATTTTATGAGTAAGTCATTAATTGAAAAGTTTTATTTATTTTTAATGTTTGTATTTTTATCGGGCCCTTTCAAATAATATAGCAGAGTCCTGGTGCACTTTACACATTAATATATACAAGATGATAATTTTATCGTGAACCATTCAATATCTCATAGGGTTTAGTAAGGAATTAGTATTTAGTAATTCTAATATCGGCCCATCTCTAGTTTTTGTACAATGTGATCTCAATTTTTCATAATTTTTTTTTGTATGTACCACCCTCCCAACTTAATTTTTTTTTAATAGCTACTTTTGAAACTTAAGTAGTAACGCATTAATTTCACTAGCTTTTTAAATTAAGAGGGGAAGTACGGGTGGTCAAAATCATCGACCAGTCAAAATGTTGAAAAAAAAAACTAAACTTCTTATTAAACCCGGTGACATGTTGAGTGGTTTATGATAAAATGATCACACTGTATATTTTATCATAAACATTTTTTTTAAAAACTTAGGTTAAATATTTTAAAACAATAATTAAAAATGTACTTTATTTGTAAATAAAAGAAAAAATGGTGTTAAATGAATTTTAAAATCTTATAATTCAGATCTTTCATTTAAAAATTATGTATTATTTTTTTACATAATCCAAGTACAAAACTTATACTTTGGCTATTTCAAGTTTTTTAATAATCAAATCTTATAGTTATTCATAACTATTAATGACAATACATACATTAATACGGATACATTTTTTCTAGGGACAAAGAATTTTGTGATGTTACCATAGTTACTGATGAAGGCTTAATAATAGAAGCACACAGAAATATATTGGCTTCTGCGAGTCATGTATTTTATAAGATGTTCAGTGGACAGTTTAGAGAAAGAAACGAAAATGAGATTCTTATAAAAGAAGTAGATTCTGAAATTTTAGAATTGGTGGTCAAATTTGCTTATACTCGTAAGCTGGATATTAAAGAAAACAATTGCGTGGTAGGAAATATGCAATAGGGTATACAATTTATAAAATATTACTCTATTTTTAATTACTTGCTATACATTTTTTTTAGAAACTGTTGATGGCTGCTGACATGTATGGTCTAGAATATATAAAAGAGTTTTGTTTTATATACATTAAAGAAAACATGAGTCCTACAAATTGTATTAGTTTCATGAAACATTCCAAACTAATATCAGACGAAAAAATTTACAATTTTTGTTTGTCATACTTTTTAAACCATTTCACGTGAGTAATCAGTTGCTTATGGTCGCAGCATTTTATTAAATAATCAAAAATAAAAAAAATGATTTTTTGTAGTACAATTGTAAATTCGCATCAAGCATTAGAAACGCTTTATGACTTTGATTTTGATGATGTTGTCGAGTTTATTGCACGTGATGATTTAGTAATTGATAATGAGGAAAAAGTATAATTATTGTAACTAAAAATAAATAAAAAAAATAAATAATTTTAATGTTGTTTGTATTACAATTATTTAATAATAATTTATGAATTTATTTTAGATATTTGATTTTATCACTGGTTGGATACGCTATAACCCAGTTGAACGTAATGACTTGTTACCGGTTCTTATGAAATATTTACGTTTGCCTTTGATTTGCAGAGAAGGATTACAACGGATTTATAATTAATTTTATTAAGTATACAACAGATTTTTTTACTAATAAATATTATAAAATGCAGGTATTGTTATCGCAAAAAACGACACACTCGTGTTTGTGAATAATAGAGGTCAACTTCATTGTGAAAGATATGACAGAGAAAAAAATCAATGGCAATTGGTTGAAAGAGCAGGAAAGTACTTATCAGACCTAACAAGTCATTTGGTTACTTTTAATTATATTACTCTTAAATCCTATGGTATTCAATTATAATACTACTTTTTTTCAATAATACCTTTTAGTGAATTCAATTTAGTCTTGAAATTATTTACACATTTTGTCGTTGACGATTTATTCGTTTTAGTTAATAACTTCATTGTAAACTATATTACACTAAGAAAACTATGACATCTGGTTGTCAGGGCAGAAGAGATATCAAATGTTTTTGTTACAATATTGCTTTTAACGATGTTACTCTGAAATCATATTATGGTATTCACTTATAATATTACTTTTTATTAATTAAATCCTATGAGTAAAAATTGGTTTTAAGATTATTTATTTTTTTGGTCCTTTATTTCGATTACAAACGATTACAATATTTATGTAACGTTAGAGGTTGCAATATCCTGGAACAGTCGGAGGGGAATCCCTTGGTTAGCCGCTGCTGTGTAATACCTCTAATTTATTATTAAGTTTTAATTATAAATTAACTAGAAGGTACAAAATAAAGTTATGAAAAATCTTATTATAGTAATTACGATTTGTGTAAATATGGCCTATAATTAAATTGTATCCGTCGACAAAAATCTCTGTTCGTTATTATATCTTAAATACATTTATTATGATCATAACTAAAATTATATGATAAGAGTAATGTTTTTTTGTGTGTGTGTTAATTGTCTATTTGGAAAATATAAAATAAAGACAAGTAAAAGTTTAAAATAATCAATTTGATGTTAATCTGTGATAGGAGATCTGTGATTTCTAAAATATAACATGTATTAGACAAATTATAATTAAACGTATAATTTTCATTTGAGGACTTTTCGCCATCGATATCTTGCTTAAAAATGTATCGGTTTTAGAATACTATTTGTGGTTTTTTTGTAGGGTCGGTTAAGTTACTCAAGTAGTAGCAGTTTTACCGTAAAGATTGGTTTTTATATTTTTTCAATAAGAAACAACCAGCTGCTTAAAATATCATATTAACAGTTTGTTAATTGTGCGCAAACTGCTAAGGTAAGTGTAAGGTACATACCCTCTTATAATTTTTTACTTTATTATTTTACCATTTACCACATCAAAACAGTCTGTACACATTTGTAAGCTGTTAAACTGACGGTAAAAGTTTTTTTCTTCACAATAGCTATAATGTAATAGAACAAAAATAATTTATAAAATGAATATATACTACGGTGTCCCTTATTTTGGTCTTTTTCGAATAGTTATGCTCTCAAGATCTAAAGATGTTCTAGTGGGTGAAAGAAAGGCCCTAAAAGTTTCACCGATCCCACTCAATAGGTATTCATCCGTGTCCGTATGACGGTGAAGGTTTCCATTTAAATAATACAGTACCTATTGTCAAAACTTTTGTTCAATATGTTCGAAAGATAAAAAATAAGTCTTAAAAATATTCGACCAACTTTAGTCGTTTGTGTATGACACGTGCTTTCAACGAAAAATGCAATTATTAATTTTAAAACTTGTATGGAAGTATTTATGTATATTGATATAGTCGAAATGTACATTTTTTCATACTTCACTCTTTTAATAGATCAAAACGGCACAAAATGTATCGTTGCAGCATCACCTAGGGCTTAAGTAAAACCTATTAATGTTGAAAATGATAATAACATAAATTTATAGTTTGCCAACTGTATGTGGAAAAAAGGTTATTGATGATTTTGTATCACTTACTATATCCGTGTTATAATACCAATATTAATGGCGTTACACTAATTTAAATAGATTAAAAGTATTATGTATAGCATGACACTTAAAAAAGCCAGTACAGTGGGACAGGCATACAGCGGTGGTAGAGGTCACTGGTCTATTGTGTAATTCTTAATTTCTTAGTAATAAAAACGTTTGGTTACAGATTTTTGAGAAAATTGTTTATGTTTCAATATTAAATTTAAAAAAAACTATGCTTTTGTGTCGTCATGTCGTCTAATAGAATCCATAAAACTAGTATTATTTTTAAAAGGTAATATTCGCAGTAAATACTTACAACAATAATTACTGGCTTCTATTTTTAACCATTTTATTGAATTGATTAATGTTTACTTTTTAGAATTTAGATTCTAGATTTTATTTGCATTAAAAAAACGAATGAAGTTTCATTCGTATAATATAATTTAATATGAAAAAGGGGCTCCATTAAGTTGGCCCCCCCACATCGGAAATTTGAATTTTTTTAAACATCATCGGATTGTGCTACGTTAGTGCTGGTTTGTGCCGAAAACCCCATCGTTAGTGCTCCCCCCGTTCCAAAGTTATAACGTTTTCAAAAACACATTGGGAATTACAATTGTTTTCAGTATCGCCGGGTTCTGCATTATAAAGTATATAACATGAAAATAGTATATATAATTTTTTTACGTAGTAGCTACCTAATTGTTTTATTATATTATGTTATTAACTGGTGTAACGGTCACATTTAGCCGCCCGTTACCACTCGCCTCCAAATATGCATTATTAGCAGTTTACCCCGATTAGCATGTAAGCCATTATAGGTAGGGGAGACAACAGACACACGGGACAATGCCAGGGGCACCGATGCCCAGTTAGTTGACATACTACCATCTTCGGACCGCGACCTAATTATTCTAAAGCCATTACCTATTATTTCACGTTACATTACTATTTTATATTTCTTTTAACTTTACCCGTACTCGTGTGTCCGTTCAACTCCGCCATTACCTGGACTAACTACAGAGAACGCTTTAGGATCCAGGTAGAGGTGTAATATATATGTACATAGCTTTACTTATTTAATAAACCTGTTTTCGTTTCGTTGCACACTTGAGAGTTAAGTTATTTAGAGGTACGATCGCCTGTTAAGCTCCTCAGGCGATATAGCAAATATACAAAGGAGACTTTAGGGATATTTAAGTGTAGATACGGCCTAGCCATCCGTCCCGTCTTCGGGTCCACTAATTTAACCCTATCGACTGTCGTTTCGGCCTAGCCTAGCCAACTAGCCAAGCAGACACGCTACAATTTGGTGGAGGCGCCGATTTTCGTTAGTCTTACCTCAGGGAGGGACCCTAACATTTTTAAGGGAATAGACGACGGACACGACCCCATATAATTGTACCTGCTATTTTTTGATTTAACTCTCAGGTTGTAGTAAAGTACATTTTTTTTTTATTAAGTATCAAATTGCATTTAAATTCTAAATTCAAATATAAAAATCGATTGTAATTATTTTTTAATACAAGAAAATTAATCATTATGGCTGGTCATAACATATGCGAACCCCAACTATTTTCGGGGCATATAACTGAAGATGTTGTAGATTACTTTTATACTTTTGAGAAAATTTCTGCCGCAAACAACTGGGATGACAAAAAAAAGACAATTATGTTTCCATTATATTTAAGAGACCAAGCCAAAAAAATTATTTCAATTTATCGAGGTTGAAAATATAACTTTAACGTGGGAAACTTTAAAGAAATCCTTTTTGGAATTTTATAATACAGAGGATAAACTGGAAACTTGTTTTCCCCGTCTTTTTATAGATATTCTAATAGGCATTAAGTATAAGAAAAAGGAAAACATTTTAATTATTTTTATTTAACTTATTTTTCATTTGAAGAGTATAGATATACATAATTTTTTTTTTAGGAATCTTTTCAATAATACTATTGCGCACAGTTATATAAATTGTTAGTTTTCTAGTATGGCAGAAACAGCAAATACAGTGTACGACCTGAGCGGCCTATACTATTAAGGATATGATAAGATAGGTATTGCGCTATACATTTGTTAGGTAGCGTTTTTAAAACATACATAATAACTCCCACGATGTAATTACCAGGAATTCAGTCCTCAGTAATTTTTTTTTCTCTCTCTTAGCCTTTATTTAGTTATAATATCGAAATCCGACACGCTCTTAGTAGAAACCATTTGATTAACACTTTGGCAAATAGAGTCGTGATTTCGTCGAGTATTGTTCTCACGAAATCGTTGGAAACCGTTAAATTTTAATCCTGACATAAACGAAATTTATAAATTTAATACAATATTAACTTAACTAACCGTTATGGTACTTGACCGTTAGGAAAAATATTTTAATACATGTAGGGTAAATGACACCGCACACATTTTTATTAATTTATTTTTTTTATTTTACTTTTTTTTGTTCAAGCTGACAATGGGTGTTGTGGAATTCCATACAACTGTTGATTATAAATCCCACGACAAACTATAATTGTGTTTTATATAACTTGAGCATTTTAACTTATAATATATATTTCTTTTGTGTGCCATTTACTTATTGTTAATACTATGTATAATTAAATTGACGTTAACTCTTTACAAATATAAAAATATTAAGCCAGTAATTAGAAAATATTTACCTTATAAAATTTAATTTAATTAATGATAGATTTAACAACTTAGTGATATTTAATAAATCATCTAGACTATTCTTTTGAGTTAAAATAATTAAATTATTACAATTTACAATCATCATAATCTTTCTTATCACGCTGATATGGTCAGGGAACTTAAAGAGATTTAAGTAAATATTTCACTTGTTTGAATAATAATACTAAATATTTTTAACAGAATTATAAATCGCAATGTCCATTTTAAATGAACTCCAATGTACCAGACATTATAATAACAGCGTCAGCAAAATCTTCCCGTTTACCGACGCGTAGGTATTAGATTACTCGAACATATATTTGCTTTTTTATGTACATATATTATATCCTATATATATGTATATCTAAGTGTGTGTGTGTGTATTTATACATATACATTATTATTACGAATTAAACGTACCATATAAGTGTATATTGTTGATCTGTGCCATTGGTACAACAATTTAGAATTTTTTTTTTTTTTATAAACAAGGTATACAATTGTAGAAAATAGTTTTTGCTTAACACAAACATATTATTTAAATATTTTATTATTAATTACGATTATATTTGCCGATATGCTATTGTTTAGTTCATTTTTCATTAGATTACTGTTATTTAACACTATTCTGTTGGTATGTAATTTAAGATACAGAAGTATCCGCGTATAAGTTATAAACGCTATTAGATTTCTAGGAATAAAGAAATATTTTAGGAACGTATTTAAGCCCAAAAATATTTCATATTTAGGTAGGTGCTCCTATTTTTCCGCGAGTCGGGAGCGGTCGTAGTACATGGCACCAGCTCCGACTTGACGAGATGAAGCAATATAATGACCAAAAGTAGATAGATTTTCTTGCTTCACATGGTAGTTACAGGATAGGTCGATTCATTAGAACGATCATTTTGATATAAAAAGGTAAAGGACTAGAAAATATAAATAAATTTAAAAAATAAATAGTATGAGTAATTTTAAGTTTTTTATGAGGGTATAAAATTATATACGTTAGTAATATTCAATCAATTTTAATCGGTAGTAATATTTAAATAAATTGTTTAATCGAATACAAGGATTAATCGCTCGTTTAGTAGACGTAGAGTACTAGAGGTTTAGGTGTGGAAAATCATTGTTTTTTTTTATTAGACCTTTGTTAAACTGGACACGAAGCGTATCTCTCTCACGGATGGACTTGTAGCACCCAGGGCCCGGGTGTCTATAAGTAGCGATTGCCGCTTTCCTGAAGCTGATAAATACGCTGGCCAAACGTAAAGTTTTAATGTGAGGCTCAAATTATTATTTTTTTTTTTGAGATATTTAAATCAAATTTCATTTACACACTGTATATGATGCGATTTAGGTTATAATTATATATTTTAACATCGCCATTATTCTGCTATTTTTACCGCTATTATCAGTTAGCATTTATTGCCGCCGTTTGGCCATTAGTTGCCTTTATTTGCCGTTTTGCCGTCCTGCAGTGATGCCATGTTGCCGTCCTGCAGTGTTACCATGCCGCCGTTTTGGCCATTAGTTGCCAATTATTTGCCGTTCTGCCGTCCTGCAGTGTTGCCATGTTGCCATCCAACAGTGATGCCATGTTGCCGCCAAGCAGTGTTACCGGCTTGTCGTTTGTTTTATGTTGATGAATGCCGTGCCATGATTTTTTTTTTTCGTCGCACGTTTGCCAATTGTAGTCACCCGAACATTCGAATTGTTTAAGGTCAAGGGACCTCAAATTTTTCCACAAAACTTGACACTTAACTTTTAAATTTAAAAATCGGGTGTGTAGGTAGTTTAAAGAAAGGCGTAGCTAACCTCTATTTTATTCGACCGAACTGATTTTTAGGTGAACATTGTTAATTCGAGTTTCGTGCGCGGTCATCTGCACGTGTGGGTTATATTTTATTCCGGCTGATCACCGATGATTTATTAATTTACGGCACATTTTTATCCCTGAAATTTGCAGTGGATTTTTGTTTTATTATTTTTACCGGCACAATTAAATCGGCGATTTATATAATTTTTTACGGCTTTTGTCTCCGAATATCACGGAATGAATTACCGATGTATTTATTAAAAACGGCATCTCGTACTAATAACGGCACTTACCAATTTTGTCACGAATTTACATATATAATACGACATTTTTATTATTTTTACACCACCTATGAAGTGGATATATTTATCATTTGATAACGGAAGTTTTTTCATGTTTGATTGATTTGTATAATATTAAATTTGTGTTTTTACTTTATCGCGTTTATAATGACATTTTAGGGCAACATTTTTAAACTTATTTACTACATAATTTTACTTTATCTATCTCGCGTTGAATTGAAATGAATATGATATTCAGCAAATTATCTGTACCCCGTTTTAAGTAGGTTGGTGTTCTATTCTATTATATAAAAAATAAATAAATCATAATTATCCATCGTGGTAATTTTAGCGAATATTTATTTAATATATTATTAACGTATGAAACAAAATTGAATTTTTTTTTTGTGATAGAACTTATATAAATAATGATTACTCATTTTATAATAATAAAATCTAAAGGATATACTTTTAAAAATAACATTTATATTAAGAATAATAAATAATGCAATTTGATATTTCATAAACATACCTTATTTAAATGTATACATATATTTTATTGTTTTACGGCACATGTTTTAATAACTAAATGAGTTGCAGGCACCCAAATGGTACACAGATCAACAAATAATTCAAAACTATTGTAATTAAAACTGTCGTTTTCACGACAAATTTACTAACACAAGACATTTTCATTTATTATGTATAAGTAATTTTAAAAAAAAATAAATATAACTTGACCTACTGACTAAACTTAACGCGCAAGATAAGCGACTTCAATTTTTTTTTTTAGGTCAAGGGTATTATTGTTTTTTTTTATCGTCGCGTAAATTACCCTGGGTCCGATATTTTTTCGACTACTAAGCGTTTCTCTGTTAGTTTTTTTTTCTGTTTCTTTTATAAACACTTAATGAAATTTATTTTATTTTACGATTATTATTATTTTATTTTGTATAATTTAAATGAATTAGTTTTTTTTTTAAGCACGCAGAGGTATCAACTTAACTTAAGATAATGAATGTATATGATAAATGATTTTTAGCAACGTTTTTCATCATTATCATTAGGATTAACGTAATTACACATATATATTGTGAGATAAACAGACAATGAATTTTTCTTTTATAGTTGTTTTGAGTTTTCTTGTATGCGTAGCTTAGCCAACTTAATATTTTAAACAATAACAATACAATGTAGCCCATGCTTTTCCCATATTACCTTTTTATGTGGAATAGAATATGAAAACCACTAGTAGCTTATTAAGACCTTGAGAACACCACTATTCATTTTATAGAGGGTTGACCTACAAGTCTTTTCAAGAAAGGCGAGAAGCTAGGTTGGATGTTTTCGTCGAGCGATGGCCTTTCAAATTTTCAATAAAAACGACAAGATAAGGGATGGATGATCGTCGAAATTAACCAAAGGTCAAAATAAGAGTACAGGTGGCCCTCCTTTAAATCATAATTAATTTAAACCAACCTATAGGAACCTTTATTTTCAGGGTATTTGTACATATCTTATTTATTTTTCTTAGTACCTATTTTTATTTGTATAACTTAGGTCTGAGGTCAGACCTCATTAGGGGAGGAGCAGCTGTAACGGTCACATTTAGCCGCCCGTTACCACTCGCCTCCAAATATGCATTATTAGCAGTTTACCCCGATTAGCATGTAAGCCATTATAGGTAGGGGAGACAACAGACACACGGGACAATGCCAGGGGCACCGATGCCCAGTTAGTTGACATACTACCATCTTCGGACCGCGACCTAATTATTCTAAAGCCATTACCTATTATTTCACGTTACATTACTATTTTATATTTCTTTTAACTTTACCCGTACTCGTGTGTCCGTTCAACTCCGCCATTACCTGGACTAACTACAGAGAACGCTTTAGGATCCAGGTAGAGGTGTAATATATATGTACATAGCTTTACTTATTTAATAAACCTGTTTTCGTTTCGTTGCACACTTGAGAGTTAAGTTATTTAGAGGTACGATCGCCTGTTAAGCTCCTCAGGCGATATAGCAAATATACAAAGGAGACTTTAGGGATATTTAAGTGTAGATACGGCCTAGCCATCCGTCCCGTCTTCGGGTCCACTAATTTAACCCTATCGACTGTCGTTTCGGCCTAGCCTAGCCAACTAGCCAAGCAGACACGTTACAAATTGATTAATGTTTACTTTTTAGAATTTAGATTCTAGATTTTATTTGCATTAAAAAAACGAATGAAGTTTCATTCGTATAATTTAATATGAAAAAGGGGCTCCATTAAGTTGGCCCCCCCACATCGGAAATTTGAATTTTTTTAAACATCATCGGATTGTGCTACGTTAGTGCTGGTTTGTGCCGAAAACCCCATCGTTAGTGCTCCCCCCGTTCCAAAGTTATAACGTTTTCAAAAACACATTGGGAATTACAATTGTTTTCAGTATCGCCGGGTTCTGCATTATAAAGTATATAACATGAAAATAGTATATATAATTTTTTTACGTAGTAGCTACCTAATTGTTTTATTATATTATGTTATTAACTGGTAAGTAAATGAATACATACATAATAGATATTTTTAAGAAAACTTATATTCAAATATAAAATTTATAAAGAATGTTTTTATTGCTATAAACATCATATAATATATAAAAAAATATATTAATATATCGTGGAGATATACTATTATTTTTATATTGGAATAATATTCTTATAACAATTTTATGATATTTTAAATGTTTTATAATTTGTTTGTGTTTTCCGGGATTATTTTATGACATTTAACTCCTGCCTTAACTCCATAAAATAATAGTTTTAATTATATATATATATTTTACTGGTTAAACATTAGTAAGGTTTACCACAGTCTTAACTCAACGGTATTATTAACCGGGTTGTACATGAACCCAAAGTCATAAACGGCTGTTTTTTCAAATTTGTAAATTTTGTTTTGGAAGTTATTAATTATATTCTTCGCGTCGTATGTATTTTTGAGAGATCTTCTTATACCTTCCATATGGTAAGCATACGGATAGCAAGATTGACGAAAGTAGATTTTCACATTTCCTTGAATAACGCTAATATTTGTTTTGACAATTGCAATTTCATCGCTTGAGTATTTTTCAAAAGTAACTCCGTCACATAAAACCATAAAGTCTCCTAGTATCTCAGACATTCTTAGGTTGAATAGAATGTCGGGGGACATTTGGTAAACATACAATAGCGCATTGTGTAAGTGCGACACCAATGAATGAACGTTTTTTACTTTTTCAAGAAATATGTTCAATGTCTCTGTTAAATCAGAGACAATCTTATTCAATATTGTCAACATGAAATCGCAAATCTTTTTCAAAATTGTCGCATGCTTACAACACAAAAATTGATAAGCTTGATGAACTTTAGTACTTAAATTGTGTTTGGTCACTATCTTTTTCCTGTTGGGACTAAGCTCGAGTAGTTTGTTCACAGTTGTGTAATCACTGCTCGTTGAATTATTTAAAATATGTATGTGATCTTTAACTGCGCCCAACTTTTCCCATCCGTCATTTCCTAAAATCCTGTTCATTTGTTCAACGCGTCGCAACTGGTCTGGGTCAGAAATTATTATTTGCGCAAGATTTGATGTTGAATCATAAATAAAGCCTAAATCCTCAAATTCTGCATTTAAAAATGTATTAATTACTTCTTTTGCTTTATTTATTATTTCATATGGTGCAAACTCGGCAGTTATTCTTGCGGTTATATCCTGAACATAAGCCGTAGCTTCCGAAATGCCGTATTTTCCTTCGTGGTACGGAGGTGACCAACAATTATCGTTGAAAAATGTACTCAAGCGTCCTACCATTTCTGACATGTATTCTTCGATTTCTCTACTTTCGGTCTTGACGATTCGTATAATAGTTTCCTCAGTTACATTTTGTTTTAACGTGCTACTGTTGACAGTCTTGCTGTCGTAAAAACTCTTGAAGTAGCCGAGAATTACGGATACGTCCATAGGGAACTGAGTTATTGGTGACATCTTAACAAACCATAAAAGTGAAGCTTGCATAGGCAATAGGATGGTATCGTTCTCCTTGATTACATTGGTTAATATTTTCAAACATTCGAAAGATTTGAAAGATTCGGTCATCCCTCTGCATATTGGTCCTATTCCCCTCTGGTAGTCGCTGAACTCCTTTATCACGTTAACATACCGACAACTCAACAATTGGTGAACTTGTCGAAATTTAGTATCGGCATTTTCGTCGGTTACTATCTGTGTATTCGGACCTTTTGCAATCAAATCATTTGCGGTGATTCGGTTTCGAGAGCCCCCCCATCGCTCAATAATTTCCACGCGATAGTGCCCTGATCCTAGATTCGACCATCTAGGGTGTATTAGTAGTTGGTTGATCTGGTCAACGCGATTCGCCGTCGAAAAAGCACTTAATAATAATAATACGTTAGAGTAAATTACCAAAAAACGTACCGCTTCCATTTTTGCACACTAAAATATAAGACTAGTGTTCTGTGTTGTTATACATTAACAATTTTGTTTTCAATCTAAATAGTTATTCCCCTATTGAATACTATATTATGTCGTGTAAGCTAGCTATTGGTTAAAAGACGAAGATAACAATGTTCTTTGTTCGCATTACGAGCATATTTGAAACAAGAGCGCATTATACAAAATAACATTTACGTAAACAATAAGTGCGCATTTCATTGTATTAATTTCAACGTGCGAAGCCTAGACTAACATATCATGATGTTAAAAAACAAATAATAAGAGTTTTTATATTTAATATTTAAGAAAACAAATAGGTTCTACTAAGTAACGTTTTCTGGCGTCCTACTACTTAATCACAATAATTTGACGTAACATTTCATTCAAAAGTGACTGGCAAGTCGATCCTGAACGCTATAAATATACGCTCCTAGACGCGCAGATAAAAATAATACTACACTCCATATTTCCTCTTGCCCTAAACTTGAAACTTCAATAACTTGAGGGGACTATTGTTAAGATGGCGCCCCCACTTTGAAAACGGTATAACTTTGGAACGGGGGGAGCACTAACGATGGGGTTTTCGGCACAAACCAGCACTAACGTAGCACAATCCGATGATGTTTAAAGAAATTCAAATTTCCGATGTGGGGGGGCTATCGTTAAGATGGCCTCCCCACTTTGAAAACGGTATAACTTTGGAACGGGGGGAGCACTAACGATGGGGTTTTCGGCACAAACCAGCACTAACGTAGCACAATCCGATAATGTTTAAAGAAATTCATGTGGGGGGGCCAACTTAATGGAGCCTGAAAAAGGCTAGTAAAAAAGGCTCTTAAATATACCAATTTTTTAGTAAAATTCCAAACGTGAAGTTACACATTATACACTGTGAAAAAAAAATTTAACAGCCTATAACTTCTTTAGGGCTTCAACTAATTGTTAAAAAATGTTATGCGTAGTTCCAAAATACAAAATTTGTAATTCAAGTTCTTACGGCTCATAGTAAAAATAAGTCTCCATTGCTAAACTTTTACTAAATGTTCTACATAGTGCTGTACAAATTTCAGTATTTTTAGTTCAAGCCTTAAATAGTGAGAGGCTTTAAAATATAGCACTTTTTAGTAAAATGCCAAACGATATACAGGGTGGCTCACAATGATTTGACAAATGAAATAACTTTCATAAACACTTTCCACCAAAAGGGGTAGACATTTTTACTTTATTGCACTATTTCAATACAAATTTTAGTGATTTAGGTCTGAAAATTAGACCGAAGGTAGATCTAGAATGGAACTATTACATAAACTTTTCTCAAAAATCTACAGTCAACTATTTTTTTCTATTTTAAGGAGAACTCCCCAAAAAAAGGGAAAATTACCCATTGACCGTAAACAATTTCCAGATTGCTATGTGTGAGCGAATATGTTCATTATAATATTGTTAAATACTTTGTATGGTTTACTATGCAAATACATTTTATTGACAGACGATCAACCCTAATCGTGTCCATCCTAATAATGAAATTTAAGTTTTAAGCACATAGTTGTCATTAATGACAATACTTATATCGATATTTGTTTTTTTTTTTAAGAAATTCACTTTTTTCTATAGAAAGGACTGTGGTATTCTGATAAAAAATACCGAATCCTCATTGTTGTACCTATTAATGTATTTATACATTATAGTTTGCACTCTAAATTATTAAGATTTTGCGAAAAATGACTATTACTTTTGTCCTTAATAACAATAACAGGTATCGCTCTTTTTTAATTTCGCCTTAAGGGAATACTTAACTATACATATTGTATGTTTTTATCAACGAATCTACTGTGGAACATTAACAGAGACACTTGTGTGTGTTAGTTGTATGTTCAAGCACTGTGAACACTGGACCTCCCTTTTTTGTTTACTTGCTAGTACCTAACCTACCCTTACTACTACCACTACTACTTACTACATTTTTCTACTATTTTCGTTGAAAGATATATATATTTTAATGTCTGATGATTTATTTAAACATTTTTTTTCTGTACAATTTTAAAAGCTTAGGAATTTTTTAATAAATTATTTAATAATAGTGTATTGAGTTATGAAAAATTAAAAAAAATTTCAGCACCGAAAATCTTTCTGGTATTAACTAAGAAAATTTGATTATTTTACAACAGTTCTAAACACTTGGGGGTTTTGATTTGCTGGAAATTATTTTGACGTAAACAAGATAAATAACAATTAAAATAACATCTGCTATCGTCAACGAATCAATTGTAGAACAATAACAGATAAAATTGTGTGTAGTAATTGTATTTTAAGCATTGTAAATCCTAAGTCATAAATTTAATATTAAAACATATAGAATTTAAAATTAATATTCGACGTTTTTATTTAAATGAATATAAATTTGTATTAGATTTTAGATACACAATGACAAGTATTATGGAAAAGTCACTTTACCGAATAATAGTAAGTATTAAACAGTAATAAACTAAATTTTTTTTCTTCAAAAATTGAACTTAATTATGACCGCCTACTTAAGATTAAATCGAATCCATTAAAATATGTAACACAGCGACTTCAAATTCATATTATTAAACCGCACAGGTATGAAATCCCACAAACCAGTTTATCGCTATCTAGATGTATATGCTTTCATAATGACCTTAAAAGTAAAAAAAATAGTCGCGGAAATTGTGTATATTTCCTATAAGTGTAGATCGGAAAATGTGATAAAAATAATACTACACTCCACATTTCCTCCTGCCCAAAACTTAAAACTTGAAAAAGTTTCAAAAATAGTTATCCAAAAATGGTTATCGACCAGACAGCAAACATTTTTAGTACAATATTATTCCCAGTTTTGGAGGGAGGTAAAAACAAAATAAAAAATTGATATCACATTATATAAAAACTCTATGAAAAACAATTTAAATTATTAATTGATAAACCCAATGACATATTGAGTGCACCACACCAAATGTACGGTTTAAATTTATTATACAAATAAAATGGGTTGTCGTTGACATAGCTGCTGATTTCGAGTATTTGGCTGTTGGTCGGGTATAGTTAAAATCGCTGATTCCAATAGTAATCCATTGATCTGAATTCCACAAGCACGTTTATATGACCTGACAAACGTGTGTTATACAAAAACAATTATTATATATAATAGCAAATTGAAACGCATCCGTCCAGTGCCGCAACTACCATTATAGAGGCCCCGGTGCAGGCTGATTTTAGAGGCCCCTATTTACTATAATGCTCACCCAAAGTTTTGTAGGGTCCCCAATTATAAAAGTTAAACCCTATTTAATACTTACTTAATCTTAATAAGAGCTGAACTATAATTGGCAGGTAGCTTCAACTTAAACGCTTGAATACTTTTTTTTTTAATTACCTTTATACTTGTTACATACGTGTATAAATCAGTTTATTACAAAAACAAAAAAATCTTGAAACATATTATGATTTAAATATGTGTATGTTATAACATGTCAAAAAAAAAAAATGTATGTAACAATAATTATAATTCAATTTTGGTTTATTTAAGAAAATTTTGTTTTCTTGCTTTTTTAGTAGCAAATATTTGAATTATTTTGTTTATATCCAATTCTTTTGTTCTTCCTCGTTCAATATTTAAAATACTTATGTTTATCAGGCGATCTTGAGACATTGAATTTCTTAAGTAGTTTTTTATGATTTTTAGTTTTGAAAACGATCTTTCTGCATTGGCTACAGTAACTGGCAATGTTATAAATATGATACATGCACTAAAAATATCATTGTACATAGAGGCCATATCATTTTCTAAAATACATTGTAAAAGTTGTTTAATACAATGTAAATTTTTTAATGAATCCTTTAATATAGATTTAAGGGATAGAATTTGCCTTGTTATATCACTACTTAAATCATGTTTGTAAAATATTTGAAAGTCCTAAGATGCTTTTGTGATATCTTCTTCACTAAATGATAATATATTATGCGGTACCAGAAATTCAAATCTTTTAGTAACCTCAAATAATCCTTTAAATAATAATCCTTTGAATCTTTCTTGAAGTTGTAAAATTGCTGTATCTATAACTGGTAAAAAAACCATCACACGAAGATTGTCTTCAGAACTATCGAGTCTTCTATCACCGGCAACATCACCAAAAATCTTTTTTGAATACACACGGCGACGAATAGTTTTTTGGATTGGTATATTCCACTTATTACATTGCTCACTTGCAGAAGCAACTAGCTCTTTATAATGATCCCTTAAACTTATAATAGAAGAAGAAGCCTCCTTTAAAAATGTACATGCATCATGAAGATTTGTATTTGGGCTCTGTAATTTTTTAGATACTAAATGGAAGTTCCTTAATATATTTTCCCAGATTGTTAGTAATAAAATAAACTCAAATGATTCAATTTTTTTTTTAGTCCAATAGATGTGCAGCGGCTGGGTGCGGGCGCGTAGATAGTATTATAATACAATAAATCTGTATATAGTTTTGGAAACTTATCACTCCTGTTATTAGATAATACATGGAAATAAATGGAATAGTTTTTTTTCTTCCAATAAGGTGGTTATCTGTGTTTGGTCTCCATTTAATTTTTGTATAAATATTTATAGCCTTTATTTATACGACACACGTTTGGCTATCGAGTATAATAATCATAATATAATCATAATATCGATAACTACAGAAACAAAATAAAATTTATCAATTTTAAATCCAATGGCCAATGTAGATATTCAAGTGTCATCATTAAAAATACACAATCGAATACTTAAAATTGTTTAAACCTTGTTTTAAGAAATGAATGTTTAGACTTGAATTGTTATGTCTTCATAAATATGAGGCCCCTTAAACATAACCCGGAGGCTTGTCTGGCGGTGCGATGCACCGCCTGCACCGGCGGTAGTTGCGGCACTGCATCCGTCCCACCGTTGTATTATTTACCTACCTATCTCCCAAAACTAAACGCGCCTACAAGCTATATTTTGTGCTCTATGCATATGATTTTACATATATTATTATTATCATGTTTGTAAAAAAAAGTTAATTAACAGGCCATATTCCCTATGAATTTTTTTCGGTCAGATATTATGAAAAGTGAAAACACTAAACTGTTAGCCAGAAACTTGATTTGTTTACTAGCCACCTTACATACTAGCTTGTCACTGCTTGTTAATATACTATTTCATTATCTATAATTCCACCACTACTCTAAATGTATTCGGTACTTCAACGAGACATGAATACTTATTTACAATTAAATAAAGTACAAACATTTATATAAATATAACTATAAAAAAAAATTAGTAGTACGGTTTTATTTCATCCATTATAGATTTAATGGTTGTCGTTTGTTCTCTACATTTGAATTGTGGAGATTATGCAATTTATCATGATATAGATAATAGATAAATTGTATGTAAGCATGTTGTTATCAACATAGAATTTCCAATTACTGGGTCTCATTTATTCATTAAAATACATTTTGATTATAGGTTTCAAAATCTGAAAAAAAAATGTAATTTCAGTTTTATTTTTTAAAAAATAAACGCATCTTGATAAATTTTGATTTTTTGCCTATTTTGGGACTAAAAAGTGACAAATGAAACATTAAGCTATGCCCGTTGCTGCTTGATTCAGGATGGGTGACCACCAGGGAAAAATGTTCTTTATTAAAAAAAAAAAATAGAAATAAATCTCGGCCCACTCCCGTTATTAGACGAAAATATTTTATTTAAGTCTCTGATTTTATGATAAAATTTTTAGAAATTTAAAACCTGTCGAAATCTATTTTTTTTTTTTGAAAAATAACTGAAAAAACCTCTATTTTTGGGTAAAAAATTAGTGATAAAAATTTCAAAAAAGTAAAGGTCTTATAATTGACCACAAGAAGTTAAAAAAAAAATTTTCAAAAAATTTGATGAGGCCAGGCCGATGACCGCGTGGTTTGACTCAGAATACTTCATATATATTTAAAAATGTTCTTTTAATATTATTATGTAATTAATATGTTTTTGTTTTCATCATTTCTTTTAGAAGTTTCGTTGTCTCAGATTAAAAAAGTACAATTACATTTTCGATAAGAGTTACTTTTGCATTTTTCTCACTCAACAACATATAAGTATATTTCCCGAAATAATTATATGAACATCATTGACTCGACATTTTAATCTCTATAATATAGGAAATTAACTTACCTTTATATTTTAATTTACTTGTAATAGTACCGAAGACATTAGGTGCCTCTTCAAAGTCGACAAATGAAAACGATATTAAGTCAAAATTGACTTTATTGACCTAAAACTACAAAGAATGCGGATTAAGTTAAATGATTTTGAACTTAAAAAAAAAAATGTAGAATAAAAAACATTTTGAAGTTAAGATATATGCCTCTTGTTATAAAATAAGATTCCAGAAATTAAATGTTTATATCGTTCCAAAAGGCATAGTTAAACTTTAAAATGTTTTAAAAATAATGTTCAAAATCAT